>NW_017732221.1:394089-470742 GCF_001890085.2 Hipposideros armiger | reverse complement strand
ATGGATACTGACACAGATCCGTAGCCCATTCTCCAAAATCCCTGGAGCCAAATAGGTTTCAAAATTCAGAATATCTTTGATAGTAGAAGGATGGTAAGGTTTACATACCCAATATAAGAGGGTAGCCCCAGCAGGGCCTGGGACAGCACCACGTAATCAAACACAGCAATATTTCTGCAGCAACACACACTGCACCCAGTGGGACAGACCATAAATAGCTTCCTGACAGTGCACTCAGGTTTTGCAGCAAATGAGTTCAGGTTTTGCTGCCGAATGAGGAACCAAAAAATTTTTTTTGGTTTACAGAGATTTTTTTTTGGTTTTGGAATCATGAATAGGAAATGATAAATATACTAATACCTATAAGTAGAGTATATACAGTGGAACAGGTTGTCTTCGTGTGTTTTTTTTGTTTTTGTTTTTTTCCTTCTTTGTTCTTTTTTTTATGGGAAGAAGGTTCTGGTTTACACAGGCCATTTTCTTGGGTCATTATGACATCTTAAAGATGTCCAGCAGGCAATGGGATAGATGAACAAACTAGTATGGACAATTTGAAACTGAAACAATTACAGGGAAAATGTGTACTCAGGGAAATACTCTCTATTCAGTACCAAAGATAGGAGCTCAACTCAGAGAATGAGTCCAGGAGATTTCATCTAATTGTCAATAGTCACTAATGACCTAGAATTCAGAGTCCTACTTGTCTTTTCTTTGCCTTAAGTTAATGCACTTTGGTCTCTTGCCATGGTTGGCATTGATTCGAATTCAATGTTGCTATTGGCAGTACATTAACTGTGTTAAAATTATCCAAATTGTATAAAATGAATCATTCCAATACTAACTATAGGCATAATTAGATAGGTGATTGAAAATATTTCCATCTCTTATGGTAGTTACCGGAGGGAAAGGGGGGTAGAAGGGAACGTAAAAGGGTAAAGGGGGTCAAATATATGGTGACGGAAAGAGATTTGACTTTGGGTGGTGAACTCACAATGCAATATATAGATGATGAGCTATAGAAATTCTACACTTGAAAACTATATAATTTTATTAACCAATGTCACCCCAATTTAATAAACTTAGAAAAAGAACTTCCCCCAAAAAAGGAAAATATTTCCTTTTCAATCAGATTTTATACCCATAAAAGATTAGTCATACCAAATGCATTTTTACAATTTATGGACCAGAGAACTGAATATGCCTGAAACTGATTTGGGCACTGATCATTTCCAAAATATTAAATACACTAATATTTTCTTTAGGAGAAAAATTCCTTCTCCCAGGAATGTGAAGGCAGGTTAAAATTAAAAGCTTCTGTGAAAGGCTTAATCAATTTATCCAAGCCTGCATCCCTACAGGTCACTGAGGGATCTAACCTAATCTTGTCTTTTTGGAAGAAAGAAGTATGATTCCTACAATTTGTCTCTTATATCTGTTTTACAGTGAAAGAATTAATAGACTACCAACCAAACAAATAATAAACTGGCCTATGTTTAATTTTTTTCAAACTCCAGCAAGCATTGTATGTAACTCAGCCATAAAATTTAGAACTTAGAATTGAACTGAACAGAATTACTTTTGTATCTCGAATTTTCATGTGATAATTGTTAGCATCAAAACCCCCTCAGAGTAACCCATTTAACCCTCAATCGGGCGCAACTGATCTCACAGATTCATTGCACACAAAGATGCCGCTATGAAATACACCTTTACTGTACTAAGTCACAAACACAACTGGCGATAGGTTACGGTAGAGGGGGAAGATACAGAAGCGATGAGTCACGATACCTAAATTAACTGTTAGATATTTGAAAATTTGTGTGCAATGAATCTGTGAGATCAGTTAAAATACAATAATGTACTATGAGGTTTTATGCAGTTCCAAATGTTTGATTTAATCTAGCACCAGGTCCTAAAGTCTCAAAATGTCCAATAAATGTTTAGTAAGGATGACAGTATAATTTTATATATTTAAAAAGTACAGTTTGATTTTTTTGTCTTACGAGTGTGTGGCGGGGGTGGGGATTGGGGAAGACAGAGACAGAGACAGAGACAGTAAGCTGGTAGAAAAATCAGCTTTAAAAAATGTAAATTCACTATTTTCATTATAGGTTCAAGTCTATTTGTGGTCATAAAACCAATCCAGTGTGTTGAGACCAATATTTTTTAAAATAAGAGAACATCCATGTTGTAAGGTTAAGCATTGTTTTGTGAGCCTTGTTTTATTTATATACACACACACTACAGTGTGCTGCACTGAGGCACAGAATGCATTTCTTACTGAGGATTGCAGTCCAAAAAAAGTTTAAAAACACTGGTGTTGACAAAGTAGGCTTGGCAACCAAAAATCTAAAGCGTTGCAAAAGAGGGGGAGACCCTGGGTCGCTGCCTCATAAAATATATTTTAAGCCAGTACAATAAAAGATCAGAGGACTAAATTATGTTGTCTATGTTGACTCAAAAAATTAGCTGTGGCTCTGAAATACCAAGGAAGTCTTAAAAATCGCAATCCACATGGCATCTTCAAATCACATGTGATTCACAGTGAAAGGAAAAGGCTGATGGCCTCAACTCAGTCTCCCTGGAGTCAGGTATCATCTGGACAAGCAGAAATTAAGGTAAATCAGAGCTGGACAAAGAACAATGAACAATTCTGTCCTTACAAAGCCCTTACAGACTATATGAAAGACAAAAGGATAAACACCTTATAAGTGAGAATGTGGGTGGTAAAAAGCGAAGATAACATGAGCCTTGAGTCAAGCCACTGGAATAATAATGCCATGTGTACCACTAACTTGCTATGTAAACTGAAAAATTAGAATACCTCTTTTGGCCTTGGTTTTTCACCATCTGAATCTTCAAGTGAGAAGGGGATCCTGAGCATGCTAAGGCTACAGGAGCTTCCTGATTTGCTTTACAGCTTCATTATCTCAGTCTAAGGAAGTATTATTTTTCCTATTTTACAGATAGTTTAACTAGGTGCACTGTTACTGTAGCTAGTGCAAACATGTTGCGTTTCTCCCTAGAGTTAAAAGAAAAGGTACTCTAACATCTGGCCCAATAATCAATGAGGATTAATATTAATACTCTAAATTCAAGGAGGAACACCTACAACAAATTTTTAAATAGTATTTAGCACATTTATTTCTCTGTATGATGACAAGACTAAGAGGGGAGGCAAGGCTGTTTCAAGAAAAGCAGAAAGCACTGGTTGAAAATATCATTAATAATTATGCCCTGTTATGCTGTGGTTGACTTTTTAGCTTTTAACTGCTCCTTTTTTTAAATGGTATATGTTGCCTAAGGCATTTTTGTTAAATGTGCAATTTAAAATATATTTTTAACATTAGCAAAGATAGAACTAAAACAAACCTAGGCAATGGAATTGCCATCTATTACTAGAAATTTCTATTTAAAAATGCTTGCTAAAGCAATATAAAAAGAAAGATGCAAGGTACTAAACTGTTCAGAATGTTTAAACTAAGATGTATGCTAAGCTTCAGATATTACAAGTTAAATTGAAACAAATCTAATTGTAGGGTATGACTTTAACCTCATCTATTTCAGCCACAAACTCAAAGAAAAATTTATACAGTAAAAGAAGCAACAGATTTTTCCCACAATCAGAAATTCTCAAAGTAAAATACAGCAACTTTAAGATTTTTTTAACAATAGAATTGAAGTTTAATGTCTTTGTTACGTAGCATAAGCTCTCTAGCAAATTATGTTAGCGTAACATAATCAGAAAAATTAGTAACTCGATGGGGGTCCTAAAAACAGAAATAGCTATTTGATGAGTTTGAAGTGATCTGTTTTGATGAAGTGTGAGAGAAGGAAATAAACGTCTAACGTAAGCACCAGTTTCACCCTCAATTTTTAGGCTTCAGGAAAGCCTAATTAGGCAAGGAAAGGAATTTGGGCCCGGCACACCCAGGTTCAGACGTGGCAAGATCCTGAAACAAAGTTGGTTGGGTTTTTTTTTTTGAACTTTTGAGTCATATGCAACAGCAAACCATAGCCGCGATATACAGGTCATTAAGTCAGCAGGTCCTTTAACGAGATGGTGTGCGGTTGGTGAGTGGCAGTTGGGTTTCCTCCTGTCACGAAGAAAATAACTCTTCTTGATCAAACCGGAAAGTGGGCGCAGCTCTGGTTTAGGGAGTGCGCCCGGAAAAATGTAGAGAAGAAAGAGAGAAAGAGAGGGATGTCCGTGTCCCGACCACAGAGCTCTTTCCAAACCACCCGGAAACCATTTAAATGACTCGGGCGGCCGCGGTTTCCAGCCCAGGACTGTCTGGGGTCCGGCTGGGAAAGTTGCCTGGCAAAGTCATGCCCTTCTGCGTCGCGGGCTCGGCCTCCTCCGGCACAGGGGCGGGGGGGGGGGGGGGGGGGGGGGAGACTGGCAACCTGTTAGCCGGGATGGAAACTCGGCCGCCTTGCGCCCGGCCCAGCCCCTCCGAACCCCGACTCTGCGACCCTCCCAGGGGCAAGCTCGGGGCCACCAGGACTTCGGCCCAGGTCCGGCTTTCGGGAGCGTCCCCTACAGAGACAGATAGGGGTCACCGCGGGTGACAGGGCTACCCCGGGGGCGCCACCTCCCCCTGGCCTCTGGCGCCCCTTTCGGCCTCTCCCGAGAGGACAACTGACACGCCGCTCTCGAGACCATCTCCAACCGGCCAGCGAGGCCGTACCCCTCTGCCCACCACGTGAACCCCCGCGCCCGTCCTACCACCCCCTCCGACTCCGCCCGGGGGCTCCGGACGCCCCCCGGCCGAGCGCCGGCCCGCCGGCTTACCTGGCGGGTGGGCAGGGCAGGGCAGGGCGGCGGGAAGCGGCGGCCAGGCAGGCGCTGGACGTGGGCCGGGCGCCAGGTGCAGGTGGTGACGGCGGCGGCTCCGGTTGCTGTCGCTACAGTTGCCGCTCAGTCCGGCTCCTCCTCCGCCGCCGCCTCCTGCCTTCCCGCTGGGCCTCCTGTGTTTCCAGGAGAGGCCGAACCCAGGCTCCGCTTCCTCTCAAGTCTCCCAGGTGAGCTCCAGCCTGCGACGTCGGCAGGGGCGAGGCCCCCGCCCCGCGCCTGCGCGCCAGCCTCCTGCCCCGCCCCAGCCCTACCTGAGCGCTCCAGGTGAGGACCCGGGACCGCGCGCGGGGCGGGGGGCACCGTCCTGGCAGAGCGCGGCCGCCGCGAGGCGAGGTCCTCGCCCCGTGGTCGGCGAGACTAGTTTTCTTTCGCGCGAGGCGTGCCTCAGACCGTCTGCATGTGAGGAGCCCTGCACTGACCTGGTGGCAGTGGTCACCTCGTAACCAGCGCACGGTCTGGGTCCTTGGGAAATCAGAAGGTCTAGATTTCCCCCACACACTTCTTTCCTTCCTCTGCGGTTCGCCGAAAGGAAGGGGTGCGCTGCCTGGAGGCTGGGGAGTCCAGTGCTCCCCAGGACCACCCCATGACCGCAGCAAACTGTTGGCGCGTATGGTTTCCCCGAGCAGGGTTCAGCAGCTGCTGTCACCAGTTAGGTTCGTGAGCTGTTGGGGGAGCTTCCTTCCCATGTAGTCTTGATTTCATCACTTGACTCACTTCAGCGCAGCTAGTGGTTTCCGTTTCTGTAAGCGCGCGCTCTGGTAGGGGCGCCTCCTGTCCAAAGGAGGAGCCTCCCTCTTCCAAAGAAGAGCCTCTGGCATTTGGCAGAGCCTCGCTAATTTGGGGAGCACCACCCCTCCCTGGGTTGCTATCGAAAGGCAAACCAATTCCCAGATGAGAGGGAAAGCAGCGAGATGAGAGAAACCCGCTGTCAGTTTGGAGCGAGACTGGTTTCCTGGAGAGGGCTTGCTTCTACTGTAGGTTTGCTTAAAAGCTCCACACCTACTGGGAAGGTGAGAATACAGACTCCAGGGAGATGATGGGTTTTGCTGTTGTTTTTAAGAAAAAAAAAAAATTAATGGTACTTTTTTTTCCTTTTAGGATTTTTACAACTTTCTGTTTCAGCCTTCCTTCTGCTGTGATGACAAACATTGACATACCCAAAACCTGGATTTAGAATGACCTTTACACCTTCCTATGAACTCATGTATTTATTTGGCTCTATCGTCAATGTACAGAGAACTAGAAATAGAAAAATAGCTGTAAACGTTTTAGTGACATGCTTAGATATAAGGCAACAGGTTTTTCTATAAAGTTTGGCTGTGGCCTTCCTCCTGCATTTTGACACATACTCTTATGGTTCGTATTTATTGGTATATTAGTATTATGTGTAACCTAAAAAATAAGTATTTAGAAATACTGGCTAGTACAGTATCAACAGGTATATTTTAGAACTTGCCTAGTCTGGCATTGTTTTAGCATCCACAGTACTATTTTATACCACACCTATGAATGGGACTTAAATTTTCAGTTAGTTTTTTGTTTGTTTTGTATATTGTGGTTATTTTATAAGCATCAAGGAACCTTTATCTGTGTGACGTTTTAATAGCAGTTCCTCCAAGCAATGTTTAAGCTCCCCCTGTACCCCCCATAACAGTTCAGGAGCTACTTATGTATATGACCATACTAACTTGATAATATTTGATAATGTTTGTCCTTAGATCCACAGATGGAAGCACTAACTACGGAAATCCATGCCGTCCTCATCCTTTTTAAAAATTTATTTATTTATTTATTTATTTATGTTATTTATTTATTGAGGTTCTGCAACTTGTTTTGCTGTTTGCCTCTCAATAGAGATAAGAGTGTTAGTCTTTGAGAAATTTGGGAGAAACCCTCAATGTACAACCAAAAATTCTGTATCACTTGTCTTGCACCACCCATTCCTGAACGAGACAGGAGCCAAAGATGATCAGAGTTTTGGTGGTCCACTGGGCAAAGATAAACCATTTTCCCTAACAGAGCAGGACCAAGCAGACAGATATAGAATAGCAATCTGGAATCTAAGGACTGAGATGCATTGACAGCAAGACTAGTAAAGTCAAATAACAATGGAAAAGAGAAGCTAGGGCAGAGCTATAAAAAGAAAGAGCAAGCAAATACGGCCAAGATGCTGCATGAGGAGTGAAAAAAATATAAAAATCAGGAGTTACTAAAAATTGACTGCCAGTTTTACAACAGAGACAGATAATTTAAACAAGGAAAGCCGTATTTCTGGGTCTGGCATACCTACCAGCATTACACATACTATTTCATTTCATTTTGAAAGCAGTCTTAAAATTAATGAAAGTTTTTAACTTAACAATAAAATGAAAATGCTGCAGGCCCAGGAAAAAAATATTATGCTGAAATGTTTAATGCCCTAAATCTAATCAGATGAAGAGTTTCTGAAAATATTATCCTATTCAAAATTACAAAATAAAGAATATGCTTTTTAAAGGGGATTAGCATTTCATCATAAAATAAAACCCAGGAACCTTACTGTAGACATGCCTCTCAGAAACAAGCTTATTTTAATAGTACATGTTTGGCATATAATGGCAATTAAAATAGAAAATTGAGCAGATTTTTACACAGGAAAGAAGACAGACAAACATCTCTCCCTCTCACTGCCCCCCCACCACCACCACCACCGCAATGCATATGCACACACACCAAGACAAGCCACAAATATGTTCATTTATATGGATTGGAAATAATACTTACTGTTTAATAATTTCTGTTAACATTTAAATCAGTGCCAAGACCAGTATCTGGCACGTATTAGGCACTCAATAAGTATTTGTTAATTGAATAAATTGATCCATTAAATACCAGTTAAAAAAAACAGCCTGCATAATATCTTCAGCAGAGTCCAAATCCAAAGAATGGTTGAACCAAACACTATCAAGAAATAATCTGGGGCAAGCAAACATAATAGACTAGGGATCTAAAGGACAAGTTTTTCATAACGATAGCTGCCAGTTATGTGTCTATTTCATAAGGCTCTATGCAGAGCACCTTATACTTCCACAGGCTACTTTACTTCTGGGCTTAAATTTTCTCTTCCACAAATTAAATAGTGGTTCAAGGTGATCTCCAGTTTCCTTTATACTCTGATTCATGTGAATTGCATAAGAGAATGCTCATGCAGAAAACAAAACAGAACAAAAGCCTCTTCCGAATACAGGAATCATATTTACTAGAAAAACAAAGAAGACATGTATATTATTGAATGAGATAGAAATTCTAATTCATAAAAATTAATCATAACATAACGAGCAAAATTGCTCATATTCACTAAGCCCAACTTTAAACATTTTTAGCTTTTTAACTGTTTGTTTGCCCAGGGCTTAGCAACTTTAGTGTAAACATGTTGCCTGATTCAGCCTTTGAAAACAATTTTGCCTCATGTGGGAATTGGAGTCTCTAGTCACGATCTCAAAGTCAAACTGAGATATTTGGCTCAAAAACTAAACAGATTGAAATAATTTCTACTGAAAGAGCTGAAAGGCTATTGATTCAAAAGGAGAATAGTGCTAGTATCATAGTGAAGAGCCAAAAATATGTGGGTATTTTTTTTACTACAATTCAGCATAATTATACCTTGTGTTTAAAATATTATAAGAGTTAAAACAGTGAAAACATGAATAGATTATTTTTAGTCTGAACTTTCTTGGCCAGTGAGAATTGCTTATGATTTTTTTTTCTTTTTTCTCTGTTCTAAAAAATATCAGAACAACCATCTGGGGACTTTCAAAGAAGTACAAATTTCTATGAGGGCACTTATTGATTTAAATTGCAACAGAACTTTGTCTTGTTAATCTTGTATCCTTAATGCTTGGCACATAGTAGGTGCTTAATAAATATTTGATGAAATGGATTGAATAGAGTGCAGAGTTTCAAGCTTTTAAGCACTAGCATAAGAGCAAAAACTAATGTCATGCTGAGTCAGGCTATTATTCAATCTAGCTAGCTCTAAATCTGACAGTGGCACCAAAGTGTATTTTGTGGGAAAAGATGGTAACAGTCTTGCGTGATGTTGACCTCAGAGATGTACTCCCAGTATCCTTGACTCACTCTTTCCTAAATTGATCTCTCTTTTCTGTAAAACAATGTCTTAAATTGTAAAGCAATTCATGTTCATCGTAGGAATATAGGAAACACAGATAAGCTAAAAGAAACTAATTTTGAAACATCCCAAATCCCTTATATGAAGATGAATCAGTGCTAACTACCAGACCCTTTTCTCTTATATATCTTTCTAGATACTTTTATATTGAAAATGTTGGAGTGGAATGGGAGATATGGAGGGAGACAGAGCCATGTTTTAAAATAAAATCTAGATTATATTTGGGCCTTGCTTTTATATCCAGAGTGTTCTATTTAACATATCTTTCCATGCCAATAAATCAATTTTTAACAGCATTATTTTAAATTCCTGCATGGTTTCTTTTTGAATGGAAAATCAGTCATACAAAGCCCTAGGGTAAATCTGCATGTAGTACAAGGAAGGGGTCATCCACTTGCCAAGCAATGTGCTGTGGCTTCTTTCTGCCCTCTGGTGACATTTTCTAATGCAGATTTCCAACCTTGTTGGACAAGAAGATTGTTTCCAAATTCTGCTATTGCAAACAGTGGTGTGATGATTACACTCTTCATCTATGATCACTATTTCATCTGTTGAAACATTTAGAATGATTTTCTTCTGACTTTTAATAAGCTGCTTTGTATCAGTCATCCAAAATCCTAAACAATGGTGATATCGTTAAAGGCATCATATCACAGAGACAAATTGTAGAAAATATATTAGCAATTTAGCATTTTCTATTCATAAGAGTATTAGTTTCCAAAGCATTATGTAAAAGATGCTCATATAAGGGAAATCTTATCACTTAATATGGAAGTACCATATTCCACTTATTTAAAAAAAGTCAGGTCTCTTACCTTTTGATCATAACACACTCAATTTTCCACATCTGAAAATCTGTGTATCTTTTGTTTGTTTTGTGTGTGTGTGTGTGGAGGGCAGCATCACTGGCCCTCACATGTGGGATCCTAACTGGGGCCCTCTGGCGTCCCAAGCCAGTTCTTAACCATCGCACCACTCGGCTGGCCCCTGTGTATCTTTTGATATGACATTCTTTTCTCTCTTCAACTCTCTAAAGCCCCTTCAGCCCAGCTGAAGGCCCTAGTGTCCCATGGAGTTTCCTGGATCAGCCCAAATCACCCGTATATTTCTTAATTTCAGTGCAGTGGCATAAAGTAAACTTCCCATCTCCCCTGGCCCACGCCCTACCCCTGTTACTCCAGTACCATGAAGGGAGAATTGTGGAAAGACACTACCTGAGTGCAGTACCATTTGCTGCCACATCAGTTACAATAATTTTGTTTTTGTTTTGTTCTTCTGGGTTTTTTTTTAGCTGAGCCATCCTGCCACCTGTTGGTAGCTCAGCGGCAGCTCAGCTCAGGCCGGGAATTGAACTGCTGTTGCTCAGAGCTCACACTCTTGAGCAAGCTCTTAACCAACTGAACCACTCAGCTGGCCCCCAATAATTTTTTTTTAATGAAGTCATAGAAGTTAGGGTTGCTCCTTCATCATAGTAGTCTAAGGTATTAGACCAAAAGAAATAGCATCATTGTAATTAAGTTAAAGAGAGAAATATTGTTTTTTCACGCATACTAGCAGGGGAATTTTGAAGGAAATTATACTTTTTCAGTGTCTTTCTTTGATTTTTAATTTATTAACAGAAAAGTCACTTGCTGTCCAAGATAGAATCTCATCATCATACCTTCTCCCCGAACATCTAATCACAGAATCAGAACGCACCTAATCTTTATTCCCAAGGGAGTCAGCAGATGCTAAGATGACAGCCTCCTCCTCCCCTTTGCCAAGCTTCAGGGCTGACATGCAGCTGGCACTGGTGCTACACACACACACACGCACATCACTGCTAGGAAACAGAATTTGTTTACTTCTATTGGAAGAATTGGTGGATAACAGAAGAAAAATGGAGTAGAGATAGAGATATTATAGAATGGGTAGAAAGGGCTTAAAAATGATAAAGAAGGGATAGAATAGAGGATTAAGAAATCATTCAAGGAATCATTCATGTGGGACACTCTGAAAGCTTAAGAAGGATCTTTGGGGACACATGCCGCGCCCACCCCCACCCCCCACCCCAAGGCCTGGTAATGTGGCTTCACTCCTGGGAGCAAATATGGAGCAGAGCAGGCAAACTAGGAGCAATATCCAATTTCTTTTCCTCTCCCTTTCTTCCCCTACTGCTAACTGTACAATTGTGGACTAACTACCTGAATTCTGCGGTCAAGATCTCAGCTTTCATCAAGATCCAGTGTGTATTGAGTCACAGTAAGATGGTATCCAGTAGGGCCTCTAGTAGCCTAAACAGTGTTCTGTGTGGATTAAAAAATGTCACCAGTGGGCAGAGAGAATCCACAGCACATGGCTTGGCAAGTAGATGACCCCGTCCTTGTATTAGATGCAAATTTATTCTAGGGCTTCCAGCTGGCTGAATGGAACGAGGCTGCATTTCAACCCCACTTACCCTTTGGCAGGATACCTTTATGCAGGGCTGACCATCCACAACCTGGTGTCTAATCAGGTGAAGTCTGTTTCCTCACCCTTTGAATCTGTGCAACTCGTGCTGACCAACAGAAGATGGTGGAAATGGTGTTACGCAACTTCCAAGGCTTTTTCCCTTTTCCCTAAGAGCTTTTTCCCTTTTCGCTTTCACTTTCTTGGAATGTTGCTTTGCCACGAAGGAGCCTGGAATGAAGGACCATGGAGAGAGAAGGGCCCGGCTGTCCCAGATGTTCCAGCTGAGCTCAGTGCCCAGCTGACCACTAGCTAAATGCCACATTGTGACGGAGCCTGGGCAAACACCAGCAGAACCACCTGGTCACCCCACGAAATCATAAAAAAATATTAATTTGTTATTTTAAGCCACTAAGTTTGGGTGGTTTGTTTTGTTTTGTTTTTTTAACTATTTCATCAAATTTGGTCTTTCAACGAGAACATAAACACTTTTCACATTTGGACACCCTTTGTGCACTCCCTATTCATGTAGAGAAACCTTTTGAGATTCAAAAGCTTGGATTTATTGGAAGTTTTAAAGTCTAAGCCTTGAATGACTCTACACAAAACATATGCTATAAACCATATATTTTAAAATATATGTGCTCAGCCTGAGTCACTTTTGTATCCCCACCCCAAAGATGATAAGGTTTGTACAGAATGGAGAGAGAGAAGAGAATTGGGGGCGGGCAGGGTGGGGGCCGCACTGGTAGTATGCCTGAGATGACGTGACCTTATCATGCAGGCGTGCCATACTGCTCAACTCCGTGGGCCACCATGCACACGGGATAAGAAGTGCAAGAATGCAACGTGCTCCCCAAAAGCCACACCGGTGAGGGGCCGCTGAGGGCAAAAGGGAGGCTGGGCTCATAGGCCCCGCCTTGGAGATCCCCTGGGTTACTCCTTGCCCAATGTTGGATGAGAACAGAAATCATTTCTAAATGCCGTCTTGAGACAGACATGATTTGGATAGCCCCACAGCACTCTCGTGCCCCAAGAAGATTCAGAGAATCCCCAAAATGGTTTCCAATGTAGGTGACAAGGATTTAGACCTGCTTGTTTTTGTAAATTAAATTTTATTTGAAGAGAGGCACGCCCTTTCCTTCACCGATTGTCTGCGACTGCTTTGACACCACCAAGGACAGAGTTGAATAATTGTGACAGAAACTGTACGGTCTGCAAAGCCTAAGATAGTGACTATGTGGCCTCTATAGGAAAAATATTGGGCAATGCTTGTTTTAGAGGAATTACAGAGAACTGGGAAAACCTAAACCTTGTGTGATAACACAAAACAAAACAAAACTGTGTAGACCGTGATCAAAAGACACAGTGGGACCAGGATGGATTATCAGCATCTGACAGCCTGGATACCTGTGGTGGCCTAACGCTGATTATTCCTCCACTCCCATCCCATACTTCGCACTAGGGAACACCTATGGAACGTAGCTGAGTCCTTTGTGAAATAGGGCATGTCCCTGACTTTACTGAGATTAACCATCCGGTACGATAGAGATTTGAAAGAGAAATTAACCTTATAGACATGAAAAAATCATTTCATTTTAAGTTTCTATATCTGATTTTGTCTTCAGAAACCAGCACCCTACAAAGCCTTCCATAGTGATAAGCACAGAATTGATGAAAAAAAAAAAATCTATGTTGAGTGCTCAGCCTCCGTGGGTTTTCCTTTGGTTTCTTACTTTATAAAAGTTCATGTTAGCATTGCCATTTAATATAGGAAGTATGGTATTCACAACTCTCTTATACAGTCTCTCTCTGATGATGATGATGATTATGATGATGATAATGATGCACCTTCCTTATTATTTCTGTTCCCTCCCTCCACTGTAAGTTTTTCCATTCCCTGAGAAAACCATTTCTCTCTCTCTTGTCCCAAACCCCCAAAATAAAAGAGAATGGTGGATAGGAAAACATCTGTAAAGTGAGTAGGAGGAGACAGCAGGTCAGGGATCCTGAGGTTTATGTCACAAAAACACTGGTAAATGCTTTGGATAATAAGGAAGTTGCTTATAATCTGTTGCAATGACTGGTGTTCTTGTACAAAGGAAATTTTACTTCCTACTTTGAGCAGGAATTGGGGGACAGAGAACACATTTACTGAGTACTAACTTTATGCGAGGAATTATTCCTGCATGTCTCATGTAGTCTTCATGAAACCCCTGTGTAATCTTTCAGGTAAGAAGACCTCAGTAAGAAGCTCAAGGATAAACAGCTAATAGAGCTGGAATGTGAAAGCAAGTCTGTCAGATCCCAAACCTATGTTCTATGAACTGCATCAGATCATAGGAGTTATCAAATCATTTTTCCTTGAATCTAAGGGTAAATGATGTGGCATTTTTAGCTTGTTTTCTTTAGGCATTCATTGACAATTTGTATTTTCCCAGTTTCAATTCATTCATAGAATGATAACATATGGAAAAGTTAAGCAACTTAAGGTTTTTTTCACATATAAATTTTATAGTACCTCAAACATCTTAAAATCAAAATTATTAATTTTGTTTCATATAAAGATTTCTTTAAATATAAGATGCCACGAAACAATGTCATACCAAAAAGCAAGCACACTGATTTCTACAGTCAAAACATAGACAATCACAAGAATCTCTAGATAGCTCAAGAGGATAAAAGAGGCTACAAAACCATTTTAATACGGTGCTCCATTTCACAACAGGAACATAAGTTGGCTCATATGGGCACTTTAAGTATAACTTTAAGTATAACATAACTTTAAGTATAACATAACTTTAAGTATAATCAAAAGAATGGATTGTTAAAATTTTGGTATGATTGTATAGTAACTGGTTATGTGGTATTTAAAAACATAAGACTAAATCCTGCAACGTAAAGCTTTATAATATTTAATAGTATATTTTTCCATTTAGTTACAACTAGAAAAATAGAAATAAAATACCTCCAAATTGATATTTTGACATAAAAATAAGAGTCTTTGTTACTATAAAGTAACACATAAACTTTAATTGGAAGTGAAATATTTGTAAAGACTTTTGGACCAATGATTTGTAACTAAATCAATCTCTTGACAGAAGCAAAAGTGTGACTTGAAAAGATACAATAAAGTTTATTCATATAAAAAATGGAATTATGAGCTTTGTAATTTCATTGTATTGGAGCACATACAAACACACTTGATGGAATTACAGTGTCTGCGTTGTATTTAAGGATTCATTCTAGAAGTGTATAATGTAACACTATTCTGTGAAAAGGTAGACCAAATCAAGAATCCTCCTATAAATATATTTTACAATATCTCAGTGAGAGGGTTTTCAAAATAATGTTTCATTTCTCAAGATTGTCAGATACAAAAGACCTGAGTCAGCCTATCAATTTTTTTTATGGAACTTGACCTTTTATAGCATCACAGGTGTAATGAACCGGACTGACTAGTTCTGCCATATTTTTAAATAGCAGTTAAACACTGCCATAATCTCATAGAAATTAGGAAATAATGTTCCAGACTACACATAAGTAGATGAGATATAAAGGACTGAATTATTATATTTTAAAATATTTTGCTTAGATACAATAATGGCAATAGTTGTGTAGCACCTTTTGTTTTTTATTGTCCTTACCAAATATTGAGCAGTTTCAAAAGAATATTTATTAAATATATGCAGCATATAAAGAATCATAATGCAATGAACAATTGAGTACTTACCACCTACTTAAAGAGAGAATATTACTCTAATAGCCCCTGTGGTATTCTCTCAAGTCCTACTACTTCCCAACTTTGAATTTTGTGTTAATTATACCCTTGCTTTTCTTTAGAATTTTGCCACATATGTTTGTATGCCTAAACAAAATACTGGTTAATTTTGTACATTTTTGAACTGTATATATTATAGAAATGTATGTGTGATATTTTGCTACTTGATTTTTTTTTGCTCACTATGTACAAAAGATCTACACGTGTTTTTGTTTGTGGCTGTAATTAATTTTCACACTGTATTGGGTTTATCCATCCATTAATGCGTATTTGAAAAATCTCTAAGGTGTGTGTGTGTATGGGAGGGAAACGGATTACAAACAGTGCTGCTAAGAACATTATTTTTTTAAGATTTTATTGGGGAAATTTGGAGAGAGGAACAGTGTTGGGGAATTGGGGAAGGGGAATAAGGGGAATAGCCAAGTTGTTGTCTTTCAATCTTAGTTGTGGAGGGTGCAGCAAGCTCAGCTCCAAGTCCAGTTGTGCTGCTCAGCTCAATCAAGGTGCTATGTTCAATTAGTTGTGGGTGGACGTAGCCACCATCCCATGTGGGAGTTGAACTGGCAGCCTTGTTGTTAAGAGTGCATGCTCTATCCCCTGAGCCACCCGGAGACAGCTCAGCTCAAGGTGATGAGTTCCATCTTTTTTTTTTTTTTAGTTGCGGGAGCGCGTAGCCCACCATCTTCAACAGGCAACCTTGTTGTTGGGAGCACGTGCTCTCACCGAGCCATCCTGTCATCTGTTGGCAGCTCAGTGGCAGCTCAGCTCGGGCACAGCTCAGGTGAAGCTCACTGGCCCATGTGTGAATCGAACCAGCAACACTGTTGCTCAGAGCTCGCGCTCTTGAGCTAGCTCTTAACCAACTGAGCCACTCAGCCAGCCTAAGAACATTCTTATACTTGCCTTCTGGTGTGTGTGTGAAAGAGCTTCTCTTGAATAAATACCTAGGGGTGAAATTGCTGGGTTATATACAAACTCACCAGATAATGCCCAATTATATTCCAAAGTGGTTATATAACACATCCTTATGGTTTGATGGGATGCTCCTTTGCTGAATTATATGTTCTATCTATCTATCTATCTATCTATCTATCTATCTATCTATCTATCTATCTATCATCTATCCACATATCATTATATATTATTCTTTTTAATGTATATGTTATTTTTTTTCCTGAAAGTATTTTTATATTAGAAATCTAAATAACAGTATTAGTACTGCCTTCTCAAAGAACCAAAAATTGTGAAAGATGTGGTTGATTGGGAATTTTTGTTATTTGTTGCCAGGAAACAAAATATTAAGGAAAAAATGAGAAGAATGTTTTAGTTATGTCTTAACAGATGGAAAAACAAATGTATTTATCTTTCACTAGCCCTCTATTACACTACTGATGTCTTCATTTCTAGGACTGAAATAGGCATTGACTCCATTCTCCATCTTGGTCTTTGGTCTTCTAAAGAAGTCTAAGGGCTGCTTGCTGACATTCAAAATAACGTGTTAGACAATAAACCAATTTCAGGGATAGAGGGAAAGCTGTACTTCTTTAGCTATAACTCCTAAAAATCATCAGAATAGGAACACCGGAAAAGATTTTAATATCTGTTTCCTCCATTATTTTTTTGTACATTTGTTTTCCTCTTGTAACAATTCTCCAATTTAAGTTGAAGAGGGTTCATTAACTGCCCAACTGGGTATATTTCAAATACTCTAAAAGTTTAAGCTTACTTAACCGAAATCCTCTGGGTACAGTACTACCCGAAGCACATGCTTCTCATTTATATCTAATAAGGTTTCTTTAATCAGTGCAAGCCTATAAAAATGTGTTGTTCTTTAGAGGGAACATTTTGTAAAATGCCAAAAAAAAAAAGTTTTCTTTTTTATTCCCTGTGTGTAAACATCCTACTTTTCAAAGCTTCCTAATGTTATAGGATCTGTAAATTATTTAAATTAGAATCAAGCAAATGATAATATTATCTTGAGAATTCTTTGAGGGATACCCTCCCAGCTATTGTGCTCAATTGATTAATGCACATGCTCTTAGGACACCAGGAACAGAAAGCTGTATAACCCTATCTGGCAGTTAAGGTCCAGTGGCTTAGCTGTTTCAGTATGTGTTCACTTCAGTGGGGCCGTGCATTCACTGATCTGCTTTATAAATACTAAATGAGTAAACAGAGTTATTTATAAGAAATCCTTAGCATTAACCTAATGAGGAATTATTGGACATTAAATACTCTGAGAAACATGTCGTACACGTAGGCCTCTCCTACAAATTAAATGGAGAATTGCAGAAATTTTCTGAGATTTCCTAGCAAAAGATATATGGACTCTAAATTATTTGGTCATTGTTACTGCTTTGTTGATGGAGGGCTACTCAGTGCAGAGATGCTTTCTAGCCTACGATCCAATATTGCAGAGCAAGCATATCAGCCATTAAAAAAATCAAACATCTTAATCTCAAATAATAGTGACGGTCAGTGAATATTAACAAATGCTTATTATGTGTACTAAGCATTTTACATATCTTATTTCATTTAATTTGCACAAAAGCCCTATGAGCTAGGTAATATATTGCCATGTTACAGATGAGGAAACAGGTTTAGAAGATTACATAAATTGCCCAAGGCTACAAAGCTATTGAGCTTCAAAGGAAGGACTCAGCCCATTCAGGCTGATACAGAAGCATGTGTCCTTAATCACATTGTGCAATTCTCAATACCTTAATAATAATATGTATTTTCCATTAGTATCTGCCTATTCACATATAAAAATGGTGATGGTCCAAACACTAGGTATATACACATACTTATGTCTGAATGAAATGCCCACCGTATACGCTATGCTGTGGGGAGTAATACGGAAGCTCATTCATTATCCCTCTCCCTGCAAGGAGTTAACAATGTAGATGGGTAGGGAGGGGGTTTAAACGTGAACACAGATACATAGAATCAAAAGAAAAATATGTAACAAGTGCCATATATGAGGTAAGTTGTGTCAATGCACAAAGGAGAGAAATCCTGTTGGCTAGAGGGACAAGACGAGTCTTTGTAAAGCAGGTAATATGAATCTTTGGAGGAGAGATGAAGCAGAAAGTCAGGATTTCGCAGTAAGCACGTAGTGCAGCCAAAAACCTAAGGCATGCCGTAGGAACAACCTGTTCTGTTTAAACCTGGTTGGGTTAGACAGGCTATGTACAAATGAGACCTAGTTGCCGGGGTGAAGAATGTGTACTAAGTTATTAGACAAAGGGGAGCCACTGAAGGTTTCAAAGCAGGAAGTGATATTCTTTATTTAACAAATATTTATGAGGTGTTAGTATGTGCCAGGCACTGTATTAGATGTGGGAATGGACCAGATCAGTCAGTTCCTTGCCCTCGAAGCTCTTCCAGGCTGAGAAGGAGAAAGAGGCTTATTTTCACCATCACTGAGAAACCAATGACGATGAACAAAATAGGGGCAAAGACTCTGAGTAGAAAAAATTTTAATTCTTTGGTTTACATTTTCTCTAGTATCTTTTAAAAAAAATAAAGATTTGTTTGAGGATAATTTTAGACTCTACTCAAATTTATTTTAAAATAGTATTATATAGGGATCTTTTCTATTTTTTTTTAAAAAAAGCACTTACATAAACAATCTGAACTTCACTGAGTATATTCACAGAACTGCAAAACATTTTCTCAATAATATTTTCTAGTCAAGGTGATTTACAAAGTTCATCTCAATCATTATTAAACTTGCTCTTTGATCAATTAAGGCATATCATTCCATGTCAAAACTATGTGGGACAACTTTCAGAAAGACAAGGCTGTTTTTTACACATTGGTTAGTTGCCCAATACAAACTGCTACTGCAACTAAATAGATACACGTGCTGAAGGGGTGTCTTTGGAACATCTGACTCTGACTCTGATCCCTCTGAATGTAGAAAAACCACACGGTTCCATTTCAGTTGGAAATTTTTGTAATGATGAAATAAGTATTACAAATATAGGAAAGCCAGTTAAAAAAAAGAGGTCAACAGGAAAAGTATATAAATGGACTATCCAACTATGATCAAACAGCTTTATGAAAAAAAAATTTGTGTTAAGTCCTACTTGTATTAAAAGTTTTTTAAAAGCTGAGAAATGTAAAACTCAGATTTTTGAAACTGAAAAGTAAAGAAGATCACTGAATTTATCCTGAGGTACTATCTCAGAAAATAGCAGTAAGGTTGGTACTCCAAAACAATCAAATTAGCATGAGGACACAAACTGATATGTGGTGGTGGTGGTGGTGAGGGAGGATTAGTTAGGAATAAGAAATAAGATTGCAGCCAAACTTTAAAAACATTTGAATAGAATATATTGATGCTTAGTTTTTTTAAACATCTCAACACGTGATATTGACAAATGTGCAGACAGCTGGTATAACTGTATGTTAATGGCTAACATAATTAAAATTTACTATAAAAAATTTTCCCAAATAATTTTTTCATCATCAGATAGCCATATACATCTAGCATTCTTTTGTTATTGTATTTTTCTTTCCTCTTTCAAAATTAAAATATAAACTTTTATGAGGTATGACAATTAAGTTCATGAACTTGTTGCAATGATGTTGCTAACCTTTTTTGATATCAGAGGGATTATTCATTATGAATTTGTACCAACTGGACAAACAGTTAACCAAGTTTACTATTTGGAAGTGCTGAAAAGGCTGCATGAAAGAGTTAGACGACCTGAACTTTCGCTAACAATTCATGGCTCTTGCATCATGACAATGCACCAGCTCACATGGCACTGTGTGTGAGGGAGTTTTTAGCCAGTAAACAAATAACTGTATTGGAACACCATTCCTACTCACCTGATCCGGCCTCCAGTGACTTCTTTCTTTTCCCAAAGATAAAGGAAATATTGAAAGGAAGACATTTGGATGACATTTAGGACATCAAAGTTAATACAATGACAGTTCTGATGGCCATTCCAGGAAAAGAGTTCCAAAATTCCTTTGAAGGGTGGACTAGGCACTGGTATCAATGCATAACTTCCCATGGGGAATACTTCGAAGGTTACTATAGTGATATTCAGCAATGAGGTATGTCGTGCTTTTTCTAGGGTGAGTTCTTGAACTTAATTGTCAGACCTCTTGTGTTCCCTGTTACATCTACTTTAAGAATATTCTAAATATTGAAAATCAAACTGTTTTCTTACAAAATTCCATTGGAGCTCTTCTTTGCTTACCATATCTTAGCAATATGAAGATTTTATTTGCTCAATAAATTGTACTCTTATGAGAGATACTGTTCCCAGAAAAACCTTCCCTGTCTCATTGTTTCCATACCAGTGATATTTCACCCCACTGTTTACATGTCCTGAAATTTCATAGCAGCAAAAATTCTACTATATATTGTACCATTCTCTGGTATCTATTAAGAATGTCTTTGGCTGCAATTTACAAAACAAAAATAATCTGATTAATAGTGATTTAACAAACAGAGGTCAATTTTCTCATGTAATAAGTCTAGAAGTAGGCAACTGCTGCTTTTGGCTTATTTAGCAATATAATCAATAACTTACTTATGTTTTTCTACTTCACTGTCCTCAGCATGTTGGTTTTCCTTCACCATGGTTGCCATATCAGGGTCACAAAATGGCGGCCAGCAATTCAAGCATCCTCAAGCCAGGACAGAATGGCGGGAAGTGCTTCCAGCTACTTCTGTCTCTTTTTGTCAGAAAGGCAAAAGCTTTCCTAGAAGCAACCTTAGTGTCTTCTCTTTACATCTCAAGGCCACTACACGTTTCAAAGGAGGCTGTAAAAGCAGGAAACAAAGTTTTCAAAATTGACTTAGACCATTGTGAGACATTGCCCAGGCATGCGTATATCGACATTTCAAACAAAATAACAAACTCTGTCAGCAAAGAAGATGGGGGAGTGGATATTTGGTAGGGAGCAAAAAGTCTAAATGTTTAAGGTTATTTAGAATATGAAATTCTTAAAGACTGGGGTTGTGTCTATTCTCTTCCCTGCCTTATGTATAGGACTTAGGTCATAACAAAAATTGTTGACACTACAAATCCTGTATTAAATATAAACAAACTATATCCTATAAACTAAGGCAATACTCCCAAATTTCACTCAGTAGTACTGGTATGAGAAGTACTATACAAAACTAGAGGGTAATACAGATATAGTTTTAGCTCAGGCTGCTATAGCAAAATACCATAGACGGAATGGCTTAAGCAACACACATTTATTTCTCACAGTTCTGTAAGTGGGAAGTCCAAAGTCCAAGTGCCACCAGATGCAGTCTCTGTTGAGAGCATTTTCTGGCTTGCAGACAGCCTCCTATCTTCTCAATGAGTCCTCACCTGATAGAGAGAGAGAGTTCTGTAGTCTCTTTTTTCTTCTTATAAGGACACTAATCCAACATGAAGCCCCCATTTCATGACCTCAACTAAACCTAATTACTTCCCAAAGACCCTACTTTCAAATCCATCGCATTAGGACTTAGGGCTCAACATATGACTCTGGGGGGACACATTCAATTCATCACATACATTATACATTTATATATGTAATATATAACATTATCTATTGTATATCACACATATTTTAAGGGGGTTCCAAGTCTTTGAGTACTTATTATACATTTCTGTGACCAATAAAATTGTAGACATTGAAAAATACTAAAAGAAAAGCATTCCAGCTTTTAGGATGTTTAAGCTGAGATTTATAAAAAAGCTAAGAATAAAGATCCACATTGAATTAAAATGTTACGTAATCTAATAATAATTCTGGCCTTTTACCTGGTATCTATTATGTATTAGCAATATAATATATTTTACTTTAACCTTCCTAACAACCCTGCTGTGTAGTTACTGACCTCAATTTAAGGATGAGAAAACTGAGGACACTGAGAATTTAAGTAACTTGTTTAAGTTCACCCAAGTCATAATTAATAGAGCTGAAGTTGGGGGCTGGCAGAGTGGCACGTTGGTTAAGAGTTGGTTTGGAGTCAATGGAATTGTAATAGATAAGTATGATATTGGGGGTGGGAGGGCAGTGGATGGGGGGAGGGGGGTTGTTACTTTGTGAGGAGTGTAAAGGATAACTTTTGCATTGTTCTGTACACCTGAAACTAATGAAAAAAAAAAAAGAGTTGGTTTGAGATGCCAGCTCTGAGCAGCAGGGCCCCAGTTCAGATCCCACATGAGGGCCAGTGACTCTGCACCCTCTAAACTAAGATGGTGAACAACAGCTCAACCTGGAGCTGAGCTGCCATGAGTCGCCAGCAATGGCGTAGGCTGCAGTGGGGCTGCAGTGGGCTCCTGTAAACTACTGTGAGCCACCAGCAGCCGGCATGAGCTGCCAAGAGCCACCATGAGTGGCCATCCAGTGACCGGTGACTGATCTGCCTCACCCGGGAAGAGCACAATAATAATACCAACATGGGCCAGCAAAGCGGTGTCCTCCACAACTAGATTGAAGAACAAAAGGACAGCAGCCTGTCTGTTCCCTTTCCCCGATTCCCCAACACTGTTCCCCTCCCCAAATTCCCCAGTGCTCTTCCCCTCCCCCAATTCCTCAATAAAAAATAAAAAATAAATAAAAAAAATAAAAAAAAACAGAGCTGAAGTAGGAACTAGGTCTCTTTTTCCCCCAAAGCCATGCCGACAGATGCTACACACACCACCATATGCTGCTTACTTCATTTTGTGAATGAAAGCTTGCCTCATTTTATAAAATTGCTTTGTTTTACCCTTTTTTATTCCTAGCTCTCTCACTGATGATTTAGAGATAAATGGGTAGATGGACACAAGGTCAGATTATTGAGAGATGACAAAATAATTTGAGATTAGAATATTCAGAGAGACAATGTGAAGAGTAAGAGGTGAATAAAAGAGTGGAAGAAGTGCAAAGAGAAAAATTTGGGATTATAAAGGGAGCAAACAGGAAAGGGGAGAGAGAAGAAGGAAGTGAATACTGACTGGGTATTTCTCTGGGCTGTGGATTGAGGGAATGGCAGTATTCCGCTCCATGTCCCTGCTTTCTCAGATCTTTGGCCAGGCGTGTGGCTTGGCACTGTACATCTAACATTTAGCAGGGCTCTGGGAGAGGCTCATGGTAGTGACTGAATTACCCTTTCTCCAGCTATTCTTGTGTTCTAATCCTCCCCTGAAGGTCTTTTATGGTTAATCTCAAACCACATAAACATTTAACTCTCCTTTTAGATACATTCCAGAAGCCTGTTCTCAAACAAGCATAAGTTAATACTCTAAATTTTAGTAACCACAAACTAAGATTAATCTACCCTCATGTCACTGTGTTCCTCCTCTTCAACTGAGTTAAAAGCATGGATATGCAATAGGTCTTACCCATTTGCACCTACTGTTACCTTATTAGTAATGTAGCACAGAATCTCAGATATGGAAGGGAGTTTAAGGTCCTAACCACTCAGCCAATATCTTAATCCATCTCTAACTGTGAAACATTGCCCAGCCCCCCCCAACCCGTACTCCCCTCCCCCGCCGGCCCCTGCCACACACACACACACACACACACACACACACACACACACACACACACACACTCTTTTTATTTTAACAACATCCAAAATTATTTTATTGTTTTTGTTTTTGTTTTGTATTTTTAGCTATATTTGAATACTTCCAATCCAGGGAACTCAGCACTTCTGCAGCTAGTCCTTTCCATTTTTGGATAACTTTAACTTTTAGGGAGGGCTTTCTTATTTTACCAGTCAGCAAAACTGACAGTAATAAAAAGCCCTAAAATGTCAGTGACGTTTTAACAACAGAGGCTTAGTTCTTGCTCTCATTATGTGCTTATCCCAGGTCAGTTTGGCTCTGCCCCGCATGGATTTCCCTCTGGGACCCTGGCTGACAGAGAAGCCCTTCTCTGGGTCATTGCAGATCTCATGGCCGAGGAAAAGAGATGGTGACAAATCACATGTTGTCCCTTATAGTTTCCACTTTTCATTAGCAACACAAGTCACATGGACTCCTCCCCCAGGAAGGGGGAGAGCAGGGAGACAGACATCCCAGAGAAAGGCAGCAGATATTCTGAATAATAATCTACCACTTAGTTCTTCAGTCAAGATTCTTTTCCAACTAACAACCAACCTGTGGTCTTTGCTCATTGCTTTTTCTTTCTACCAGTGTTACAAATGTGAGAACACTGCTGCCATGTTTTCTTCAAGCTGTCTCCTTCCTAGTCAAATCGGCTCCAATTTCTTCATCGACCTATTCCCTACATTTATATAATGGTCTCAGCTAACATCCTCTTTAGAGCTTATTCAGCTGTCTCAGGTCACCTGGTGAGAAAATTATCGGTTTATTCTGCAAAGAAGGACTGTATGCCCTGACACAGTCTCCTTTGGGATGATGGGTTTTGGCTGGCACTCAACCTTCTAGACCAAAAAAAAAGAAACATTTTCTTAAACAATACCTTATATAATAGTGCTCCATATTTTTCATCAGCATCAGCTCAGATCCTTAAGCTTTTGCAAAATTCCAAGTCCTTTGGCTATTATATTTAAGAACGTGAAGGTCTTTGAGCACTTCTAGAGAGCAGATATCACATCCCTGAGTGTATTTAGTTAACTTGGTAATTTCAAGTAGGCTATAATAATAATAATAATAATAATAATAATAATAATGATAAAAAGTTGTTTTGGCAAAATTGCCCAAACTTCCTATTGTTGCACAGTACTGGTTCAAATGTGGACTTTGGAAACAATTGGTCTTAGATCAAACCCCACTCCACTAAATACTACTTATGTGACCTTGGGCAAGTTACTTAACCCTGAGCTTTTATTTCCTCATCTAATGAGATGGAGATAATAACAGTTATCTTCTTCTTGTGGTTGTTGAGGAGATTAAATGACACCACCGTGCACTCAATAAATGTCTTCTCTGGTTACCACACTGGGCTTCTATCGCTCCGACTAATCTTTCCTGTCACTCAAGGAGCAGGTCCCTTACAGCATCTTCTAGGCTCACCATAGCTATGCTCACCTCCCTCCTCTCTCCAGGATGTTTTCCTGGCCCCCTGAAATCTCTCATTCCCAAGCTGGCACTATCCAAGCTTAACCAGTATCTCTCAAAGTGTTGTCTAAGGGCAAGCTTTACTGGAATCACTGGAGGGTCACTTGGCCGTATTTCAGACTTACGGACAGAATATGGAACTGGTGAGTCTGCATTTTAACAAGCTCCAGGTGGGGTTACCAGATAAAATACAGGATTTGTGAATAAATTTAAATTCCAGATAAACCACAAATAAATTTTATTTTAGTATAAGTATGTTCCATACAATATTTGGGACATACATATACTAAAAATTACTCGTTATTTATCTGAAATTTAAAACTAATTGCATGTCCTATATTTTTAATTGCTAAACCTGGCAAACCTATCTGAGGGATTCTGATTCTTACTAAATGTGAGAATCACTGGTTTAGGAAATCTGGCAAAAATATCAAATTTAAACTTGTGAGTTCCTTCACCTACAAAGGAAAACAAAACAAAACAAAACAAGCCTACAGAAATAACCTAGATATCCTATGAATCCCCTAAACAAATATGCAGAACAGCAAGGGTACAGTTTTCTTTTCTTCAAAATAGGTTAGCTTTTGTTAGCAGCTACAATAACAAAATTAGACAACCCAGCAGCCAGAGAAGAATCCACATCCCTATTTCTCTCATACTATTTTCTGTGTAGCTTTGGGTTGGGCTGTAAGTTCTCTCTCTCTCTCTCTCTGCTTTACCATCCCCACTCTGTTGGCCATCACCTACTCATGTTCCATTTAGCACTACCCCTCGCTCTCCCAGAAGGCATCTTGGCTGCATCTTCTGCTGTCTGCCCAACTTCCCAAATATCAGAATACTTCACCACATAGCCATCTTTCCTCTTCTGATATTCAGTCTGTTCTCTTCAATTTTAGTCCTCTGATGGGAACTTCCTAACTCATAACCCATTCTCTTTTGCGTGTATCATAGTAATGCATAGTGTTTGCATGGCTTGTGTGCATTTACAGAGTCCTTAAAGTAAACATTATCTTAGTTGATTTTCACAATAGCCCTATAACCAAGGCAGATGAATCACTGACACTCAGAAAATTAAAGAGAAGCTGAAGCATTAGCCTGTTTTTTTTTTTTATTCCTAGATCAAGACCCTTTTCACTCAGCCATTGCCTTATCTCAATTTATTACACATAAACGTTGCTCTTTTGTCATTTTAGGACAGTGATTAAAACACAGTTGTGTGACCTTGAACAAGTACTGTTGAACCTTTCTAAGCCTTAATTTTCTCATTTGTAAACTTAGGTTAACAATGGTACCTATACTGGGTTTAATGAGATGACCCAAGTCTTAGCACAGGGACTGCATGTAGTAAGCACTTAGGAAATATTAGCCATTTAAAAACTATCCTTTTGGCCACTTCCTCTCCAGGCCCAGCTCTTCTCAATGTTGTCTTTCAGTAAATAGAGACAGCAAATGAAAAATGTAGATTGAAAAACAGCAAAAAGTGAAGTAATGACTGTGCAAGGAGGCAACAATGATCTACGCCACACTTCCTCTTTCATGCCACCCCTCTTCCTGAATTCCCACAATTTGACACCTATGTACAGTGGGAAAAGCTAGCCCTCCTGAACTAGAATAGGCAGTCTGGAGAGTAACTGATTGAAATATTAGGGTCTTTTGTCAAAAGCAGGAACTAGAGTGTAGTACCAAGAAAATCAATTTTAATTACTGGCATCTTGTCTAACTTCCCTGTTTATACTAGCCTCCTTCACTTTTCTTTTGTTCCATAGTAATTATGGTATCCAAATGACAGCTGTTTATATCCACAATATTATCTATATTTGTAACTTTTCCAATTAAATCTTTAGATGATAATAGGCAGTGAAATATCTTGCTATCCCCAGTGAATGAGATAGAGTGTCCATTCATGGGTGATCCCAAAGTACTTTTTGATTGCATCTATCAGGACTATTTTCTTCAGAAAATACTCAGGAAAAGGATGCTGTGAATAATAGAAAATAAATGGTGGGTTTTACATAAGGGAAATTAATATCAAGCTATTGAATAAGAAAAAGAGAAGCTATCTAGACCAAGTTAGGGTTACTGAAGATTACCGGAAGTGATGTAGCAAAGCAGTTCTCTTTTCCACGACTGGGTCAGCATTTGCATCACTGCTGCTTCTCTTCTTCAAGGCTGCACACAGCTATCCCAAGAACAACCAAGGACATGCTTGGGCACAGTAGAGCAAGCTCCTCCAAAAATTTTTTTGAAAAAATTTGGTATTTGATCTCTTTCCAAAAGACTA
This sequence comes from Hipposideros armiger, assembly GCF_001890085.2. Taxonomy (NCBI): domain Eukaryota; kingdom Metazoa; phylum Chordata; class Mammalia; order Chiroptera; family Hipposideridae; genus Hipposideros; species Hipposideros armiger. Next base: position 443,184 of record NW_017732221.1, on the reverse strand, counting down.
AAACTGATCATCGGTGGGGAAAAAATGGACTTTTACAGGACGTTGTTATGTTTATTTTTGGTTTCGAGTCTGTGAGGGGTTTTTGTTGTTGTTTTGAACCATACTTTTGGAAAGATGGAGGATGGGTGGACATCATAATCTTTTGTGCTGTTTAGAAACTCTAAATGTCTTAATCAAATTTAGACAAATACTGCACAGGGATTACTTGCCTTTAGCCATGACATAGGTATCATAGTCCCTTTACTCCTCTATGTGGAGAATGTTGAGCTTTTTCCTCTAAGGTGTGGAATTTGTTAACATCATTGCTCCTTAGTATGTAACAGGTTAGATTATGCCCAAATATTCTACATGGGTCTTCCCATGAAAACTGCCTCAGATGCCTACAGGGGCTAAAATACTCTGCCTTTGAATAATACTAGAAAGCAGAATATACCTGGCCATATACTTGACCTTTCTCTGCCTACTGAAATTCTAACACTTTGGTGAAGCCCATTTTATTTGCTACCTTATTCAACAAACAGTTCAATTTCACAAATTTTGAGTGAGCAAGCACCATATGCAAGACATTCATTCAATAAATATTTTCAGCTTCTACTATGTATCATGCATAAGAGATTCATCTACAAGAAAAAGAAAAAGAGGGCCAGCCGAGTGACGTGTTGTTTAAGAGCTGGCTTGGGATGCCAGAGGGCCCCGGTTCGGATCCCACATATGAGGGCCAGTGACACTGCCTTCTACAGCTAAGATGCTGAACAACAGCTCAACCTGGAGCTGGGCTGCCGTGAGTCGCCAGCGATGGCTTAGGCTGCAGCCCTTGCTGCAGTGGGTTGCCATGGGCTACCGTATGTAGCCAGCAGCCAGCGTGAGCGGCCAGCAGCCACCTTGAGCAGCTGTCCAGAAGCCGGCGACTGATCTGCCTCGCCTAGGAAGAGCACAATGATGGTGCCAACTTGGGCCAGTGAAGCAACGTCCTCCACAACTAGACTGAAGAACAAAAGGACAGCAACTTGTCTGTTCTCCTTCCCCCAATTCCCCAGCACTGTTCCCCTCCCCCAATTCCCCAAAAAAATCTTTGAAAAAAGAAAAAGAAAAAGAGATGAAGAAAAAAAGGAAGAAAAAGACGAAGAAAGACAGGAAGAAGAAACTATCCCTACTCATAAGAAACTTTAAATCTTCCTGGGGAGAATGCAAAAGGGTATTAAAATTCACAGGTTGCCTCCATAGACTGAGAGTGGGAGGGAGGAATTAACAGTATGCTACCAGAAAAGGGGAAATGGATTTGGAGCAGGTGAAAATTACTGCTGAAAAATATAAACTGAGACTTGAGTAATGCCCTAGAGAGAGAGAGAGAGGACTTTGAGCGGAGTTGAAGCATAGACATTGGAAAATATGTGGTTTGAGTTAAATATAATTTTGAACCTGTCTTTGCCAATGAGCTGTGTGACCTTGAATAAGCTATTTTGCCTATCTGAACCCATCCCTAAAATAGGAATTGTGATGCCTACACCTAAGTATTAATGTAAACATCTGTCCAAGCCTCTTGTCAGTCTCACATAATGATCCAGAGTGTCTGGTGCCAACACGTAGGTATTAAACTTAAGCAAGTTACTGAACCTATTAGTGCCTCAGTTTCCACATCTGAAAATGGAAGTGCTAATAATAGCAAACTTACCTCCCATGGTTGTTGTGAGAATTAAATAACTTAATTATGTAAAGTATTTAAAAGAGTGCCTACACATGGTAAGCTCTGTAATTATTTGCTATTATTGCCAAATGTTTCATGATGCAATATAAGCCATTAAATTAGCATACTGCCTGGCTAGCAGATACCCAGTAAGGTTTTTGTTTTTTTTTTAATAAATCAAATATAGTGCACAGTGCTAAATGTAGTGCTACGTATAAATCTGTATTTTAAAAGAAAACAATGAAAGAAATTATAGGCTACTCATAAGCAACATTTAAAAGCAATTGTAATAAAGCATGTGATACATATTACAAGAAAGAACAGATATGTCCTATTGATAATTCAGAAAAATAAGAGGTCAGAAAGAAAACAATAAAAACTGTAATGAAGACATGCCCTACAAGTATGGAGTCTAGGAAAAGAAGTGAGTGTATCTTCCTGGGTGTAAGGAGAAATAATGATCCTTAAGTCAGCAATGCAAGGCTGTTGCTGGGTGGACTAATATAAGACATTCCTTGCAAAACCACCAATGTGGTAAAGGCATAGAAGCTTGAGTGAGCTATGCGTGTTACCAAGAAAAGCAAATCATTCAAGGCAGATGGATCATAAGGTACAAACTTGGGGCCATCGCGTGACTGATGGAGGTATAAAGATGAGTAAGACATGTAAAAACTCTTTTTGGATAATGCATGGCTGAAATTATTTTTGTTCTTCATAGCCTTACTCCCTTGCCTCCCTCCCTTCAGATTACTTGTTACATGACATAACTTTGATATGATAAAAGATTTTTCTAAGTCAAAATGAGGCCCCGAATAGGGCTCTTTCATTAAATACTTTGTTGGTACAGTTGTCCTCTCTCACTCTCATGTCCCTGAAGGGCATGGACAGAGTGAAATTGTTTTACAGCCCATGTGGGCTTGGTACAGAGTAGACAGTCAATAATGAATAATTGCAGAATTGAACTGAATTGCTTTGAGACTTTAAAAGCTCTAGAAGGTATCCTCTTCACAACTTGGTGGCAAATTCTTTCAGGAACTGAAAGTTGGCTGTTTCTTAGGGAGCATAAGCTTGTGAAGATCTCTTTTCTCTGGTTTAACAGCATCTTCACGCTGATATTTTAGGCAGTAAACATTTTTTAAAAATCAGTAAAAAAAAAAAATCAGTGCCTTTTTTTTTAACCTTAAATCAATGCCCATCACTATTTCTGTTTTAGACAGTGAATTATTTGGTTTTTCATATTTTCATTGTGAAAGTATTCAAGTGAAAAGACAAAATTTTGTGAAATGTACTAAACAGGTAGATTTTAAAATGAGGTAAAGAAGTTGACCTAGCAACTTTTTCCTATTTATGCATGTTCAAAGACATATATATATATATATATATATATATATATATATATATATGTGTGTGTGTGTGTGTGTGTATATATATATATATATATATATGAATGTTTATTGTTTACTGAATCATTGTTTGTATGAAATAAAATCAGGTAACAACCTGGTGATCCCTCAGTAGAGACCTGATTAAATAAATTATGGTACATTTGTGTAGTTAAATATTATGCAGTCATTCAAAAGAATGATGTAGATATATATGGGCTTATTTCAAATGATTTCCAGGACAATTTTTAAATTAAAAATAAATAAGTAAATAAATAAGTAAATCAAATGACAGAATAACAGAATAGGTATAAGGAAGAAATTCCCATTTGTGAGACATATAAATATTCACCTCTGTGTGTTTTACATAGTCATTTATTACACATGAATGCTTGTTGAAGGGGTTCAGAACAAATCTCCCCACTTTGGCATGTGGATTGTTTTTGGTTGAAGGTATTCAAGACTCAGCAGACTCAAGAAAAACTTTTACCTCTTCCTTAATTACCTAAAAGAATTTAGATACAACATGATCCAGTAAAAGAGCTAGTATCAGAATTAACTTCTTACCTGAATGACCTATCTGTATGGCAGGCAAACAGCTAATTGCGGCACATTTTCTCTTCTTATTGTCTTGTGAATTACCCTCTTCCTCTTTGGAGCCCCAGGCCCCTATCCCTTTCCTTGGCTCAGGAGAGCATAGAAGCTTCAACTGCTCACTTGAGTCTCATTGCCTCTGTGGGGCCCTGTATGTAATTACATTTGTTTTTCTCCTTTTTTTTTTTAATGTTAATTTGATTATTAGACCAGCCAAAGAACCTAGAAGGGTAGAAGGAAAATTTTTCCTCCCCTACACTGTTTATGCATGAAAAAAACTTCTGAAAACATAAGCAAGGAAGTACCAATAGTGATTACTTCTGGATGGGCTAGACAGCAGCCACACTTTTCATTGTATATCCTTTGTAGTCTGCATTTTTTATCATGCTAATGTATTTATTATTATTATTCTTTTTTAATTGAAAGAGGGTAAGTTAATGGAGAGAAGCCATTTTTGGTCAATTCTATAGTGACTTGTTGGAGACTAAGTAATATACAACCTGGACATAAATGCCCATATTCATAAACCAATAGTTCCCAGCCCTGATTTTATTACAAGGGCAAAATAAAAATAAATGGTAATTTACTTTAGTTTTAAAAGGAAATGTATTTTATAAATTTTGAGAAAAAGAGGTGGCATTTTCAAAAAAAGAAGCAGTGCCCTAATGAACAATCCATTTGCATTCCTGTGTATATTTAAACTGAGTATAAACTAAGAAAAATTGTTCTTGTGGACTGCACGGTAACATTTCCTTAATTTTCCTATATTCAAAAGCCAAAAACACCAGAGATTCTATCGTTCTTAACTTTAGCTCATTTGAGTAATATTTCTCTTTGCTCTGGACAGAGTTAGCTCTTGGGGAAAGAGGCCAACTTTTCAGTTTCTGCTTTTCATGGTTTTTGTCTTCCCCTCGGCTTCAGTGCAGGTCAGTCACACAGATAAGCATTATGCCCAGAATAAAACTAGCTTTGTTTATCTGGACTAATAAATGAATGGAACCAGTTATTTTCATTGGCTTGGCCTGGAAGGAAACCAAACTAATTTCCACAGACCTTAAATTGGACCTATACCAAGCTCCTTGTCCTCGTTAGTAGTAAGAGAAATAATGATGAACCCAAGTATAAAAGTAAAAATTTTTACAAAAGTAATACATATTTACTGCTGGGAAAAATTTGGCTGAAACCATGACCTGACCTTGTGGGGCTCTGTAAGCTCTAAGAAGATCTGCCTCATTTCCATTTCAATGGGTCTGAGGTTTGCAGGTCAAAGGAACCTTTCTTTATGTTCTAGAGGCTCCAATTTCTCTGCAGTCAATTATCCTAATCAAGTTATTCTGCTTTATGCTGATAAGCAGTGTATTTGTATAGTGTCATCAAAACTTTTGCAGAAATCTCTGTTTTACTTTGGAAAATTTTACAACTCACAATTGTATTTCTAGGGAGGTAGAGAGAGAAAAGGGAGAGAGAGAGAGAGAGAGAGAGAGAGAGAGAGAGAGAGAGCGCGCGATCCACCCACATTTCTAACTACCTAAAGAAAACCACTATATTAACATTTTCATGTACATCCTTCCAGATATTTACATAGATAGACATTAGGTACACACACACATTTTTTAGGTAAAAAATGGGGTCATACCACACTCTTTCAATTAACAAAATGCCCTTGAGCCCTTTAAATATGTAAAGATATATAGATGATTAGATAGGTATATAGCTAGATAGCTCAATCTTCACCTCATTGTTTGTAATGCTGCAGGGCTTCTTTTCGATGTATTTCACCAATCTACTCTTAATGAACATTTAAGCAATTTTAATTAAATTTTAAATAATGCAAATATCTATGTGCATTTGTTTAATTATCTCTTTAGGTTATATCCCCCAAACTTACTATGGATATTTAAAAGCCTTGAATCTTTTAAATTCTCAGCTGACCCTCCAAAACATTAAACCCAAAACATGGTTTTAAAATCTTTAAAAGGCAGTTTCTACTTCACAGGAAAGTTATTTGGAAATGGCCTTTGGGTGAAAGGAGGTGGTGAGAAGGGATGAAGGACTAAGAGATGGAGATGCTACTGGATGTATTTCTTAAAAAAACAAACAAACAAAAACCATCTGTGAGAAGGTAGAAAAACGCGTACACCTTGGAGACTTAAAAAAATAATAATAAAAACGGTATGTTATGTGAAGTCAGGCACCAATTCAAAGATGTTGCTGAGAGAACACTCTTGTGAGCCAAAAAGTTCCTCCAAAGTTTTAGCTTGAATGAGCTGGCATGTTACTGTTTTGCTAAGAAAACAAAGATAGCAAGGTGTCTTGCCTACATCTATTTTCACATATACATTCCCAATTTTTCAACGGGCTGTGAAAACAAGCCCTTCTTTTCCCACTACACTTAAAAAAATGCGTTGTCTTTGCCCTCATACATCTTCAGTTTGGACTAGAACATACTGGGTTAGATCTAGTTAACAAGCACCCTTCAGGAGAGAAAATGCACCGAAAAAATACATTTAGAAAATAGAAGTTATCATTCTGAAATTTTTGCAAAGTGAATTAAGATCCTTCTTACACTTCTACAAATCTTGAAATCCAGGTGTGTTTATTAAATGGCTAAAACCACAGAGGTTATTTGTTTTGCAAAACAAGCTTCATTTAAATAGAAAAATGGATCCTTCTGGATACTATTTCTCTATTTCCCCACCCTTTCTCAGGTGCTTTAACGTCACCAATTGACAACTTTTGGGCCCTGCAAGCTTCTCTTGTCCAGTCCATCTCTGTCTTTTCAAAACAGGACATTCAGGTAGGGCCCCAAAGGTCATTATTTACCTCAGTCTCTACATTCACTGACAGCTTTACTTTTTAAAGTAAAGTGTTTGACTTTATTTCCTCAGGGCACTCCTCAATGACGCTCACTTATCTGATGAACTCCTTTGAAAATTAATGACTGATGGTAGTTCAGTGTGTCAGATAACAAGAGCAATTTAAAAGTGGCCTTTAATGCCTCAGTGGAAAGAAATCTATATCTAAAGGGAATTTAGGCTTCTTATAACAGGATGTTTTCAGGTAAACTCACAATTACATCAAGTGAGGCAACTGCTCTCGGTTTCTCTTCACAGTAATAGATACTGGTAGAGAGACACTGACAAATATTATTTCAGCAGAGCTTTAATTTTACTTAACTTTTAATTTTATCAGAGAAATGCATATATGCATACTTTGAAAAAGCAAAATAGCACTTGAAGGCTTTTAATAAAAACACCTAGCTCCTGTACCATTGCCCAGCTCAAAAGCAAGGCTTTCAATTCTACAATTGTTTATAATATGTCTCGCCAAATTTCTCAACTACCTCTTCACTCTATTGACTTTTCAATATGAGATATCATTGATTGATTTCCTTGTATGGAAAATGAAATTTAAGAGGTCTGAAATATACCTCCCACCACACACACACAAATACACATATCTTTACCCATCTTTCCACTATATTTCTAGCATACTTTGGGGTTAAATCAGTATATATATATATATATATATATATATATATATATATATATATATATATATATATTCTAACTGTACATATCACTCACAGCTGAACCACACCATGCTTTATAACTTACATTTCTATTCTTGCATTCATTTTTGTTTTTTCTGGACTTTACAATAGCCATGTGCTGTTTTGGATCCCTGGTTTCCTGCGTACCTACCATTCATGCACCCTCAAATTTTCTGACACTGTTGTTAAATTCTTTTTTTCTTTTTTAAGATTTTATTGGGGAATTGGGGGAGGGGAACAGCATTGGGGAATTGGGGAAGGGGAACAGATAAATTGCTGTCGTTTTGTTCTTCAGTCTAGTTGTGGAGGACGTTTCACTGGCACATGTTGGTATTATCATTGCGCTCCTCCCAAATGAGGCAGATCAGTCGCCAGCCATTGGACGGCCGCTCACAACGGCTCTTGGCAGCTCACACCGTCTGCTGGCCACTCATGCTGGTTGCCAGCCACTCACAGTAGCTCATGGCAGCCCACTGCAGCAGGAGCTGCAGCCTATGCCATCACCGGCGACTAACTGCAGCCCAGCTCCAGGTCGAGCTGTTGTTCACCATCTTAGCTGTAGAGGGCGCAGCGTCACTGACCCTCATGTGGGATCCAAACCAGGGACTTGCTGCTCAGAGCTGGCATCCCAAGCAAGCTCATAACCAACGTGTCACTCGCCCGGCCCTATTGTTAAATTCTTAATAAAATCAGACACACTGGTGAACTATTAGTACTACTTTTCTCACAGAGACAGTCTTCCTGGGCTGTCTGTCCTTTTACATTCCATGCCTGCTACACTGCTGAAACCCTGGAAATTTCCTCTGCCCTTTTCCTGAGTATTCACATCCTTTCTCCTTAGAAATCTAACCCTTGTAGTTAAGATGCCATGCTTTCCTCTTTTTTATTTATTTCCTCATTGTGAAGAAGCAAATGGTTTAGTGGCTTATTAAAAAAGGGGATTTAGGAGGGGTTTTTGGGGTGAGTGGGTAAAAAAAGTGAAAGGGACTAAGATGTATAAATTGCCAGTTATAAATGTAGTCATGGTAAGTAAAGTACAACGTAAGGAATATAGTAAAAAATATTGTAATAACTATGTATGGTGTCAGATGGGTATTAGATTTATTGAGGTGATCATTTTGTAAGGTATGTAAATATCTAATCACTATGTTGTACACCTGAAACTAATATAATATTGTATGTCAACTGTAATTGGAAAAGGAATTTTTAAAATAATAATAATAAAGCATCCTCCAAAAAAGAAAAAAAAAGAATGGGGAATTGAGAGGTAAATGTATTGAGCTATTGCAAGTCAGAAAATATCTTTAGTGTATCCTCGGGTTTGATTGTGGTTTGGCTCAGTACAGAATTCAAGGTTGGAAATCATTTCCCTCAGAATGTTGAAGGCAGTGCACCAACTGGAACATGGCCCGTGTTGCTGTTGAAAATTCAATGAAATCTGCTCTCGATTTTAAATCCTTGTCATGAGAGATGATTTTATCTCTGGAAAATTTTTTTAAGATCTGTTTTTTTTTTCCTGGATTTCTGATAAGGAACCTTGATGTGGGTCTTTCTCCTTTCTTTGCACTAGACCCTTGATGGGTCTCTTTAATCTGAAAATGTGTCCTTCATCTCCAAATATTTTAATTCTATTATTTTTTTATAATGTTGTGACCTCTATTTTTATCTCTTCCTTGGAACTCATTAATCGAATATGAAGCCTCTGCTTTTCTTGTCTTTTCTGCCCTATTTTCAATCTCCTTGCTTTTTATTCTAGTTTCTGAATATCTTTAAAATTTGTGTTTTAATCCTTCTGTTTTTATTTGTACTGTGATATATTTTTTTAGGATTTTAAAGAACTCTATTTTTCCTAAATGTTCCTTTTAAATAGCATTCTTTTCTTGTTTCATGGGTGCAAAACCTACTTTTCTCTTTGAAGATATTACATACAGAGACTTCCCATAGCTCCATGAATGGTTTCTACTGTATGGTATGACAGGACTTTAGATTCTGCAGTCAGTTCAAGTGCCAGTATTGCTACTAAGACAAATGAACTTGGGCAAGCTACCGGACCTCTGTTCATCAGTTTTCTCAGTAAAATAGAAATAATAAGAATACCCACATATAGAATTGTTTTGGAGATACAAATCAGATTAACATGTATCAAGCACTTAGAACATGAGTACTGGAAAATAGTAAGCCTATATCATATGTTATATCCATTTCCTCTGGGTTCTTTTTTTTTTTCCTATTTTGCTTTCTTTCAGTCTTTCTCTTTTGTGTTAGGTACTTCTCCAATGCCTGGTGATCCTTGGCTGTGTGTTCATATTTAAGCATGAGGAACTAAAGAGCTAATTGGATGCTCTTTCTGTGCCTTTGTGCTCCTGAACTGCCATGTTGGATACCTAATTCCCTGATGCCATCATGCTGGAGAGACCACATGATAGAGTGTCATGCTTAAGGAATGCCAGCTGTTGGAATCACCACTTGCAACCACCTGAGACATCCCAAGTAACAACCACCACACTGAGTCCAGTCTACCTCTAAAACCATGAGAAGTCATAAAGATAATAAATGATTGCTGTTGATTTATGCTACTAAATTATATAACAATTGATAAATAATAATAGGAGGAAAACATGCTCCAGAATGAGCAAAAGCCTTACCTAGTATCAGATCTTGTGACTTGTAAATTTCAATTAGTTCTCCAGAAACAGCCTCCCGATCTCTAGTCCTTTAGAGTCTACTAGACAACATCCTTGTTTGATTCTCTATAAACATTAAAAATGTTTCTCTTTTCATTTCAAAATAAGTCATAGAATCACAACTGAGGGAATATAAGAGGAGATGCCCCTCTAAGGCATAGCAATCACTTGTTTTCTAAGTATTAAAATAAGGCATAACGATAAACCACCTAGAATAAACACAGTGTAATTTTTACCTGGAATAATAACTCTGTTTTTCTTTTTGCCTCTCATCAATTCTATCACTCATTTAAATTCACCTATGTTCATTCTTATGCCAGAAACAGGATTTCAGGAAAGAGATTCCCCTGCAAACTCAAAGGAGTGCTTCAAATCAAGGGGGAAAAAGTGAGATGAGAGTGCCAGAGAAACCTTCTCAGAAGCTGAAACAATCCTTTGAAAAGAGAAGCCCACAAAAATTAAGTCATTACTTTTTCAGCTTTAAATGATGTGCAACATACTTGCTAAGAGTATATTTGTTTAAACTGTAGAGCAGCTATTACCCTGTGAAGAGGGATTTTGGACTTTGAACATCTTGACAGAGATGTTGTGTTTAAACATATTTATTTCAAGTCAATAGACATTGCTTACATTTCACTGCTCATTTTATTTCCACCACAGAGAATGAGATTAAACTTACCCTAAAATAGTCATTGCTACAAGGAGGGGTAAAAGCAGAGAGTAGTCAAGGAGCTCTCACAGGGGAAAAGGTAACTAAGCATCCAAATCAAAACAGCTGTAAACCATGAAATCAGCCATTCAAAATGGAACTGTCAAATTCAGCCACACTTTTTGAAAATTTTACTCTGCGTTTATTTGAAATATTTTGAAACTCTAAGCTGAATATCATATTAGGTTAGCAGTGGAAATTTTACCTATTCTAATATTATTCGATTACAGTAAACTATGGGGAGCTAGAATAAGTTGCCTGGTAGGTATTTACTGAAATTACTGTCATCATCATTCACAAGTTGAACCTTAACCCTCAGCAGTTAAATGCTATGTGTAAGAACATGCAGAGGATCAATATCTATCCTGTAAGTGATTTATATTTAAAGAAAAGATGGATCCTTTTCAAAACCTTACCTGCCTCAAAAATAATTCAGCCACTGCATTAATAGAGCAGGTCCTTGTGAAGTGGACCTCAGGCAGGGTTACGGTGGAGGTAGCTGTAAACTGTGGAACAGAGAAGTGGTTTCAAACTTGAACTTGCATTACAATCACCAAGCGGGCTGGATGAGCCACAGCTTTCGGGCCCCATTCCCACAGCTTTTGATTCACTAAGTCTGGAGTGGAGCCTGAGAATTTACATTTAAAACGAGATCCCAGGTGATGCAGATACTGCTGATTCGGGTACTACAGTTTGAGAGCCGCTGAATTAGAGCAATCCAAATCATTGTGAGGAGGACTGCTCAATGCTGTGTGTGTGTGTGTGTGTGTGTGTGGTTAAATACATACACACAAACAGCAACACCAGCCATTTTAAGAGCAACCACTTGCATTCTCTGAGAGTTCACATGTGTTCCCAGGGAAAATAAGAGAAAGCAAAATAAAGTTAGCATAAACTCATCCAGAGATTATAAAACCAAAAACTAGGTGGGTAGTCTAGAAACATGATGCTAATCACCTTCATAGTGAAGGCACTGTTGTTAAGCATTCTATTTACATCACCTCCCTTAGACCTTGTAACAGTGTTATGAAGAATGCGTCTGTATCTGCCCTTTACATAGGAGGAAACTGCTGCTTAAAGAGGCTAAGAAATAGTGTGAGCAACCATCCTGGTTTGCCTGGTGGTGAGGAATTCCCCAGGTTGTGGGATGTTCACTGCCAACACCAGGAGAATCCCTGGCCAACCAGGATGGTTGGTCGCCCTACACAGCAGGTGAACGGGTTACTGAGTGGCAATGAAAGTGTGGCAGGGAGCCCTAGACAAAGGCTTTCCCAGACCACATGGCCACTAAGACTTCGCGTTTAACATTTCCTAATTCCTACCTCACCCGGGAGGGAGCCAGTAAAAACTAACACAATGCCACATGCCCTAATAAGGAATCCTAGCTGCGAACCCAGAAACCTCAGGGTGGATAGCTCTGAGTCCTGTCCGGATTGGGGCTCAGCCTCTGGATATGAATCCGCTGAGCCAATGCCAGCATCAATAAACGTTGCTTCCCGCCCTGAGCCTTGGTGTCCCTCTGTCCGAGTATCCCACAACAAAAGGACAAGGCCAGGCGTACTGCACTGACAGTTTGGGAACACTCCATGGCAGCAAGCATTTCTTTGTTATAGGGTGGTGTCTGAGTGCTGACTGAGATTGCCACTACCCTTAGACTTGAGAAATAGATGCTCATTCTCTATGATCTGGTAAACCCTCAACATCTAAACATGCCTTCATGTTCCCATGAGGTTTAAAGGGCAGCATTCACATGTATCTGATATAATGTCCTAATTTTATTATAGAGGAAACTGAAGCTCAGGGAGGGTAACTTGCTTGACCAAAGTGCCATTTAACTTGACTTCTGTAAATCACCTTAAGTGTGAAAAGAATGGATTGTTAATCCTGTGAATCAGAAATCCTTACTACCTGAACCAGATTCAAAGAGTAAACTGTCAAGAATATAAGATCACAGGTCACTGTTAAGGAGAAAGAAATAATATTTCAAATTGGTGATATTAAATGAAAAAAAACACATAATCTGTATTGTGTGTTTGCCATCTTGTTAATCAGGCTATAAAAGATAAGAAAACTAGTGGGATAGGTGAAACTCGAGAGGTGTATTAAGCATAGAAAGTGAAATTAACCTGTGAGACATGCTCAATATAGATAAGTAGAGCATATGTGTGTGACTGTCGATAGAAAGGGATAGAAGGACCAAGTGACATTAACTATTCATCACAAACTAAATAAATATACATGAGTCGTATGAGACACCAAATAGTCATGTTACACTAAATATCTGATATAATGTGGTAAGTACTCAGAAGAGAAGCTCTTAAACCAGATGTGAAAGGGAGAGTTCCTAGAAAGGGCAAAACCTAAACTGAACTCTAAAGGCTCAGAGGAAGTAAGGTTGGGAAGAGGAGGAGCATTCAGATAGAGACAAACCAGTAGGTGGTCGGGTATATAGACCCAGGGCAAAGAATCACTCTTAGTTGATTCTATGGAAATGGTCAGTGTCAAGAAGTACCCAGGGTGGAACTCAAGGGGCTCATGAATTTGCTGAGAGAATAAATTAGGCAATATATAACCTATGACTTGCTTATGTTGAAAAGAGCTCAAAGCATGCATGAGTGTCATCAGTAATATTACATTCAGTTTGGGCCTTGTGAAGGTGTATAGATTTAGACTTATCAAGTCAAAAGTAATTAAAGTTCAAAAATTTTATTGGGCCAGCTGAGTGGTTAAGAGCTGGCTTGGGACGCCAGTTCTGAGCAGCAGGGCCCCGGTTCGGATCTCACATGAGGGCCAGTGACACTGCCCTCCACAGCTAAGATGGTGAACAACAGCTCAACCTGGAGCTGGGCTCCGGTGAGTCTCCTGCGACGGCGTAGGCTGCAGCCCCTGCTGCAGTGGAGCTGCCATAAGCTACCGTGTGTGGCCAGCAGCCAGCGTGAGTAGCCAGCAGCTGGTGTGAGCTGCCAAGAGCCACCGTGAGCGGCCATCTGGAGACCAGCGACTGATCTGCCTCACCCAAGAAGAGCGCAATGATAATACCAACATGGGCCAGTGAAGCAACGTCCTCCACAACTAGACTGAAGAACAAAACGACAGCAACTTGTCTATTCTTCTTCCCCAGATTCCCCAGCACTGTTCCTCTCCCCCAATTCCCCAATAAAATCTTAAAAAAAAAGAGTACATGTAAACTTGTGTATCTGTACTTGAAAAACCTGTTTAAAAAAATTTATTAACATAACATCAAATATGTCTTTACTGAGGGATCTGTTTTTTTTTCTTTTTAAATACAAATAGAGTAACTGAAAAGGGTGATATCTTGACTAACATTTGTCAAATAGAAAATATTATCATAAGCATTGTCATCATAGTCATTATCACTAACAATGTTATTATTAATATTATTATTTTTAAGATTTTATTGGGGATTTGGAGAAGAACAGCCAAGTTGTTCTTCACTCTTAGTTGTGGAGGGCGCAGCTAGCTCAGCTCCAAGTCCAGTCACCATCCGGCCACCCATCGGCAGCTCGCAGCCGCTCAGCTCAAGGTGCCATGTTCAATCTCAGTTGTGGGTGGGCGTAGCCCACCATCCCATGCGGGAGTAGAACCGGCAGCCTTGTTGTTAGGAGCATGTGGTCTCACCAGCCGAGCCACCCTGCCACCTGTTGGCAGCTCAGTGGCGGCTCAGCTCGGGCACAGCTCACTGGCCCATTTGAGAATCGAACAGGTGACCCTGTTGCTCAGAACTTGCGCTCTTAACCAACTGAGCCACTCGGTAGGCCCACTATCTTCATTATTTAAATGAATCTGCACTGTGACAAATAATTAGCACATATTATCTTAATATGCACAACTGTAAAATAGGTATACTTAAATCCATTTTAACTGAAAATAAGGCTCTGAGAGTTGAGGTTTATATAGCTAAGTGGCAAAGTTGATATTCTTTAGTGTTTCTGATTCCAAAATCTTACTGTGAAATGCATTTTGATAATGGATGTTTAAATAATTAGACTTGAATTCCTGTAACTCAAATCAGTAAAAAATTCAACAAAGTTTGATAGTACCAGGTGTTATTCCAAGTGCTTTTTATGATTATATAACACTTTTTTGCCCCTCAGTAGCCATATGCAAGAGTCAGAAAATAAAGTCCTATTGCCAAGCCTGCCCACAATGTTCAGTAGGCAAAGGTTTTCCTTGGTACTCCACATCGACTATTCCTGCCTTATCTACCACCAATACCACTGTAAGGATTTATTTAGCATTTTCATGGTCTTTGCATTCTTCCCTATCTATGTGAAGACCAAGATGATAAGGTGAAACCTACAGCTTCTCTATAGAGTAATCTATGTATCATTAGAGATAACACATTATATCAAAGGAATATATGATTCTGATGGTGAAATTTTAATCATTGACAAGTATCTGTAGGAGAGCTTTTGTGTTTTTCTCCTTTTTAGAGCAGGAACAGGAGCTAGGGATAGAACAGCACAATGTGTGATAGTTTGGAGGAAAGGAAGTCATCTTTTTGCATATATCCCTCACTTTATTTATAATGAATATACTTCTGGATCAAGAGTATTGTGGAAAAATTGTTAATGAGTATGGATTTTTGTAAGTGATAAAACACAAAGTTATTAATCTTAGTTTTTACATATCTATCACACATATGTACATGTGTGTTATAAATTCACCACTGTAAACATTGTGTGTGTGCTAGAAGTTTACCACTAAAAACATTAATCATCAGTGGGGACAGTTATCTGTATCACTGGGTAAGATGCATCTGTCCCGGCAAAGGGCCTAGAGTTCTGGAAATTGGAGTGGGGTGGTTTCATGGCATACCAGAAGGTGGGAACCATCATGATTGATGAAGAGTCTTAAGCTGAGTCACTTCCCATAACACACCATCATTTAACTTGAAGGTTGAAGCTTTCAAATATGCCCTCCCGAGATTCAGCAGTTTCAACGGTCAGTTCCACGTAGAATGCTAAGAATGTCTCTATAGCACCTGCACCTGCATAGAGCCCAACTAAACCAAAAGAAGCCTTCTTTCCAACCTGAAGAGAGCTGGCTAAGAGTGAACCCAGTCATCCTCACTACTTTCTGTTTTCTTTCTTATTTGCTGGTCAAAAGTAGTGGGGAAATCAAGAAGCACTGAAGAAATTTTGTTTCCTCCAAATCTTGGGAGAAAATGATCTGCTATGGAGGAATGGTAATGAAACTTAAGGGCTATAGAATGAAAATATGTGAAAGCTCTTGAGCACCCCTATATCACACCAGCTCGTTATTCTTCCTGAGACTGGCCTGAAATTATAACAATCTTTGAAGACAATACTTCACAGCAATCTCCAGGATGAGAAATTATGGGCTCATTCATTCACTGATTCTTGCAACAAATATTTACTGACTGACTTAACACTTCCATCTTTTCTTGTTGAATGTTAAAGCAGAAATGAGGACCTAACTGTGACAATTCAATGCCTGACACTGAGAAATTAGAAAATTAAAATGTAGATAAGATTTGGTTTTTGTTTCCTCCTAATATTTTTAGAAGCTCCTGTCCCTCATCCCGACTGAATTTTCTGATGTAGATATAGAAGGTTTCTTGTGCAATGGACAGGGAATTCCTGAGTCCTTGAAGATCATTTAGAAGAAGGGATCAGGGCCATCCATGAGTCACCGTGGTTCCCAAATGCTTGTAGTAAAGAGCTTGAACTGAAAGGTTTGGAAGCTATTCCCTCTCTGAGCTTCTGTTTTCTCAGGTTTTCAAATGGTCATTAAAAGAAAACAAAACCTACTTTACAAAGAATTAGAGATAACTTCTACAAAGAACCTGCTTAGAGCATGTGAGATAACACCTTCAAATTCGCTAGGTCAGGCCCCTTAAAACCAAGGCCTGTAAATTCAATTTGCAAGGGATCTAAAGTTCCATATGAGAGAGTCATGCAAAATGCTTCACTAGTTCAAAA
Source organism: Hipposideros armiger (assembly GCF_001890085.2). Taxonomy (NCBI): domain Eukaryota; kingdom Metazoa; phylum Chordata; class Mammalia; order Chiroptera; family Hipposideridae; genus Hipposideros; species Hipposideros armiger. The sequence goes on along the minus strand of NW_017732221.1, from coordinate 426,612 downwards.
GAGGGAACAATTTGTTTCTCCCTGGAGCCCCCCACCACTCAGGGGCTATGGGTGTGTTTTGAGAAATGGTGACACGGCAGGAAAATCAAGCAGCATCCGGGCCCAGCCTGGCCTTCTTCCTATAGTTATGATCCAGAGAGCCCCTCAGTGTTTTTGCTGGGCAGAAAGAAAAACAACAACAGAGAATTAAAGCATTACTCCTTTTGTTTGATAAAGATATTTGCAAGAATCACTACACTTTTACAAGCAGTAGTCCCTGAGGGATCTAAATCACTGAAGAACAGAAAAACCTGTTGATACAAGTTTCTCCTCAGGATGACTGGGACTGACCAGGCTGGCTCTGCCACCCAATTTGGCCACTGGCTATCAAAGAGGTAAACCTTTAGAGGAGTTTAGGTCATGGGTAGATTTATGTATATTAAAAAAAAAAAACAACCCCAAAAACTACCATTTTGAGAAAACTGAGGCTATGATATGTGTGCATTTGTCTGTTTTGCCTCATAGGAGAGAGACAACAAGCTCCAGAAGATCAAGAGCTGAGCTGCACCGGGTGCACAGTAGGTGCTCAGTAAATGAATAAACAAGTGAATGTCAGCAAAAATCTGTGAAAAGATGTATGGGATCATATTTGGGGAATTTTTAATAATGAAGAATATGGTAAGAATGAAACAGAATAATAATACACAAAGTCACTGATTTATTGTTATTAAATATAATTTGAAGGTAAAGCCAACACACCTAGGAAGGCAGAACCTGTGAAACCTGAAGAAAAATGGAACAGAAACCTGATCACCCAGAGCCTGCCTTATCTCTGGCCTTAGTGTTAAAACAGTATTTCCTTATTGCTCAAACCAGTTTTTCTATTTGCAGTTAAAAGCATCATATTGATCCAACATCAATGTATTTATTTCCACTGAAGCATATTTTTCCAATAATCAGAAATGCATTTATTTCCTACTCCAGACACTCCTTCCCTTATTGGAAGATCTAGAAAGCCAAATTAGTTATTAGTTTCTCTCTCTTGTGGTCTCTCTCTCTCTCTCTCTCTCTCTCTCTCTCTCTCTCTCTCTCTCTCTCTCTCTCTCCCCCCCCCTATCTCTCTCTATCTCTTTCTCTTTTTCTCCTTCCTGAGGGTGGAGTCCTTTAAGAGGCTATCTGATAAATAGGGAGTAGTTTTCCAGAGGATTTTAACTATCTTTAGAAATCCTGCTGAAATCCTGCCACCCAGAAAGAGTGCCGCTCCCTAGTCACTAGGAAATTCAACACACCCCAGAACAAGACTGTTTTTCCTCTGGGACAATGATAGAGACCATCTGTCCTTGTCTTTTTTGCTTCTGTTTGTATAAACCATTGCTGTCTAAAAGAATTACAACATAAGCTTCAAATGCAAGCAGTGAAATTTTACAGTAGCCATATTTTTAAAAAGTAAAAAGAAACAGCTGAAATGAAATTAATAATATATTTTATTTAATCCAAATATTTTAAGTATCATATAGCCAATATAAAATCATTAATGAGTCATTTTGCATTCTTATGTTTGTACTAAGTCTTCAAAATTCTGTGTGTATTTTATACTTACAGGACTTCTTCATTTGTTCTAGCCACATTTCAAGTGCTCAGTAGACACTGTCATTTTAGCTGGGCACAAATCTCCTGTATTTCTGTTACAGCCTAAGATACATAGACATATAACATTTGATTAGGTACCTGCATTACCTTTTATTGCAATCATCAGTAAACTGGTGTCACTCCGTCCCTTTATCTGATTTAATGCAATCTTATATATGTCACAGTTTCTAATATTGAGGTGCAAACCAGTCTTCTTGATAGGTGAAGGGAGGCCATTTCTCTTTACCCAAGGATTTCCTTATTATTCTTTACAGAATGCCATTTTTACAACTGTTAGATGAAAATATTATAATTCATTCTAGGAACTCTTACTTCTAAACCGTGGATTGATCAGAGGTAGCCATGGAGTGTATATTTCTGGTGAGCAGAACTACTGTAGCAAACAGATACTCAGGCAAAAGCAAAACTTTGCTAGTTGGCCTTTTGGTTAAATAAGTGTTTTTATCTGATTAGTTGAGTTCTATCTTGAGAAATAGATGGACTGAGTACAAGAGACAGTGTACCATGGTGGAAAGAGTATTGGCTTCAGAGTCAGACTTGACTCTATTTCTTATTAGCTGTGTAACATTGGACACATTTATTAACTTTTCTGTACTTTGGTTTCCTCACTTGGAGAACGAGAATGATAACATACCATGACTGAGACTGTTAGTTTTATCCCAATATCCATTCTTCCCTTCTTTATCATTAATGACCCTCCAAAAGTTACTAGATACCAGGATGTCCAAGATAAAGGCCATGTTTCCAGCCTCCCTTGCAGCTAAGTGTTTATGTGATTAATTTCTGACCCAAAGAGTAAATATAGAAATGATGTCTGCAACTTCCAAAAAGCTTCCTTAAAAGAAAAGGAAGGATGCTCTTTTTATTCCCCTTTGTTTCCTTTCTGCTGGCTGGAATTTAGACACGATGGGTAGAGTTGGAGCAGTCATCTTGAACAGTGAGAGGACAGCATAGCAAGAACAGGCACCTAGGTCCCTTATGATCATGAAGTCACCACAAATGCCCTAGATCATTTACCCAGGCTTTTAGAGAAGAAGGAAAAGCACCTCTATTTTGTTTGAGCTATTGTTCTTATTTATTTCCTGTAACTTATTGCTAAACCTAATACACGCTTAATCCATAGGGCTGTTTTGAGGATTAAATGGGATAGCACATGTCAAGTAATTTGTACAGTTCCTGGTACAGAGGCATGGCAGTAGTGCTCAATAAATGACTGCTATTATTATTAGGATAAAATAGCTTTGTAAAAGAGTCACTCTAAGAGTCAAATGAAAAATACAAGGGAACATGCTTTTTCTAAATCAATAAATCTAAAAAAAATCACTGAATAAATGTTGGTCACAATTATCATTGTCATTATTAAATTATTGCAAGAAATTACCTAACTGCCAGCAAACACTACTTGGATTAACCTATTTAGGCCAATTAAAAAAAATAGAATCAGCCTACTTTTGTTAGGTTTAGATTTAGTCAATGGTGAATGTCTATAGGCTTGTCATTATATTGATGCTTTAAAACTTAAATGAAATATTCATTTGGGAAGAACCTATTAGAGTATGACATCTATTATTTCATTTTACTTAAAAAAGTTCTCTATTACAAAATCAATGTAGTGTTTGTAGTTAAAATAAATTAAAATTATAAAGACATGTAAAATAGAGTTCATCCCCTTTCTTTCCATTCCCATCCTTTCTTTAGAATTAACTAAATTAATTTAATTATCAATTCCTTGTAAGTAAATACCTACTTTTTTTGTACAATGATATAGATATAGATTTTCTTTTTACAAAAAAGGTGGGGCCGTTTCTTTCATGAAGTTCAAAATTGCAGAAAAGAAACTCTTTTGCAAAAGCTGTTGGTTTTGTTTTGTTTTACAGTTTAAAATATTTCTTTAACATCTTTCCATGTCAACACATATCCATCTATCTCATTTTTAAATACCTTCTAGGAAGTCATTTAAACATTTAACTAATTAATTCTTGCAAAATTATTTGTGAAACAAAGGAAACTGTCCTTAAAATATAATAATAGTAGGTAGCAACTTCTTAGTGTTGTAAGAATTTCACTAGATATTTCAAGAAAGTGCTTAGCAAAAAGTCTGGCACATAGTAAATTACTAATAAATAGAAATACTAGCTATAATGATATTGATAATAATAATTAAAACTCGACCATCTCTTTGAACTCAAAATTGCTATTGTCAAATAAAGTGGTTTCTTGTCATATATACACATGTATATATGTATCACATATATGATATATATGTGATACATATATATATATGATATATAAAACAGTACTCAAAATACATAATATTCTTTATCTTATATTTTCATTTTAAAGACCCCACTTAGGCTCTGTTGAATGGTGGAGGTGGGTGTCATGTTACGGGAGAACTGTCAGACTCAGGTAGGCTCTCTTCAGGATCTGCTCAGCCTGTGACTGCCGAGCTTAGTACCCAAAATGAACAAAAAATACAGTCCATCCATCTGCCAGCTCGTGAGGCAGTGAAGAAGGCATTTAGCTTCTAGGGCATTTTGATGAACCTTTGTTGGAAGGAGAGAAGCTTGCTGGGTCAGGCTCACTTGCCTTTGAGATAAGTGTGAATTGAAATGGACTAATGACTCCGAAATAGCTACCAGGTCAACCAGTGAGGCAGCCTTCCCTGGACAGATGAATCACAGGGTGCAGCGTGAGTAGCAGGTCCCTGGGAGGAGCCAATGGGTGTCAGAAAGTCCAAGACAGGAACTGACTGATGCTGACTAATGGCTCTGGGGCAGAGGAATGCTGTGACAGGGCCTCTCACTCAGAAGGGGCAAATGGTAAATCTACCTTGACAGATGGTGGCCTTCACCTTGTAAGTCTGATAATTTTGCTGTTTCTCGAATGTCTTAAGAATAATTATACCAGCTTGGAAAAGACTGGTTAAGGGAAAAAATGAAACACACACACACACACACACACACACACACACACACACACACACACACACAATATTGCCTTCAAAAATGTTTGGTGCCCAGGTTAATAATGCTAAAAATAATCCAAGAGCACCTCGTTTCCTAGATGGCGTGTTCAGAAATTTACATGCATCTGAGGTCAGTAGTAACAGTGGACACATCACCGCTAATTCTTTTCCCGAACATTTCTAATTTCTTGTGGATCTAGAGCCTTACATGGTCATAGCTGGATCAGAAATAACACTAGCTTAGTAGCACCCTATACTTTTCTCCTCTGTACAAGAGCTCCCAAGGCCCTGAAATCCATGAAATCGTGAAAAGCCCTTGAAGGGACACCTTTCTGTAATGTGTCTGCCAGGAGGGGGAGCTTTTGACAATTCGCACACAGGCTTGGCTAGTGGAGATCTTGCCTTGACTGGCTGAGAGACCTAGGTTTGGATCATAGCTGAAGGGTCTTTCAACACCACCATTCTTGTTTGCAGCTTCAATCCTATAGACTCATAGAATCATGGAAATTGGAACCCGTTAAATGCCTCAGAAACAATCAATTCCAACTCATTTTGCAGATGAGACAACTGAGCCATAGAGAAATAGTTTTGCCCCAAAATAGATAGCTAATAATAATTTTTATTCAGCGGCATTATAATATAATCTTTTATGAGTTTGTTCATAGATCCATTTTTACTAAGGCAGCACTGAAACTTTATTATATAGTTATTGATTGAGGTTTAAGCTATAATTTCAAGCAGACAGGTGAAAATAAAGGCAATTGTGCTTCATGCTTAGGTCATATAAAATGTTTTGTTCTCAGTACAGATTTCCACATTCTACTATTTTACTACCATTCTAGGTTTGTGACTAAAATGCTGTAGTCACTTCCTCTGACAAGTCTTTCCTTTCCTCTCTAGAATGGGTTGGGTGTCCCTCTCATGTGCTTGTTCATCACATTGGGCATTATCTCTGAGAACACTTATGACATTATATTGTAGTTGTCATTTATAATTTTGGTTCCCTATAACCTATAAGCTTTATGCAGATGAAGACTTCCTGGGTATTTCTTTACACCATTGCATCTCCAGTACTTAAAATATTGTTCAGAACTATAAAATGGGGGACATAAACATTTGCATTAGAAAAGAAGAGAAACAGAAACAGAGAGAGAGACTCTTGTAGAAATAGGGTTGAAAAATGGAATGAAATATGTGTTGAGGAATAAGAGTTAGAGGTAGAAATAAATATAAAGAATTAAATAGTTCCCTAATTTACAAAGTTTGAAGATGTCTAAGTGTAAGTCTGACAAAGCATAACAACAGCATTCTGTCTCTGCCTTTATGTGTCTATTTACATGTAGAGGCGTTTGAGGTATGTGGCTGACATACTCTATGGTGGTCCCCCATGATTTCTGGCCCTTGGATTCACACTTTTGTGTAATCCATGCCCTCCCCGCTACATGTGGCCAGGACCTGCTTCTCACCAGTGAGTATGGCAAAGGTAATGAAGTGTCACTCTTGTGATGATGTTACCTTTATATAAGACTGTGTCTTGCTAGCAGACTACTGTAGAGACTCTCCATGCTGGCTTGATGAAATAAGCCCAGGAAAGCCTATGTGGCAAGGAACTGGGGGTGGCCTGTAGGAACTGCAGGTGGCCGCTAGGAGCTGATGGCAGCCCCCGCCCCTGCCCCTGCTGACATCCAACCAGAGCCCTCAGTTCCACAACTGCAAGAAAGTGATTGTGTCAACAACCTGAATGAACTCAAAAGCAGATTCTTCCCCAGTTCAGCCCCCAAATGAGAACACAGCTCAATTGACGATTTGCTTGCAGCCTTGTGGGATCCTAAGCAAAGGACCAGACTAAAGCCATGCCTAGACTCCAGGCTTACAGAAACTGTGGGAAAATAAACGTGTGCTATTTTAAGCCACTAAGGTTGTGGTAATTCATTATACAGCAAGAGATAACTTATATAAGGTGTTAGGTTATAAAGAAGCTATAAAAATAACTAGCCCCCCACAGGAAGGAAGGAAGGAAGGAAGGAAGGAAGGAAGGAAGGAAGGAAGGAAGGAAGGAAGGAAGGAAAGAGGGAGGGTGAGAGGGAGGGAGAGAGAGAAGAAAAGGAGGAGGGAGCGATGGAGGGAGTTAAAATTTCTTGATTTTATTTTTATGTTTAATTTGGCGATTTTAAAATCAGTATAGAAAACGTCCAAAGAAATTATTATTTCTTTTAAATATCAAATATCAAATATTTACTGTACCCAGGAAGGAATGTAAGAAATTTAGGCAAATTTATATGGGCAAATTCTATGAACACATAAGACTGGAAAAGTTCTTAAGAGGGTAGGTTATCTATACTCATCTTCAAGCAAGGCTTTTCCTAAACCCTCCCAAACATACAACAATGATGATAATGACATGAATATTATGAGCTTCTATTTATTGAGTTCCTCATATATGTCAGACAAAATAGGAAGAAACTAATTTTTATGGAGCACCTACAATTGTCCATATATTATACTGCAAGCTAAAATAAAATTACATGAAATAATAAGCCTTTCACAAGAAGCCACAAATATTATTTTCCCCACTTTACAAATACGAACGCATTTACACACAATCAGACACATGGAGAGAAAGTACCTTGCTCAAGTCCACCAGCAAATAAGCTGTGAATCTGTGATTCCAACCCATATTTAACAATTCTCACTATCTGGAAATTCCCCCAAGCAATCTGATTTCCAACTATTATGCCATATTTTAAGCCCAATGATGCTACATCCTGATTCACTTCAATTATTTTATACTAGAAAAGCAGTCAATATGCTATAGAGCGAAACAAATTTAAATATTGGGGAAAGATGTAAAAAGGCAATTCACAGAAAGAACTCCAAATGGCTAATAGTTATGTGGTAGAATGATCACCCATACTACTTAGAGAAACGCAAATCAAAATGAGATATCTCTTTATGCTCACTGGGTTGGTAAAAGTTAGAATCTTCAAAAATACAAAGTATTGTTAAGACTCCGGAACCTTTGTATGAGGTTAGTGGCCATTTAGAACTGATGAGATTAGTTTGCGATATTTGAAGAAATTTTGCATATGTACACCCAAGGCCTAGCACTAGCCTCTGCTACCTAGTTTGTAGAAGCTGGCAGCTGGTGTCCATTTAGACCTTTATTAGGTGAATGGATAAGTAAAATATGTCTGGTGCATACTATGGAATAACAGGCCGTGGCTAGAAGCAGTGAATTAGTACATTTAGCACCATCTTAAATATATTGTTGAGTGAATAAAAAGTGTGACAGAGAATAAGATCTCTAATACCACTTACATACGAGTACATCAAAACATGCATATACAAAATGAGTTTATGTATTTTTCAAAGATATTTGCATATTCAACAACATATATAAAACTCACTAAAATGGCTGCCTATAGGGGAGGGGAAAAATGAATTGGGGGTGTTTGGTGAGGGTGATCAGGAACAAATTGGGGGGGGACATGAAGGAAAACAAGAGAGGGTCCTTGACCAGACTGATGATTTTTCATTATGAACTGAAAGATATGATTTACTTATCTCTCAGTCACTCAAAAGACAACTGAAAAGGCTATGGAATAAAGCTTTATTATTATTGGCTTAAATAGCTACAATGACCTGGGATATCTGAATTAGAAAATATGGGTACCCAACTTTTTATTCGGAAGAGGAGCCACATCAGGATAATGCCTTCTCAAGCGCTGAGGGAATAGAGAAAAATTTTTCTAAAAATAAAATGGGTAATTTCTTTGAATTGTACTTGGAGAAAACATGATGATGAATGTTTTGGCAAGGTGTTAGAACTTGTGCATCAGTCTTGTCTTAATGGAAAAGAATCTGTTTGACGAAATCATTCCATTTGAGCAGAGCAATCTTGAGGTAGATGGGTACTCTATGTAAACAGCCAAAAGAGCCTTTTAGCCTGGATTTCAAGGCACATCCCACTCACATGCTATCCACCAAGGGCTATGGACCTGCACACTCAGGTCCGTGTGGATACCCAACTCTACAGGCAGGACACACCAATGGAGTTTTTTCTTTTTTCTTTTTAAATCCCAGTCAGTCTGATTTCACAAGGAAGAAATTACTAGGCATAGCTGATATATTCCTTCCCAAGCAATCACACAATGTGACATTGCTTAGACATCAGGTTCAGAATATATTTTCAGTCTAGTAGTTTAGAACTCACTTAGGAAGTTAGAAATTATAAATGAGTGAATAAAGTCAAACAAAACAGAAAATATAGGACACATGTCCCTGCCTTAAACATAATTATCACCTTTAGCTACAAATATGAGGAAGTACGTCTCACAATAAATGTTAACATTTAGCTGAAAATGATTTTTGCTTATTTTGATAGCAGATAGATAGAGGAAAAAGAAAAAATATGATGAATAATGAAGTACTTCATTTATTTATCCTTTGGAGACTGTTGATAGTCCCAAACTTCAACACATTTACAAACCCAATCTGCCTTTTATTGGTATCTTCTTTCCCAGTCTTTTGTCACTTCTTTCTGCCCGAATTTTTTTTAACCTGTTCCACCCTTCCTAGACCCATCCTCATGCCTACCACAGTCACATCATCTCCTGGGGGGTGTTGGTAGGGGGTCCATGGGCTTTGTGACAACCACATAGAGAAGTTATGTTTCTCCTTACTTCTGGGTGTGTGTATCCAACTCAAACATGCACGGGAAATTCTAAAAGCTTAGTGGTATCCAAAGTAGGGAATTCTTTCTGTTCAAAATTATTTTAAATCAAACTGTCATGATTTTATTAGGATTTTCCTATCTACTAATAGGTAGATGTGACCCATTGGGAGTTTATAGTTCCATTTCATCCTACAAGATGATCAACCAAAACACAAGATAGAATTTTAGTAGTACCTATTTTATTGTGCAGCTCCTGTATTTTACTAGTGAGTTCAAAATAAGTTTTTTTCTCTTCTCTCTTTTACTTCCTCCAAAATTTTCATAGGCTAATAAAACCTGAATCATATTTTGTCTTAGTTATGGCAACAGCAAAGTTTAGCACTGGAAGGAACAAATATTACTTAACCTGAAGAGGTATGAATAAAACTTCCCAGTCTTATTTCTTATTATTAGAATTATTAATAGAATGCTACTCTCCAGATATATACTCATAGAGTAAGTCTCATGAATGAGACTATGCCTACACATTTAGCAGCCAGCTGAATTATAACCAAACAACAGTGACCAGCTTTGGACTGGAAGCTCTGAAGTTGAACTATTAGTATGGCCAACAGTACGTAACCTTTGACCTGCAACCATAAGCTTTTCAAAACACCAAATAGAGTGCCCTATTCATGTCAGGTACTCTATAAATAGTAGAGCACTGTTTCCCTTCCCTTAATCCTCAAAATAGTCTTAACTCATAGATATTTTTATCTCATATTTAAGAATGAAAGAAAAATAATAATAACCCTTTGGTCCCACTTGGTCACTATGAAAATGTATCTGTCTACCCAGGCTGGTTACAGAAGCTCAGTAATATCTGAATTGGTCTGCATTCTCCCAACCTAGAGGCTCCTTTAAGCACCAGCCGCCATCCCTCTTTGCAGAAATGCAGTTGTTAGAATTGAGGAAGGATGGGGTGGTCTGGGCTTCGCACTGTGTCATGCACTGCCAATTCAGTCACATGACCATCAGAGGCCAGCATGAGCATGACAACTGAAGGCCTGCATGAGTAATTCTCAATATGTAAGCACAGTTCGAGAGCACACAAGGAGAGTCACACTTAAAGGTCTAAAAAGCATACTCTGCAGGGTGCCTGGCTCCGGCAGTCACACACTAATCCAACAATGTCTTAAACCAGTATTAACGGAAGGTCCTTTTTCAAGGGTTCGCAGGTTATTTCCCTGAAAGGAAAGAAAATTTCTAGAAGACTGTCTTCTAATTCTTATCTTCATTTTTTTAATATTATTAAATAATAGTCTACAGTCAACCCTGATGTCATAGTGAGACCATATTTCAGTGTAAATCTAACATCTTCATTATACTGTGAAGCCACAAATATGATTATATCACACATTTCATGTAATGGGTAATCCCCAAAGAAAGAGTCCCATTCCTTAAAAAGTGACGAAGTATTTAAGCATATCTCTGAGCAGTCACATTCAGACTAGAACCGTCAACAAGTGTGATAGGTGACGATTTTCAATGAAGAAAACCATCAAATATAATCTAATCAGTTCACCATTTGTGGCAGATATAAAATAATCTATACTTGATACATTCTGTGATACTACAAAAACTTTCAGTATGGCAAATGCAAAAAGAAATGTATATATATCTACATTTTTTTCTGATAATACATGTGCATATAAATTAGAAGAAATATAATGGCAATTAAAATTTAATGTAATTTTAAGATTTAAGAGTGTCCAGTAGAAGGCTAATTTTAAAGCATAATATGACAAAAATGAAAACATCTATAGCTCATTAAATTCAAGAAGAACATCATCGTTATATTTTCCTCCTTAAAGGTCATGCTCTCATAATTCATTTTGTAATTTATCTCAATTTCATACTTGCAAGATTAACTTGTCTGCAACTTCCCTCTAATACTCTAGGACGTCAAGTTCCTCCTAGGCTTCTGAAAATAGTGGTAGTTTCTCCTTCTTGCTGTATTGGGGAAGTTGCTTTAAAAAATAAACACATGTGAAATGTGAGCTTGCATTCAGTTATACACTACCTTGGGTCAAAGTGGGAGCAGATGGATGGAGGGTAGAATACTCACAAAGTGGTAACTGTCATGCAGATTCTCCAATTAATTCATTTTCTATTTTCTTTCCTTTTTTCTCCTTAATCAATGAGAGGAAAATAAATCTTGGCATTCCAAGGAAGTGATTCTGAAGGGTAACATCCATGAGATAACCTAGATGAACAGCTCTCCGACAGCATTCTAATAAAGGTAAGAAATGAGGTTGTTCCTTAAGACCAACTGAAAAGCCCCAGGTTCTGTCAGTGGCCATGACTGAGGCTTGTTATGATGTTGACACTGCAGCTGAAACCTCAAAGACTTAAGCACTGAGCAACAATGAAGATACTGTATAATCAAGTAGGATTACAGCAAAAAAACCACAAAAACAAAAACAAAACACACACACACACACACACACACACACAGTGCTTTCAGGTCATAAGGAATGATTATCATGAAGAAAGAGAAGTGACTGTTGGATCTAATAGGCAACCAGAGAAAAAAATTTAAAAGTAAATAAATATATCACCACCCTACCCCAGAAGATGTTAAAATCACAAAGAAAAAATTCCAGAGGAAATTTAATAAGCTCACAGAAGAAAAAGCATTCAGACAATCCACTTTAGGGTGTACACTTTGGAAAATGATCTGCAAAATTAGAAAAAGAGGCTGATTCATTGTAGAGGTGCATTATTGAAGAGTACACAGTGTCCAGAAATTCTGTTGCTCCTTTCATCAGAATCAATGTGAGGTTTGCATTAGTAAGGATAGTGAAGTTATTTTAAAAAAAATATATATATATATATATATATATATATGAAGGAAAAGAAAAGAAAAGAAGGAGGAAAAAGGAGAGGAGGGGGAGGAGGAAGTGAGAGAACTAGTATCAAGCCAAGAAGCAAAAGGGAACGCCAACAATGTTTATTTCCCAATGTGTAGAGGGTGCTATTGAAATATAATAAAGTACCTTCTTGTTCCTTCAGCTAATACATCAAGTCAAAAATCTCCAGGACTCCTGAAAAAAGATTGTTTCTACAAAAGATGCACTCTTTAAATACCATTCAATACCTGCTGTTGAAATTTGGCTCCTGAACAAGCTGCAATTGTATTTTTCACGTGGCAAAAATGCCACTGTGCATTTCAGCTTGTTGTGCAATACCTTGTCACTGTTTTGTCTCGTGGGTATGTGTGTCAATAACATCATCTGATAACAGTGCTTCTTGTTCTCTTATATCTCAATACACCGGATGTATATTTTGTTCTCCCATCACTAACCGCGATGCCCTACATTAACCATGAAACCTTTTGTAGGAGACTATGTTAAGTGCTAGAACCCCTCTCCAGCGGGAAGTTGAGAAGGAACTGCAGAGTTTAGCACTTTCCTCAGGAGATTCTGATGTGAACCCTCAAGGGCTGTACAGCCTTTTCCCTTTGGAGAATCACAAATCTTCCCAGTGACTATAATCTCCCTCCCTTTTTGAGAATCACTGATCTTTGAATGAAGACAAAGAATTTATATTTTTCCTTCTATGCCAGGCTCTAGAACATGGTGTATGTATCCACCAGACTCACCGACATTTGGTGGGGCTTACACTTTGATATATACTTTTTTTCCTTGAGGCAATGAAAGATTTATGCCTGTCCATGCCCTGGTTGTGATCACCAGCATAAGAAGTTTGTCTGGGGTTAAGGGTCTACACAAGCCATGGGATAGAATGAAGTTTCACTTTGGCTTATTTGCTCAGCAATTCGAACCAAAGCTAATAAACCATAGATCAAAGCCATATGTTGACAGTAATATTAATGGCAGCCTCAGGTCTAAGTCAACTATCTGGGCCTTTTGCTCAGATGTTTGGCTGTTAGGAAGACGAAAGGAAGAGGTCAGGCCACAGCTCAGCTGTCACTACGTTCACTAGCACCTGAAACAATTAGCTTTAGTAGCCACAAAAGTCTTGAAGTGCTTCATGAGTTCTTTCTATCCCAGTGAATTAAAAAAGTATATGGCCAAATAATCTCCCTATCAGTCGGCCTGCCGGCGGATGCTGTGCTCAGCCCTATTCCCCTATTCAGGATCAAGCTGTCCCTTCCCCAAGATGCCAGGAGTGTTGGCTGCTGATGGCTCACAGCTAAACCCTCTCTAAGAATTATCCTTGGCCTAAGATTATACGTCTTTCTGGGGAGAGGGGAGGGACAGCCCGCATACAGTGCAGGGCCCGGAAGCGGGTGAGAACAGTGAGAAAATGGTCTTAACACTAAATGTAAAGGGGAAGAAACTCAGTCATCAAGATAAATAATATTTTATGGCTCTGTTTTGAAAATCAAAAATGAAAGAATCGAGGTGATCAACATATCACAATTTTAAATATACAGTGTCAGTAATGGCCGACTTCTCCTTTTGCCTGAAGCTTCCATGTGGCTCTGCACAGCACTCTTACTGATCCCATCTTTATTTAAAATGTTCAATACTTTGTTGATTGTAGATTTTTGTATTCATTTCTATTTTTTAAAATAATGAATTAAAATATTATACATCTTGGTTACTGAGTTTATTGGCACCTCTAAGTTTTGTCCGTGAGGCGGGTACTTTCCTCACCTCACACTAGTCCCAGCCCTGGCAGGTGGTACTCATGCCTGGCTCATTTGCCGTACGGGCTGACAATGCTGAAGGGTCATCACAGCAACAGAGTCCCTGTGGGGTCAGCTGAAGCCTTTCTTGTAACTTCATCACAGTTCAGTTCTACTTCCCTCACTCCTTTACCAATGTTATCCCCAAGAGCACTCCTGCAGGCAAGTCTCTCTCTCTGAGTCTGTTTCCTCTAACATATACCCATAGAAGGGAGGTGGAAATTGAATTTCGGAGAGGTTGAATGACTTGCCCAAGTTCTCAGAGTTCCTAGGGACAGAGATGAGAATCTAGGTTAGTCTAATTTAAAGCCAGTTCTCCTCAGCATAACACCCTGCAGACTAGTGCCGGAATTTGGGACTACAGTCAAGTAAGCCAAAGGTCAAACCCAGATACCACCAATCCCCATGTACTCTCCTGATTGACATTCCTAATCGTTGACTGGAAATCGGGCTCTCCGGCCTCCAGGAAGTAAGCTTCTGATTGTGTTATGTCAGACCTTGTGCCAGAAAGAACATGGCCCCCTCCCGCAAGGTATCTGCATCCTAATCCCCTGAACCTATGAATCTGTTAAATTACAAGGCAAAAAAGGACATTGCAGTGTGATTAAGATTATATTGCACTTCCAGGGGGGCCCAGTATAATCAATCACAAAGGTCCTTAGAGTAGGGAAGGAGGAAGACAGGAAAGTCAGGAAGGAGAGGTGATGACGGAAGCAGAGGGCAGAGGCATGCAACCATGCATGAGCCAGAGGGAGGCGGCCTCTAGAAGCTGGAAAAGTCGAAGGGCTGATTCTCCCCTAGAGCCTCCCGGGGGAATGCACCTCTGCTGCCACCTTGCTTTTAGCCCTGTAAGACCTGTTTCGGACTTCTTATCTCAAGAAGTGTAAGAAAATAAATGTGTGTTGTTTTAAGCCACTCAGTTTGTGGTCATTTGTTATCTGGGCAACAGGAAATGACTTTGGACCCCAAAGGCAGAGTTTTTGCACTGACGTTATGGCACCACTCCCATCACTCGGAGGTGTAATGGATCCCTAATGGAATTCCGGCAGAACCATCAGAGGAATTTAACAAAGACTTCTCAATTGTATTATATTTTTTTAATTTTTTTTTTTGGAAAAAGAACTTGGATAAGTGGAAGGATTGATGATCTGTCCTGACCCCAGATGGTTGTGTTCTCCTGATGACAGATGCAAGTCTAGGATGGGCGGGGTCCATCTACATAAAAAGGGGAGAAATGATTGCTACAGAAAAGGCCAGCAAGAACCAGGGACTCATCAAAGCCCACCTTTTACTTTTCTGATTCTTCAGTAATATCCTCTGAATTACGGATATTACATTCCTATTATTTTAATATGAAACCAACTGTTCTGTTTTTCTTCTCTTTCCTTGCTGCACTCAAAGAGTTTGCAGCTTAAGTTCCTCCTGCATTTCAGCAAAAATAGACATTTTTGTTGTTGTTGCTGTTGGTCTTGTTTTTGATTAACCATTTGGGTCTAATGGGCCATCAAGGTTTACTATAAAAAAAAACCTGAACATTTACGTTTTTGGTTTTTTTTTTGATTAGTTATAAGGAGACAAAATACTTAAATACCTTGGCTAGAAGCCAGAACAAGAGACTCTAAAGCATCAAGAAAATATCTTGAACAGAAACAGAAGAGTAGGACTTCACTCCAGGCAAGGAAGGGGTTCCATTTTGGGGACAGACAAGAAAAGGAAAGTACCATGTATATGAATTGGGGGGGGGTGAGGGAAAAGGGGCAAGAGAAGGTGGTTATAGCTAAGCAGATGGGACCTTGAACAACCTTGCAATGATATTCTTGCCCCAAGTGTATACCAGCAAGATATGGTTCTATTGCCAGTAACCTCATAGGACCAGAGTCATCACTAGGAAGCCTTAGCTTTTCCCAAATGAACATCTCCTGCCCCTGGGGGCTCAGTTCACTGTACTCGCCTTCTGCTTCTCCTGAAGACTTCACTCCATTAGTTAGCATCTTATTTGGGGACTTCCTAAAGAAATGATGCCTATCCATTTCCTTAAATTTTTCTTAGTTCCTGTCTGACTTACTCTCACCTCGCACTGCTCCAAGACATATGTGAGCTCCAGAAAAGGGGGTAGGAGCCCTAGACACTTAATGGGGTGGTATTACAAGGAATCCTTCAGAGCTAGATGGAATCAGCCTGAATGGTTCCCCTCCCAGCATCTCCCAATTTTTCCCATGAGCTGGGATAATGGTTAATGGCTTTCTTTTACATAATAATAAAATAATGTGCAAATATGAGAGCCATTCTGCACAGAAAAAGGAATATGAACGTCAAAGATCTTGTCAACCATCAACATACTCTTTGAAAGCAATACGGAGAAGCACTAGTCTTTATGGAGGCCTCTTCACTGATTTGGAAAAGTGCAGGCCGGCAGCTATCAGACCGTTGAAACTCTCAGTAATAATACAGGCCCCACTAAATCCTAGTTAACATTGAAGTACCGCAACCCCTGATATGTCCTGGTTTGAGTTTTTCAGACACCCCATAGAAACAAAACAGAAGAATTACGATTTTGAACAAATAATTTACCATGTTGAAAATGACTTTATCAGTGAAACTTGAGTAATTTTCTCCATTATTTAACTGAAATGTGTGCTTTTTGAAAAGTAGTTGGTCAGCTATGCTAGTGTCTGAGTGCCCTCTTTTCTTCCTTTTCAATGCTGGATTAAGCAGAGCGGAGGGAGAGAAGCAAAGGACGCTTGTAATAGAGTCTTTGGGGTTGTCTGCCCAGCAACCGTCAGATCCACAGAGGTAGACCTGGGTAACCGCTTTCACTGGGTGGCCTCCCTCCTTGCCAGAGTTGGGGGGAGTCAGGGTTAAGGGGCTCCACATCAGTCTCTGCATGTGGCTAAACCTGCAACATAGGAGAAGTGAAATATCTGTGAGAACTGGAGAATAACAGATCTGCCCAGTGTGAGGGTTCTACCTTTGCCTGGCACAATGGCAGGCATAAGCTACTTCACTGAGAATTTGTTGAATGACTTGAATTAGTAAATGGGTGGACAGATGAATGGACAGACATGAGTGGACAGACATGCAGCAGAGAAAAGGAGTAGAGTCCTGTCTACATTCCAGTCCCTGGTTCTAGCTGCTTCCCTCCAGTGCCGGCCTTTGTAGGCCCCACGAGATCCTTGCAACCTTACGTACCACTCAGGCCATCCTATGTTGGTTTCGGTTACTTCCAACTGTAATCACTAATAATAATGGGGAACTTGGAGTTTTCTTTGAGACAAACATGAAAAAAAAATCTACGGAACATATTCTTTTTTACATGTACATATTTACATGAGTGTATGTGCATGCATGTGTATGTATAGTGTAATAAGTGCATATACCCAAATGAACTGGATAAATTAATCAATATCTCTGAGCTCCTTTCCTTATGCTCTAATGAAGGGGTTAGACAAAGTGACCTGAACTTAATAGGTAATGCTTTCTAGGAATTGTCAAGGATTTGTTAGTAAATCTCCAGACGGTTCGCCAGAAAAGAGAGCCCAGGAAAGGCACTCTGGGAATTCAGACGCTTTCCATGTTGTACCATTGCTGAACTGTTTGGTGGCTCTTTTGGGAAATGTGTTTGAAGGTAATCCGTACATTATTTTAACTGCTCTCATGGAGGCAGCTCTCCAGTCTGAGGAATTTGGTGACAAAGTGTGCTGGTGGTAACACCAGACTCGTTAGAAAAGTAAAATTTAGCTGTAAAATAGCAGTGAGACTTTTCCCCGTGAATTGGCCCTGAAGGCAGACCCATGTGGAGCGCCATGTCACTAGGGATAGAATTCTGGTGAGAACGACATAGCAAAATGAAGCGTCCAACAGATGAATAACCTGCAGTAGGCATCCCCAAACTTGGCTGCCATCTTGGTGGATGGGACCTTAGTATCCCTCCCACATCAAGTACAGTACCACGCATGTCCCAGATATTCAATAAACATGGGGTGACCGATGAAACCAAATTCATAATAACAGATGTCGGTGTTTGAGCCCTTGTTAGTGCCAGGTGCCTTACATATATTTTCTTATTTCTCACTGTCAACAATCCTCCTTTTAGTCGCATTTTAAATGTTAGGGAACTGGGATTTAGTGAGCTTAAGGAACTTACCCCCAATCACACTGCTAATAAGTGGCAGAGGGCGTAAGTCAGGTCGTCTGACCCCAGAGCCTAATATGCTAGGTTTCCTCTTTCTTCTCAGCCATAAACGAAGGCCCATGGGAATGGCGCGAAGCGTTTTACCTTATACCTGGTTTAACTATCAATTATAAAGACTCTACATAAAATAATATTGATCTGAATCATAATGTTCTCCTGAATAGCATCGGCTGCTTACAAAAATAAGGTTAGGATGAGTCGCTGGCGACGGCGTAGGCTGCAGCCCCTGTGGCAGTGGGTTGCCATGGGCTACCGTGTGTAGCCAGCAGCCAGCGTGATCGGCCAGCCGCCGCAGTGAGCGGCTGTCCAGAAGCCGGCGACTGATCTGCCTCGCCGGGAAGAGCACAGTGATGGTGCCTACTTGGGCCAGTGAAGCAACGTCCTCCACAACTAAACTGAAGAACAAAACGATAGCAACTTGTCTGTTCCCCTCCCCCAATCCCCCAGCACTGTTCCCATCCCCCCAATTCCCCAATAAAAATCTTAAAAAAATAATAATAATAAGGTTAGGGGCTCATAAATGGTTTAAAAAAATCTACAAGGCGAATCCATGGATTTCTAGCTGTTCCTTTCACTTTGTATTTTCACGTCTGAAAGGGCAGCACGTCTTCTACAGCGCTCTTCTCTCCGTCTCTCAGCTGCTCATGTGGGTTTTACCGGCAAGCATCATCGTTCTCCCTTCTCCTATATGCCCTAAGGTAGGGCACTTCTGCCACCCACTTTAGTTCACTTCTAAAAAGCTAATAGCTTTAGGGGAAGAGCAAAGGGGTTAATGTTTCAAGTTAGTGTAGAGAAAAAGGAATAGAGAGCTGGTTCTTCTCAGATGCCTGATTTCTAGTCAGCATGCTGCTCGGGTCCCTGGTTGAACACATTTCAGCCATCCTGTGCCTAAGGAGAAAAACACCACTCCTGCCTCGTGTCACTATGGTAACTGATGCTCAGCAGGCAGTTGCAGTTTCATTTAACATAACTGGCTTTTAGAACTTGAGGGGGAAGCATGCTTTCATGTAAGAGAAAGGGAAATACAAGTGGTTTAATTAATGTGTCTCCATTTAACACAAGGATACAGGTCCTTTCCCCTGTTTGGCCATAGCGTGTGCTGCTCCATTTATATCTATATCAGATCTAAGGCATCAAAGGGTGAAACATTTCTCTCATCATGTGTGAAGTGCACAAAGTGGGCAGAAAAGGAGACATGGGTTGTGCTGGACCCTTTGCGAAAGGTTTTTCACTTTATAAAACCATCTCGGCTTGAGAGTGTATAGAAGAATTGCTTCCTCTTCTATCCACAAAGGAGGCCTGAGAGATGTTGCTAGGCAACCTCACACGGAAGACTGGGGCGCTTAGAAATTAACATAGCTGACCTCCCCATCATCTCTGCAGCTCTGCTCTTCAAAACCATTTTGTGAGGCCGCAGGACTCAAGAAAATAGATATAAAATGTAAATACAAAAATAAAGAATAGGGGAAATAAATCTAACTTTTTCAAGCAGAGACCAGGATTCATGCAATAAAAAAAAAAAGGCAGCCGTTTGAAAAAGCAGGTTGAGGGGAAAATGGTGTTAGTTGCTATAGACGAGAAACTTGTATTTTAAATAATCTAGGAAATTCTCCTCAGTATGTTTTTAGTAATGTTTACAGTTGCCATGTAAACGATCACAGCAAAGGGTCTGGAAATCTGTAAGGGCAAACACACAATAAATTAGTTTATGGTAATATGGATCTAGCACATATTTTTAACAAAAAGCTCAATTCTAATTAACCAGGCCCAGCCCTAGATTCTCAATCCTCAGCACATGATGTTTTTCTTCAGCTCCTGTCTCCTACTCTCTTTCCTGCCACTACATCATTAATATGACACTGGTTGGTGTGGGAAGGGATGGCATTAATTTTGCAAGTAGATGAATATTTGGAAGGAAACTGCAAAGCTAGTCTATGAAGCAGAGCGTACACTCCTGTCTGCAATAAATTATTTAGTTTGATTTTTAAAATACCTCATACCACTGGAAAATGCTTATGGTAACATTTTAAGACAGGTTGTTAAATTTATCAACATTAAAATCAATCAAAATTGGTGGTGCTGGGGGGAGGTGGGGGACAGTAAAGAAATCCTGAGTATTTTTCAGTAGTTTTGTTTTTGTTACGGGTGTTTGGGTGAAACAATTCTGAAACTATCTTAGATGGATTCTAGGCTTGAAGAACTGAACAAATATGTTGAGATGGTTGGGACTCAGGGTCTCACTGTGGAAGAGGGGACAAATGAAAACTGGGGGAAACAAAAAAGAACCCTATGGCAATAAATTGGAATTGGAGGAATTGGTGTAATTATGTGATTTCTGAAATGTTTCAGAGTGTGTGTGTGTGTGTGTGTGTATATGTGTGTATGCATGTACGAGTTTGTGCACACATATATATGTGTATATATGTGAATGTACGTGTATACATACATGCATGTTTTCTATTTGCTGAAAGAGTTAGAGGCAATTCACCCTAGCAACAGGGAGCATACTTTCCGTTTAAGATCTTGGTCTATAATGCTACTCCCCTGCTAAAGGGAACCAAAGCTCCTCAGAGAAATGGCTGATTCTAGGGCTGGGGCTGGTTAATTAAACTTTGAACCTGGGACACTTTCTTATGCTTGCAAGTAGAAAAGTGCTAAAAAAACAATGATGAGTGCAATCAGTCATAAGGACACAGGAGCCAGCTTGATACAGCTCCTGCTGGACAAATCTGAAACAATTTGAGCACCAAAATAATTAAGGAGGTTAATGAATTATGAACCATTGGAAAAAATAGAAATTCATGAACTGTATGATATTAGATGATAAATAAATGATATAAAAAGTAAAAAATAATAAGCAAGGGAGGGGCTGTTGCTTACAGTAAAATGCTAAAGGTCGGTTGGTTGGTACATGTGGAGAAAATGTTGATGTTAGCACATCCTTTATAACTATCATGGTAAAGATTAGATCAGGTAACAATCATGCTAATCTAGTAGAAATTTTTGAAGAGGAGCAGAATATTTTTATGATGTAAAAGTGTCTTCTCACAGATTGGTTATCACTTGCAAGGGAAAAAATAACCATATGGAAAATTTAAGTTATTAAAATTAATATCACCAATAGGGCAGATGGACACGATGTACTTACAGATGTGACACCATAAGGACACATCACTTATACAGTATTATGACCAGGAATGCTGAACTGAAATTGAATCATGAGGAAACAGACAAACCCAAAATGGAGAAATATCCTACTGAAAAAACAGACAAAAAAGGTGGGGCTAGAGGACTGTATCCTTCAAAAATGGCTGTGTCATAAAAGACAGAGAAAGGCTGTGGAGAAGCTCCAGATTAAACAAGACTACAGAGACATGACGAGGACATGCAATACTGGATCCCATAGTGGAGACTGACTGGAGAAAAATATGCTATAAAGGACATTATTGGATCAATTGGTGGTACAGAGTGAGAGTTAGTTAAAAGTATTGTAACTAAGTTAAATTTACTGAAATTCATTACTGTGATTATATTGGAAAATATCCTCATTCTCAGGAAATACACACTGAAGTTCTCAGGAGTAGAGGCACGGGTGATGCATGCAATTGGTTCCCAAAATGTTCAGAAAAAATATTTTACATATAGGTGTGTGTATAGATATGTGTGGGCATAAATGCATATACAAAAATGTGCATACACAGAGAAGGCACAAATGATAAAGCAAATGAGGTAAAATATTAGCAATATTTTAGTATCTATCTGGGTAAATGGCATGTGGGTGCTCTTTGTACTTTTTCTCGCCAGGCAGCTTCTGTTAAGTTCGAAATGATTTCCAAATGGAAATTTTTAAAAACCAAACAAAAAAGAAAATTTCTGTCTCTTTTTGAAGAAAGAAAATTGATTGGAACTAGAATAATGAATGTTTACATTTTAAGAAATCTATGAAAACAACAACATCCCAACACATACAGAAAGATATTACACTTCGTAAGGTACAGTCGAGTTATGTGTGTAGCACAGAGAAGCGATATCAGGATACAAACACATCTCGGTTCCATTTCTTCCCCTTGCCTGTGTGTGTGGTATGGGTTCAGTCATTTTAATTTTGCTCTTGGGTGTTGTTCTCAATATCCTGAAATTCCCCCTATCCCCACATCTTCCTCAAACAATCCTCTGTAGTTTGTGACTCAAGTCAACGTGGAACATTGGTTAGAAAGTTTTCAAGAAACTTTGAATATTGGGGAGAAATTTTCATTCATTGACTAGAGTTACTTCAAGTATATTTAGCTTAAAGTATTTGAAAAGAACATTTATATAACTGCTTAGCATTTTAGCACATTGTTTTCCCCTTCAATGTTGTTAAGCTTGGTGTGTTTTTCAAAGGAAGTATAATCTCTGACTGTGAAACAGGACCTGTTATGCCGACCCATTATAAGTGAGGATACTACTACAGAATGCTTCACAGCTCTGTGCTTCATGTTTCAAGTGTGTATTTTTTTAAGGTTCTTACATCATTTACCCATTAAAAATAAAACTAGCCTGCCTTTGGCGGAAACTGAAATAGTAATTACCTACTTAAAATATCCTTCTGTTTGTTTAAAACAGAGTTTCTTTTACGTTGCCAAAAGAATTTGTTTGAAGAAAGATAAAAATAACATACACACTATTTGAAAACAGCCTGGTTTGAAGACTGCCACACAGTCTAAGGTGATACCTCTCGGAAGGGAAGGAAGACATTTAGAACCTGCTCATTACTCAGCTTTCCTCATTTATGGGATCAAATTGCTTTTTTGGGCTTTGTGCCAGATTCATTTGTGTGCACTGCAAGGCAGATTGTAGAGTGAAGCATTTGTCTAGAAAACATCTGGTTCTTAAGAAGAGTATTAAAAGGTGGGTAGCACTTTTTTTTGCTCATAACTATGATTTATTATGTTACAGTAACCCCCCTCTAATCAGGCCGGCAGACTTCCAGCAACCACAACTAGGAACCTGGAAGTTAAGTGAAAAATACTTCAGAGACCAAAGAAAACACAGGGCCTGAAATTCCATGCATATGAAGGAGCGGTACTGCCTTCAGGTCAAAGTCCGTTTTATTTATTAAAACTATTGGAGCCAATTAGCATAAGGGCTGCTGAGGCTACCTTTATATGTAATACTTCTTTCTGCTGTTATTTTGTTCCTTTACCCCCTTCACATAAAAATCACACCTCTATCTGAACTCTAATTCTGCGAAATACCTCCTGAACCCCACCCTTTTCCTACTCAGGTTTTGCCCTCTTCTCTTTTTTATATCTTCAGTATCTATTGGCTTTTCCCATAAACATTCCAAGACACTCAAGTAGCCCTATCTTAAAACACAAAGCCAAGAAACTTCTCTAATCTCTCCAGAGCCATTATTCTACTGCTCCCTTACCCTCAACCCGTATCTAAACATTTTTCTCTACTGTCTTTAGATCCTCACCTTCCATTCACAGGGCTCTCACTAACCTACAAGGAAACTGTTCAAATTAGGAAAGGGGGTTTTCTCCTCCAGGGGAGGCAGTTGCAGGGTTCAAGGCTTGGAGTGCTGGATTTTGGCCTTCCTCTCCTCACCGCTTGGCTGGGTCACTCTGTTCCAGACACATACTACATAACCACACATTGTGGCCCTGTGTGACTTCAGTTATTTCCACTGGCTTCTTATTAAATTTGGTAGGATCATCATTAAAACTCTGTTACTAGAATAATGGACTCAAAGTGCAGAGAACTGGTTTTGCTCTGTTTTTTTTTCCCCCTCTAGTTGCAGGGCTGCATTCTTCACTCGTTTTGACAAGAAGTATTGGTATCTTCCCTTAGTAATCCTACGTTCTCCCGTTACTACAGCTATTACCACGACTATGACCATTTTTCTGGCAAAGTCTATCTTCTATTTTCTGAATCTTTTTTCTCTGACAATTGAAAGAAAGGAGATTGCATTTTGCTGAGACAATTAGTAGTAAAATATGGGTATTAGGAATTGAAAGAATGTTACCTTTTGTTTAGTTTTTTTTTTCCTACTAATTTTTGCTCAGCAAGACAGCTTTAAAAAGTCAGCAAAAAGCAAGCTTGAGAAGGCCATTCTCTAAAGAAAAAAAGGGAAAAAATTTAGTGTGTGGTTCATTACAGTTAAGTTGCAAAATGGCAAAGAAATAAAAATTCTGATATTTCATCACTCAGATATAACTATTAAAAACTGGATTAATTCCATGTAGTTTTGTGTATCTATATCTATGCAACTATATATATTTGAAAATTAATATGTGAAGTTATGTTGCCTGCTTTCTTACTTATTCTGTGAGAACTTTAGCAGTTAACATTTTTTGAAAAACTTTTTAAAAATACTAAATAAATAAAATATTTCAAACAGGTTTTCAAGGCTACACAGTACTCTGTTATTGGGTAAGCTTTAATATATTTGACCACTTTATTTATATTGAATGCTTTGATAGCAACCAAAAACCCAAGATTTCTGCTGTTACAATTTTTTTTTAAACTGAAAAACTTAGGGAAAATTTCTGAGTATCTCCTAGATAAATTTCTCTAAGTGGGATTACTTAATCAAAGAACAAGCGTTTTCTAAAATTATTAATAGTTTCAGGTGTATAAAACAACATGATTAGACATTTACACACCTCACAGTGATAACCCCAACAAGTCTATTACCCTATGACACCATACATAGCTATTACAATACCATTGACTACATTCCCTATGCTGTACTTTACATCCTGTGACTATATATTTATATTTAATATATTTTACTATATATATTAATTAGAGTTGACATTCAATATTATCTTATATTACTTTCAGGTGTACAGCTCAGTGGTTAGGCATATATATAATTTATGAAGTAATCTCCCCGATAAGTCTAGTACCCATCTAAAACCATATAGTTTTTACAACATTGACTATATTCCCCACACTGTATTTCATATCCCCACAACTATTTTGTGACTACCAATTTGTACTTCCTAATCCCTTCACCTTTCTCTCAAAGGACAAGCTCTTAATTCATACTGCTAAACTGCTCTTTAGAAGGGCTACACTACACTACACCAGCAGTGTATGAATGTGCTGGTTTCCTTTCACTAAAAACAAAACAAAAAAATAATTTGCTACTTTATCAGCACCAGCACTGCTGTGTAAACCTGTTTTAAAACTATTCACTTGTGGTTTCTAGTCCCAAACTAGGATGTTTCCTGTCAGTCTTAACTGTTGTTTTTGTTTCCATAGTGATTCCATTATCTACGTGAACCCCAGTGCAAAGTTCAACCTAGCTTCCTCAGCTGTGGGTACATAAACTCCTTCCACAGTTGCTCTACGAGTAGGTTCTTGACTTCTGGGGAGAAAGTTATTTCCTCTTGGGACCCAGTTCACCATACTGAGGTCAAATGCATTAAACTTATAACTGTTTCCTTACCCTGAGGGGGCAGTGGTCAGATCCCACATATACGGAAAATTCTTTCACTCATGCTGTGTCCTCTCCCCCCAACCTGAATGCAGCCCCCAAACTCTCATTTAACTTGATTCCTTCAAGTAGCAGTTCACAGCAGTGGGAGTTCCAGCTTTCCTGGATGTGCCATCTTGAGCATGTCACATAAGGCATGTCATAAACCAAGACTTAATGAACAAGAAAAACATCAGGGATTAGTAAGTGCTAAACAGAGTTTAAAAAGGGTGGTATGATACAGAATGATAGGATGGCTACTTTAGATTGTGGGCCTGGCCGTGAACAGGGCCTCTGAGGAAGTGATAAACTGATACCAGAATGAAGGAAAGACTGAGCCTAGAGGAGAGAGCTTGGAGACAGGAAGCGGGTGTGTGTGTGTGTGTGTGTGTGTAAGGGGGAGGAGAGCAGGGAGAGGATTCCAGATAGAGGGTAGGGCAAAAGGATGATCCGGATGGATGAAATGAGATTATACATGTAAAGAGTGCAGCATAATGTTTGGGGGAGGGAGGGTGAGAGAAAGGGACGGAGGGAGTGAGGCAGGCAGGGAGAGGGAAGAGGAGGGAGAGAATGAATGCGGATTCTGAATCCTTGTAGACTGTGCTGTCTAGGGGAACTTACTTGTCCTCTCCATCTCACCTTAGACTGCACTTGCTCATTCCCTCCTGAAGATTCTTCTCAGTTGCAATTACTACTTGGCCCTGTTCCACTTATGATAAATAAGTAGGACCACCATTTATTAAGAGCTTAAATGAGTCAGATTCATTAGAGGTTTTATGTATGTTCTCTCACTTAATCCTTACAACCTGAGGCAGGTTATTATCCTTAAATGCTTTCTTATGGATGAGAAAACCGAGGTTCAGAGAGCCTCTGTAACTTGAGGAACATGCAACACGTACGTTAAGTGGTAGAGCCAAAATTCAAACCCAGGCTAGTCTGACCTCAGATCACGTTCTGAACTGCTACACACTGCTCTGCACTTTGACTTCTCTCTGATAGTTTCTACATTTGTAGGAACTGTCATTCCACTCATTTCATCTTGTTCCTCATTACTTAGCTATCTTTGTGATAGAACACTTAAGTTTCATCTGCTAGCCAGATGCAGACAAGATAATTTTTTCTTATACAGTCTCAGTTAGTTATGAAAAGTATCTTAACACATGAAATAGAGAGCAGGCTTTGAAGTTGTCTGGGCCAATACAGAATCCAGTTTCTGACACTTTTGCTGTGGCCACGGGCAAGTCATTTAGTTTGAGCCTCATCTTCCTCATGTGCAAAATATCATTTCTCTGGAGAGTTGAGAATTAAAAGACATAAACTTTCTCTACCCAATTTCCATGATTCTAGTATTTCATGATGCAAGTACATCAGAACTGATGTCCTCAACAATGTCCATTCAGGCAGGAAGGCTTCCACCCCCCACCCCCCACCCCCCACCAGAGTTAGAGAGATAGCCTGTCACAGTTCCAGAACTGCAAACAGCGATAATAATATCTATATTATAGGGTTGTGAGGATCAAATGCAAAGACATGTGAAAGTGTTTTAATAGACATGAAATTCTTCATAAATGTTATTATTAAACATTTTCACAAAATGCCATAAACAAAAGGTAGGTGAGAAAGAATCATTAGACCTTTATAAGACATAATTGGAATTGGAATTCAAAGGACTTTGGAAAACTGGAGAAGTGATCAGGAAGAGAATGTAGCTCAAAAGAAATGAAGATAGGACATTTAAAGAAAAGCAGCAAGTGACTTTTAAAAATACTCGTGTTTATTCAAACGGCAAATGTAATTGAAGACTTTTTTTATTGTATTTTTAAAGACAACTGAAAAAGAGGGAGATAATACATTTTAAAGAATGCTCAGAATTGAGTATATTAAGATTGGGTTAAATATGTAATAAAAGGGTGAGAACTGCTCTGCCAGGGCGGTGTGAAGCATTGCAGGGTACATAGCTGCTTTCACATGGTGTGCTTTGTGAGGGCCTGCTGACAAAAAGTATTTGTCACCCTTTTCCACCAGATGTTACAGTGTCTGAAATTAACCAAAAGGCCTAGCTTTTGGGCCAAGGTTAAATATTTTTTAATTTACTAAGGCTAAATTTACAAGGCTAAAAAGGTTTACCTATTTAAACTGGTTTCAGGTACTGATTATTTCTTAAGATCACATTGGCGGTGAGAGCAGAAAGAATGAGTTCAATACACGGAAGCAGAACTCTCACTTCTTTTGTTTTTCCAAAAATATTTTTCGAGGTTAAGTCACATTTTCTGCAATACTACCCATTAACACTGCAGACTACAGTGAGAAGCTCACCCTAATTTTGTACCATGTCTTTTAAAAGTCCCAAGAGGAATACAAAACATACATTTCTAAAATCTTTATTAAAATACAAATTTTCTTTTTCACAAATTATTTACAAGGAAATTTATTCAAACTTTTGTAACAACAAACAACGTTACAAAAATTTTGATCACAGAACAATTGCATTTTACATATATTTCCTGAAGTAAACAACTTATATTCCTTAGAAAAGATACAGGATACTCAATTACTTAGATTTTAACAAAATATTCTTTATATAAATGGGTTATAATCTTTATCACAGAGATACCAAATCTGTCTCTAATCCAGAGAGTCAATCATATATATACACCAGCTCTCATGCATGTTCTTCATCAGAAAACATCCATGTGACAAAGCACTTCTCTTTATATACAACAGCAGCCTCTGCTGGAGAAAAAGAGGTATGCTCTGTTACAGAGTTAGCACAAACCTATTCTGAACTGGAAGGGTTCAGATTCATTTCCCACTTAACCAAGAAACTAAATTAAAATAATTTTCAGGGTCTTAAAGACGTGCGGGCTTTATCAAGTATATCCTTTCTTATTTTTGGATAAGTTGGATGTGCTTCAAGAACCTGCAAAAACAAAAAGCAAAAAACAAAAAAATCAAAACAAGAAGCATAAGAACTTGCAATTATTATTAAGAACTGGAGAGCTACAAAATGTACTAGAAATGATCATTACAATTGAGATTTCATTGTATTAACACTGCAAATATAACCACAAATATTAAAAGTGACATCTGAGATGTGACATGACTCATTCATATTACTAATAATTAGATGAAAATAGTAGAATATGAATACTACATGTGGAAAATACAACATATACAATTACTTCCTTAATAGGTCAGTTGCAGAAAACAACTATGCATCAATGATTTAAAATAGTTTTATAAATTTAGCCATTTGTGCATGATATTTAATAAACCCTTAGAGAGCTGTTTTTAACCAGGAGCATACATCAGACTTACGTACAGTGATTTTGAAACACACATTTCCCAGACTATTGAGTCTAGGAGGGGGGAGATAGTCATTTAAAACAACAACAACAACAACAATGTATAAACTTATGTATAAACTTACTTTAATGTGAAATACTGGCTTACAGTGACTCAATAATCAATAGCAATGACTGAGGCCAAGAATTTACGATAAGGATGCTGAAACAGCTATCTGAGATAAGGCATATTACACAGCTCTTTCCCAAGGAGCTTTGCTTGGAGCCCCTAACAATGTTTAAAATAATGCTTTATGTGGAATATCAACAGGACAATGTATATATAAAGAAACTGCAGATTCTAAAACCGCAACTTAAATATTTGTCACTTTAGTAAGGGATCACTTAGTAGGCGATCAATTACACAAATGTAATCAAATGCCTTCCATGTTCCAGACTTAGACAGTCAACAAGAACTTCTATTCAGAATAATGAACTGGAGAATCTGTAACAATGTTTAAATACCTTCTGACTTAAGAACTATATTTTATTTAACATGCTTCTCCTCTAGCCTCCATCTTTAAATGGACACAAACATTTTATAATTTGAGGTCTAACTAAAAACCTATGTTTGATTTAAGTAAACTTTATTATATTCTAAACTTGGAAAACTGATAATCTCCCCGGATGTATTGGATAAGTCATTTAACTGAAATAATACTACACGCTCTACCTCTATACATGTACATCTTGAGATTAACTAAGAGAGGAAACTGTGCATCTGAAAATTTTAAGAAATCTAAATTTAAGTGTTACCTGGTGACATACATCAATCGCATCCACATATCTTTTTGCTTTTAAGTAATTAAATGCCAGTTTGTATCCTGTTAAGACAAAAAACACATTGTTGTAGTACTAGTTGTAGAGTGCACTGCTAGTTTACTCTTTTTGGCCCCCTCCTTCATTTGCTTACTTATTAGAGAACTCTTCACAGAGGCTGGTAACTGTACTATGGCGGAAGTGATGCAGTAATAAAAGGTGGAGTGACATGAAAGGAGAATAGGTAGGAAAGAAAATGGACTAGGAACAAAGGACCACAGTGAATATACCATTGGGTTAGAAGACTGCCATACCACAAATGTGGTTTTACCACTGAACAGATTGCAGTGAAAACTCATCATAGAGCAGTAAATGATAACACAGTTACTCATTTATACAGTATAGATGCATTTAGCACTTAACACATCAGGTAAACTGGTTCCTACAGTCATGAGGTTTACAACCTATTAGAAAAGAAAGTACATTGCTTAAGTAATTATGTAGGTGAATGAATTAATTTCAAAACTGAGATAAATGCAATGAAATAAAGGGACAGGCCAAGTGAGCTATAATAAGAAACCCGGTTGGGCAGGGGTGGGTGTCAGGCAATGTGTGAAATCTGAAGAATGAGGCACTAACTAGGTCAAGAGGGCGGAAGCAAGAACACTTTCAGGCAGAGGGGACTGTATGTGTAAAGGACACATGGGGACCAAATGGACATAGAGGACATGGTGAGAGGCGAGCAGGTGGGAGAGAGGCCCAGAATAGAGCAGGTTAGTCATCAGCTATTCCACACCAGTGATGAGTAACAATTATCACAATTACTGATGTTGAAATGTCATGTTTCAAATAGAGACAATTTAGAAGAAAGGTGTTAAGATCTTCTTAAATGATTGTTATTCTCCTGTAAGAATGCTATAAAAGTAAGTAAACTAAGGGGAAGACAAAAAAAAAAAAGTAACAGTGGCAGCGCATGCTATAAATAAAATATGGTATAACATGATGTACAACAATGTAATTGATAAATTAAATATTTCACTTTAAAACTTAGAAATATGAAGAAGGGAAATTTGAATGTTGCTCTTGGGTTCTAATCATAGTACCAAAACAATTTTTTAGAATTTCAAACAAATGTTTGAAAAGAATACGTGGCTAATGCAGTCATATGGTAGTAAAAAGAAATGGGAATTATCTAAAATTCATGGTATTTGACACACACACACACACACACACACACAGAGCGAGAGCGAGAGCGAGAGCGAGAGAGAGAGAGAGAGAGAGAGAGAGCGAGCTGTCCTACATGAAAACAGTAAATTTCAGAGGTAAACTTAATATCATTACAAAGAAATTCTAAAGTGGGCTTATAAATAGAGTTTGTGACATTTAAAAAGGAAAATAATTTAAGATGTCATGCCAAACATACTTTACATGGCAACTAGAGCCAAAAAAAAATCTAGTTGGATGCAACTAGATTTAGGCTTTGGGTTCTCTGGCTTCCCAACCAGCTTTGAGACCTTAGGGAAGTCGCTTGAGCAGACAATTTCAAGTTTCCTCACCTAAAAAGTGGGAATAATAACTCTTCTTTATTTTAGTGTAATTTTAAAGATCCAATGAAATACTTATTGTGAAATGCTTTTAAAAATTTTAGAATAGTACACAAATATTGGCAATATTTTTTTTTCTGTGACAACACTACATTAGAAGCGCCAAGTTTTAATGTTGGAAGAAGCTTGATAGGTAGGCTATATTGTTCAAAAACAGAGAGGAAATAAAGGGCTAGCAATGACAAAGAACATGTGCACTACAGCTGTGTTATGCCTGCCAAGCTTCTGGGAATTCAATCTTACATAATCCGGGGGAAAAATGGGAGAGGGGAAGAGACAGGGGGAGAGAGAGGGAGAGGGAAAGGGAGAGGGACAGGAACAGAAGAGGAACACAGTAGTGTAAACATCCTGGTGACTGTCATGTAACCTGAGATGGGTGTGAAGGGAGGAAACCTAAATGTGTCCTTCTCTCACTGGATCTCACTTCTGGGTGCTTTTCATAGTGACAACACTCAAGCCTGAATCCTACAGAAAGAACATGGCCATGTTACTGATATCCTGACAAGTGAAAAAGTGAAAAGCATTATTCACATGGCCAGGCAGACGAGGAGTGTTGGATGCAATGATAACGTTAAGAAACTAAAGAATTGAGAACTTCAGAGAAACACTTACTCACAAAAACAGAGGAACTGATGAAATCATTTATAAAATGCAAAGATGACACAATGCAAGAAAGAGTGAGTTGGAATTTCTGTATTTGCCAAAGTGTTCCAAGAACCAGAATATTCAAATAATTTGGCTTCTAAATTAGCATTCCTTCTGTGGAATAAAGCATCAAAAATTACATGTACTTTAAGGATTTTATGGACTTTTCATTTTATAAGTTGGCTTTATTCTGTAAGATGCACAATACCTGAGAAGGAAAGATACTATCAATAAACATTACATCCTCTGCTCTATACGAGTCTGGTAAAATAACAGATCCCAGAAAAATTATAAAGTCAGGGAAGTCCTGAACTGATAGCCGTTAAAAATGACCTAACTGTGAATTAAATGAGTCAATACTGTGGTATGGCTGCTAAAAAGGCAGATGTCATCTTAGGCTGAATTAACAATGACTAAATGCCTAGTTAAAAAAAAAAAGGGGGCTGGCCGAGTGGCGTGATGGTTAAGAACTGGCTTGGGATGCCAGAGGGCCCTGGTTCGGATCCCACATGAGGGCCAGTGACACTGCCCTCCACAGCTAAG
>NW_017732221.1:247160-393629 GCF_001890085.2 Hipposideros armiger | reverse complement strand
AATGAATATAATCTCCTCCCACTCATCTCTCTCTCTCTCTCTCTCTCTCTCTCTCTCTCTCTCTCTCTCTCTCTCTCTGTTGGTCTCTCTCTTTTTATCTCTTTTAATAACTATTAATATCTCACCAAGTATTCCAAGGCAGAGTTTGGGAAACACTATTTTAGTTTCCAGGTGACAGCAACGGAGGGTGAAAGACTCAGAAGCATGTTTCTAGAAGAATGGATAGGTAAGTGAGGATGGTTTAAAGGGAAACCTTTGGAGAGCCATGAAAGACATTTGGAATTAGCGGGCCCTTATGTGTAAGAGGAAAAGGACTCTGTGAGCTGCTCCAGGAAGCCAGGCCTGGAAGTTTCACCAAAGCATATATCGGTTCCATATAAAGAAAGAGAAGGAGCATAGCATGAGCTCCCTCACAATATGGGGAGGATGGAGTCATTAAACATATTCCAGGAGCCACTCATCTGTTAGGGTAGTTGGAGACTAGCAGTCCTCAAACTAACAGTCGGCCTCTGGGATGAGATGATGTTTCTAGATGTTCAGGAGAAAAAAACTGTGTTTCATGGTCAAATTACTGAAGGAAACATGACCCCTCTGTGATATCCATCACAATATATTGGGTCATTGGAAAAGTCATGATGTATTTTTCTATGTTTTTCGTTGCAAAAATGCATCATGACTTTTCTGATGACCCAATACAATAGGGTTTAAAGGTTTTGAGAAGTTCTGCAGTAAATAAACCTGTAGAACTTGATTAATGCAATGTTTTCCTAACTCCCTTGACAATGGAACACTTTCCCCCACAGGGTTACCATTTTTGGAAATAGCAGAGGGTGAAGGGACAAAAAAAGTTAGATTAGATTAGATGTACTCTAAGGTGTCTGAGGACAACTTTGAATCTCGGAAAATTATACTTAATAACCACAGAGGGTGCCAAAAAAATGTATACACATTTTAAGAAAGGAAAACAAAACCTGTGTTAAAATTGTAACAATATATACCGATAACAAAAGATGAATACAAGTCACGTCTGACTTCTGCAATTACAAGAGGTGCTCAAAGTGGTTCCCATCAGCGTCCAGACACTTCTGATTATGGTGAACTACTGCTTGAGCAACGTTGACCAAAGTGTCCTCTTGTCTACATTTTTTGGCACCCTCGGTATTAGTAGCTGATCATCTATTATGAATACAAAATTTATTTTTCAGAACACTGACAAAAAGGAAGTTGGTTCTTAATGTGTATTTTGTTCTTAAAAAGAAAATCAAATGCATTTCAATGAAGATTTACAAATAAAACCCAAGTTTCCTGTGAAAACTTTGTATCTGACTTGCTCAACTCACCCACAGCTGGGTTTGTCTGACTGCCATGTTTCCATGCCATCTCATAGTTTAAGGCAGCATCGGTATACGCTTGCTCTTTTTCCATAATGTATCCCATATATTCATAAGCTTTGCAGCAAGACTGAAATGGAAGATGTATCAATAGATCAAATTGATACCACTAAGATTTTATGATGTGCTTACGACTATAGAGGTCAACCATATTAACTCATTAGAATGGCACATAAGAAAACAGTTTTCAACTTTGGCTATAGAATCAAATCATCTAAGGGACTTAATAAAAGATTATGAAGCCAATCCCCCACACCAAACCTACAGAATCAGGATTTTTGGGTGAGGCAAGGACATTTGTTTTACACATATACATGTATATTTTTCATTACAAATAATTTGAACACATACAAATACAGAAATGACAGTATAACAAACCCTATGAACCCATATCTTCAACAATTAACTCATAATACTGTTTCACCTCTATTCCACACATTTAAATGTGCTTCTGTATTATCAGATAAAAATACTCAGATATTGTATCACTTCATCTATAAATATTTTAGTATGCTTTTTTAAAAAGGACTTTCTTCAAACATAAGTAATCACAATTAGTCACACCTAATGTAACAACTCCTTGACACCATCAACTATCCAGTCACTATTCAAATTTCAGAGTCTCAGAAAAAAAAAAAAGGTGTTTTTCTTTTGTTTGTTTGTTTTTTTTAGTTTTAGGATGAGGATCCAAATAAGGCCCATACATTGTGACTCACTGAAACACCCTCTCAGCTTTCTTTTGATCTACAAGTTTCCTCTCCATCAGTTTTCTTGTAATTAAATGTAGCAGAAACAAGAAGGTTTGTCCTAGAGTTTCTCACAGCCCAGACTGAGTTGAGTGCATCCTTGTGGTGCTTATGTCATATATTACTATGTCGCTGATATTGCCAGGAAATTGTAATTAGACCTAGAGGTTTGCATTTGATTTTGGTTTTGAGGAAAGAGATGAATATTCTTAACAGAACAGTGTCCCACCAAGCAAAGCCTTAGGCAAAAGAAAAAAATGTACAAACCAGTATATATGTTTTTAGGTATTTTATAATGGCTATTTTTTTCTAGAGTGTTAAATTAATTTAAAACAATGAAAAATTGACATGTAGATATATTAAAACACATTATTCTAAGTTTGAATATTTTATTTATACCCAAAGTTATTATAGTTTTACTTTCTTGAACTTAATGCAAGAAAATATATCAATATTTTCATTAAAACCATTACTCATTAAAAAATACATACAAACACAGATATTGGGGTTCACATTTTCCCTTTTGCTTCAGGCTTCAGTATAGCTCAGCACAAAACTGTCAGGTCCTATCTATTTAACATTTTGATATTTTGATTTAAAAATAAATATTACATTAAATTATTATTTATCTTGATTACTACAATTAACTGAATGTTTATGTTCCCCATCCCCCAATTCATATGTTGAAATACTAACCTCCAAAGTGACGGTATTAGGTGAGGTCTTTGGGAGGAAATTAGGTCACGAGGGTGTAGTTCTTATGAGTGAGACTAGTGCCCTTATAAAGGGGACTTCAGAGGGTTCCTGTGCCCTCTCTTTCCACCCTGTGAGGATACAATGAAAAGCTGGCTTCTACAACCCGGAAGAGGGCCCTCACCATAACCCAATCATGCTGGCACCCTGATCTCAGACTTCCAGCCTCCAGAACTGTGAAAAATAAATTTCTGTTGTTTATAAGCCACCCAGGTTATGGTCCTTTGTTATAGTAGCACCGCCTAGATTTTAAGTCCCCTTTAAATTTTAGACCCAAAGGGAGTGTTTCACCCCAGTTCAGCCCTGTCATAGATGGTGTGTTCTTCTATCAGGAGGCATGTAATATCTGATTCATTTTTTGTGATGTTATACCCATTCATTAATTCATCAGGGTTGAAAAATGATGATATGCTATCATACCTTCTTCATTTACAATATTAGCAGGAAAACATCTATAATGAAAAATGTCTTCTTTGTACTATTTGTTACCCAGTAAGATAGTTATTTCATACAGAAAAGGCGGGATAAATGCTTAATTCTTTACCTTCACTTGCTAGCTCTAGAAATAGTTCATTAGCATATTTCAGTGATAATCAATTAGGGTTTTTTTCCTTCTTTTTGTGGATCTGTGTAAACTCAAGGATTTAAACATATTTAGTGTATTTCAATTCATTGCCTCTCTTATTCTATTGATATTTACAGTGTCCCAACTTTGGCTAGTGGGGG
Source organism: Hipposideros armiger (assembly GCF_001890085.2). Lineage (NCBI taxonomy): Eukaryota > Metazoa > Chordata > Mammalia > Chiroptera > Hipposideridae > Hipposideros > Hipposideros armiger. Next base: position 390,013 of record NW_017732221.1, on the reverse strand, counting down.
TGTCTTCAAGTTGGCTCTGAGTCCTCGCCACGGCTCTAATCATCTTTGATAGTTTCCTGCCATCTGGTACGACAAGATGGTCTAGTGTCATCTTGTACATTTTCTGTCCCAGCTCTGGATGATCTCCATTTTTTAATTACATAATTCAAGGTTTCTAAGCGCTAGCTCCTGAATCGTATGCTCACAATCCCGACAAGCCTAATCAGCAGGGCTCACGCCTCCAAAGTAGCCGTCATGTTCATCATGCGGTGTATCGCTGTCACGTCCTGGCAAATGGAAACTCCATCTGGATCGAAACCCTGCCATCGTGCTTAATCGGACACGTGGATTGGAAGGGTCAGCTAATTGGCAGCTTTGATTTTTCAAAGCCTAATAATGAGTATTCTGTTTCTCAAGGCCAATTTAACTTAAAATTAGATCTATAAACTATATATTGATAAATGGCTTGATGCTTTAGGTTTTTCAAGTTCCTAAGAAAGTAACCTTATAGTATCAGATGGTCTCTGTAAAACATAAAGAATCCATTTTGAAATCTAATTTGCTCAAAGGGAATAAAACATCGATTTTCAATGATTAAGATCTGAAGTAACTGATATGAATCTATATATAAAGATCGATACCCCAAGTTTCTAAGTTGAGTACAATTATTTCTCAACAAATAGTAACAAATTCTTAACTTAAAAAATGTTTTAATAAGACATCCTTTTTGTGTGTGATTAAACGCCAAAATGCACTGTTAGTAAACAGCCTTAATTCTAAGGCCTTTCAATTTATACCTAAAGGTAAGAACTTTTTATTAAACGAATCAAATTAAATGCTGAAAAGACTTTTCCCCCACAAAATATATGATGCCAGTGGATTCTAATAATGTGGAAATGGTGTGCAGTTGCAGTAAATTCATCGAGTATTTCTTAATGGAGGGACAGACGTCCGCAATCAATGTTCTTCTGCAATTTTCATTAGTCCTGAGATGAGACTGGTAATCACAGGCAAACACTTGACATTTCAAGAACACTTTCTGTAAGTAGGGCATACCACAGCTGAAACTTGAAACTGCATAAATCTTTTTTTATTTTTAAGGATAAATGGCTTCTTTCTTATTATTAATATTTATTTCCTGATTGTGGTAAGAATAAACATTTAATTTTCAAAACACACAGAGGAATCCTTAGCAATGGAACAACACTCTTTAATAACCTATTATAGAAAGCTTATACAACAAAGGTTAACAATTATTTTTTACTCCTCAATCACCTACCCTATTATGACGCAGGCATCGCTTTAATAGTTCTTCTGCCATGTCGTATTTTGCTGATTGAATATAAATATCAGCAAGTAGCAGCCAGCTCCTTTCGAAGTCCTCAGCATCAATAGGATTCCAGTTCATTTTTGAAATCCGCTTCAGCTGGTTTCTGGCTCTTGGAGTCTGTTTCAAGATCATATAAGCTGTTGCCATTCCCAAAAGTGCTGGAATATGATCCTTCTGTAAGAAAACAAAACTTTAGACAACCCAGATACACAAAGATAAATGAATGTCCTATGTTTAAAAGGAAAACACATGGAAAATAGCAAGTGCTACATAATGTAAGGACTGGCCTGTGGATTCTATTTCTGGCTCCACACAGGTAACTGTGATATGCTCGTTATTTAGCACATCAAGTAAACTCAAGCTGCCATGAAGAAGCCTGGTGAGGTACTGTGTGGACCAGATAATGCAATAAATATGCAGATGCCATAACCACACAATTCCAGACAATTACGGTGACTCAGTCTTAGCTGAGATTGACTGGCTGTTCTGATTTCGTACAGAAACAGAACAAAATAAACAAAATTCTATTTCAGTGTAATCCTAATTGAACACGTGAGTTTCAAATTTAGCATTCTGGCTCCTTCGTTCCTTCATCCGTAAAACAGGAATAACAAACAGCACGATTTACCTGCAATGACGTTCCTTATCTATATGGACTCTATTGCCCTTTTTCCCTCCTTTTTCATGTTCACTTTATTCAAAAGCCTCTTCTCCCAATAAAGTTTGATCAATGAAATGTTATGAATAAGGTATGCAATTAATTAATCACTTGCAAATTATATGAAATAAACTCATGTCTTAAAATATGCTTTTAGATTTGGAGTCTGCAGCTTCTTGATAGTGTCTATAAAACACGATGTTCTTTAACACAGAGTTCAGAGTCAGAAAATGCCACTCTCCGAAACCAACAAGCTAATAAGACTCAATATAAAATGGAGGCCATTAGTGATCTCTCCAGAAAACCAACTTACCTAAGCAATAATGTGTACATCCCTGATAAGCTAGAGTACCTCTTAAATTTCAGCAGAGGGCTTGTGATGCTTTTATAAAGAGGAAGGCTTCGGTTTAAAATACAGTACAAATAAAAGATGAGAAACTGATTTAGAATTATAATATCATGATTATAATAAAGATGCGCTGTAAGAGAGTGAGTTTGAGTAACTAATAAAACAAAAGGAGAGTAGAGTAGTAAAATGTTCAATGTCCAACACTGATCATGGTTGGAGGTCAGCAATACCCTGGATTAGAAAAGGGCGATTCATTAGAGCTTGATGAAAACAGCTTTTAGAAATATAAAATTTTCCTGGCTTTCATTTTATATCTCTCAATCAACTTCCAATATGTCATTTTTTCTCATTAAGGAATGGCAAAAAAGGTTATATTTGAGTGCCAGATCAAATCAACTGGTAGTATATTCTGAAGACATGTCATGTGTGGGATATTATCATTTACTGAGTCCCCACCTCCAGTGGGCTAGGGAGGAATGAAAATAGAGGCTGGCGAAGAATTTGTCAGCCAGATCCTAAGACAGCCCAAGAAGACAACAGTCCTGCAAAAATGTCCAGACATGCTCACATACTAAAAATATCTCATACTACACATTTAAAAATAAGCTCTCCCTTTGATAGATGATTGGATAAAGAAGTTGTGGTACACATACACAATGGAATACTGCTCAACCATAAGAAAAGATGAAATAGTGCCATTTGCAACAACATGGATGGAACTTGAAGTTATTATGCTAAGCGAAATAAGTCAGACAGAAAAAGTGGAGAACCATATGATTTCACTGATATGTGGGATATAAAACTGAAAACAACGAAGGAAAAAGACAAATAAAGACACAAAAACTCATAGACACAACAGTTTAGTGGTTACCAGAGGGTAAAAGGGGATAGGGGTGGTAGAAGAGGGTAAAAGGGATAAAATATATGGTGATGGAAGAACTGACTCTGAGTGGTGAACACACAATGTGATATATAGATGATGTATTACAGAATTGTACACCTGAAACCTATGTAACTTTACTAACAATTGTCACCTCAATAGGTTTAAATTAAAAAAAATAAGCTCTCTGATTTTAAAACCGCACACCTCGAGTATGATTAGAATGAATCAATTCCTCACAGATTGATCATTCCTGAGTGAACTAAAGAATAGTTTTTAAAACTACAAATCTGAGCTCTAACCCCTCCATTAGATGTACGATGTCTTTTCTGGTGCAGACATCCTAAAGTGTTCATCCAGCTTCTCATGTTCAACCACTCTAAGCTTCAACAACTTTAGATCACAAAGGACAATATAGCTGTATTATAAACAATATACTTTTATGATTCAAGGTGATGGATAAAAGCAGGTGAAAACACTTTGTTTGGATTTAATGTATTCTCCACCGTTTCCTCCCATGACTTCCTGTCGCATCCCTCTTTTTCAACCAATTGGAATGCCGCAGAGTGCTAGAACTATGCCCTCTGCTTCCCCGCCTCTGTGCTTTTGTTCCTATTTTCCATTCACCTAGAATGCACTCTCTCCATCTCTTCCTGTGAAAATAAAATTTACCCTGGATTTTTTTAAATCATACCTTCTCCACAAACAGGTCTCCCAACTCTCTTTAATACTGTTTCCTATAGCACTTGTATTTGCAACTCGAGGATAGAATGTCACAGCTTTTATTTTGTACCACAGTCAGTATGCTTGTCTCATCTTCCCTAGGCTATGAGAAATTTGAAGAAAGGGCCTACACTTGGTTTATCTTTGTGATTCCCACTGTGCTTCGCACCCACTGGCTACTTAATGAATATTCATTATATTTAATAAATGCAGCCTATGAGTTAAAAAAAAATGCAAGATAAAATTTCTTGTTTAAGGAACTTCAGTTCACACATCAGTCTTTGGATAGCATAGTCATTAAACAGATTTGAGGATAGCATGTCACTGATCACATATGTAAGAATGATAAAAAATAATGCAGTCACACCAACACAAAAATTGACCTAGTCTCTTTCTAGGAAATAGCTGTGATGTCACTCACTGCTTTGGGCATTTTCTCTCAAACCTCAACGCTCTCATTACATGATAGAATCCTACTTCACAACATTCAGTAGCTACACCTTCCTTGAAATGGTGCTTCACCCTGTTCTCACAGATTTTCTTGTCCTTATATAATAGCCCTATGTCTGGTCTCCGTTCAATCAGCCACTGTCACCCATCTGCTGCCACAAGGCCAATTCAACTGAGCTGAGCACAACCCCTGAGAACATGACTTCAATGTCAGTAGAAGGCCCGGCTCCAGGATGTTTCTGCTGCAGATGCTCCCTTGCTGTTTCATTCTAAGAGTGACTCACAGTGGTAACAAAGCACCACACAGGCCACTTGTACCTAAATGGCAGTGGGAGTTGTAGGTTTCCCCAAATCCCTCCAGGCAGGGGGAAGGGGACATGGTAGGGGGGTTTGTGTAGTTTATTGCTACCACTATGACCTCTGAACCACAAGAAAACACAGCATAAGTCTGTAAATCCTCTGACAGACACAAAATAATGAGGTTTTGGTGGCCTACAACATTTCTGAGTGCAAGAACAGGAAATCCAACGACTACGCTTAGAACTAGCTATTACCAACTGCTGATGGGGTGGGTTCCTTAATATCAAGTAATTCAAGAAATACAGCACTGTATGAGGGAAGGAAAAGGAGAAACACCAGGGAGTGAGAAGGGAGGTGGAACTGAGTGGGGTGAAGAGAAAGCCTTTCATCTAATAATAATGATAATGATAATAAATAACAACAAGAACAATAACAACTACATTGCACGGGGTTACTGCAGTACTGCTAAGCTTTTCCAGTTATGTGTGTAACTGAATTATAGGTTGTCAGTACTGATCTCACTTACTCTTAGTGTTGGAACAATGTCAAATTCACGTAAGTGAAAAGGTGAGCTATTAAGGCAGCGGGTGTTTACTTTCCCTCAGTAAGTTAATCTAGGCGACATCTACAACATCTAGAACTCCAGGCGATAAAGCCGTTCCCTTGAGAATCAATTTATGCCCTTTTGAAGTATTTCCTTTCTCTAGAATTCACCATTCTAATAGTGACAAATATGTCAACAACGCATCAAAACAGTAACAGTGTCTCTCTGGAAACAAAAGTAAAATCATGGCAAACTATGTATCTAATTTTTAATAACAGTAAGTAATTATGTTCAGAAAACATACAAGTAATCAAAATACATATTTCTATACTACCACTGGAAAAATAACACACGAAGTTGAGAAAGAAAATCTACTAACCTCAGATGTTGCTATTTCGGTGAAGGTATTCAATGCTTGTTCAACATTAGATTTCTGTTTGGTAGCCATTAGGCAATAGTTTTCCATTATGCGAAGCTGTACGTGACCCTGAACAGTCTGAGGTTTTAGTTCTTTAAGGAGTTTTTCTGCCGTTCTCACTGCTAATTGCACAGACTCTTGCTTCTCAGTTGAATTACTGTATACAATTAAAAATAAATCTTATTTCTACTACTCATGAAGTATAAAATTCACTGAGATTAGAATGAGTCACCAATTTAAAAGTAATCCTTTTGAAGAATGTCACTCAATCTCTTTTAATACAAAGTAAGGCAGAGTTATAATGAATTTTTTAAAAACAAAATTAATATAGCTTCAATAAAACACCATTAAACATTTCTTCACTGGAGACTGAAGATAAAATCTGGACATTATCCACATGTGGTAAGTGTGTTCATTTCCACTAATATAAACCTAGATTTCAGAATAAGTACAATCATACAATTATCAAGTGGTGTACCTATTCAGAAAATGAAAGAAAAGAAATGAGGGAGCGGAAAGTAACTAACTTTGTTGAAGTACTTACTATGTGCCAAGCACTGGATTACTTCAGTCAATCTATCTTGTTTTAAAGAACAATCATTCTAGCTATGATTTTTTTTTATCTGACCTTTCACTAGTGCTATCCTAGAATTTAGTTCTGTTCTATAAGGTATCCTTGCTTATTAACAAGTGGTTGTTTTTTTTTTTCCTAAAAAAGGGTAATTTGTCAAATACTACTCACCCCAGGACTCCATCCAGATTTTCAAATACTTCACCTCCAATTGTTTCATTATCTGGATTCAAACAGATTTCTATCATATTATAAAGGGCATTTTGGCCCCAGTCACTATCTTTCCGAGCTTTATTAAAATGTCGAAGGGCATCATTTGGTTCTCCAGTATACCTTGTTACGTGTTTAAAACAAAACAAACACATATTTCAATCACTGACTACAAATTTTAAATTGTTTCTAATCTATTTGGTAAATAAAACTATTAACATATTTTAAAACGTAGATTTTTTTTAAACAAAGAAAAGCTTATTCTATTTTATCCACAGTGAAAAACAAAACAAAACTATTATTTGGATTTATTTGCCAATAGATTTACCAAAGATATAGTCCTTTACAGTATTGATATCCTGGCTCCAATTTTGCTCTGGAATTACGTTTCTCAGCCATTAAGAAAAATCTTGGAACATCCTCAAGTTTTCCACATCTTCTTAGGAAATCAATTAAACGAGATAACGTCATATAATTATCTAGAAACAAAGAATATTTCATAGACAACATTTTATATCTTTTTTTTTTTTTTTTTTTTTTTTTAGCTGAGCCATCCTGCCAGCTGTTGGCAGCTCAGCAGCTCAGCTCTGGCCAGGAATCGAACTGCTGTTGCTCAGAGCTCAAACTCTTGAGTGAGCTCTTAACCAACTGAGCCACTACGCTGGCCCATTTTAGATCTTTTGATGATTATAATCCTATTTCATTAAAGTATAGTTTACTTAAAATAAAACACAATTTACATATAAACAAAGGAATGCCTTATGAATCATAACTCCCTAACGCAACTGTGGGCAATTGGATAATCTATCAGATGATAACGTGGGTTGGTCTGATCATAGTGAGATAAGGTTCTATATAGGCAAATATATACAAATGTACATTTGTTATAACTTACTTTTCAATCACTCCTTGGACCAAAATCTTCTAGAAACAGCCTGCGTAACCTAAACTCCTACTACACAGTTCAAGGGGACTGATTTGATGGCACAGGGCAAGTCTATCTCTGAGGCCTACTTTTCCACTTATTGCAACAAATAAAGGGGTGAGAACAGTACATTTTGACGATAATGTTTGGGGTGGGCAATTAGAAATTTTTCTCCAGCCTTTCCTTAATAGGAAACAGATAAAACTTTTTCCTTTCCAATCTCTGCCCTAACTAGGGGTATCTCATTTGTAAGTAGAAAGTGTTATTCTCTAAATTCAAACTTCTTTTTCCTTTTTATTAAAAGCATTAGCAAATACAACATGTAGAGTACACCTGTTTTTTTGAGTTACCCCACTTGACATATGGCCACCTCTGTGTCCATGCTGCCCTAACCAGGGGGCTCCAATGGCATCATCCTGAGGTGAATGGGGTTCAGAAGAATTAAATGACAACTCCAGGACTTCCTCTGAGATTACAAACACACATTACTGTTTCCACTTTCCCTTTCTTTTTCCTTTCCCTCATCTCCCACCCCCTCTACCTCCCTTCCTTCCTTTTCTCCTCCCAATCTTCTTTCCATCCAATATTTATTGAGCACCTGCTTGGTCAGATACTGTTCTAAGTCCTGGAAACATAGCAGTGAAGACAAAGTACCTAACCATTTGATGCTCATGTTCTATTATTTGCAATGTTTGTTTTGTTTTGTTTTACAAGGACTGTGAGGTGCTCCCCGCTTGGACTGTTGCTTTATCTATTATTCCTTTCTCCTTCACTATCAGAATCCTGATTTTGTTCTGTGGCACCGTGTTCAACTCAAAGACAACATTTCCCGCTCTCTTTTACAGCCATGGGCGTGCTTCTAGAAAGGGTTTTTTAAAGGAAAAAAAAAGATGACTCACTGGGGAGCCATGCCCCTTAGCCCACCTCCACCCCCACTCGCCCTGGGGAGGCCCTAGAACCTTAATGCCTAGAGCTCAGTGGTTGTCCTGGACCATGAGGTGATACTTAGAAAGGAAGTAAGGCTCATGATGGTAGAAGAAAAAGACAGAGGAACTCAGGTTTCCTGATGATACTAAGGAACCTCTGTGTCATTCCCTGCATAATCTACTTTTAAGTTTTTTTCACATAAGAGAAAAATAAAAGCTACAATTATTTGGGCCATTAGAATTTGTTTTTTTTGGGGGGGGGCGGTGTCTCTGCTACTTTCAGCTGAAAGCATTTCTAAACTATTTGGAGGCAAGGAATAGAAACCGAGATGAGTTATGAGAATGCTGCAATAACCTATGTTAGAGGATGACGGCTGAGATCAGGGTGGTAGCAGCGAGGGTGGTAAAAAGTGAGGATTCTAGAAGGATTTTAAAGGCAGAGCTCACAGGTTTGCTGACAGCATGGAAGTGGTTATGAGAGGAAGACGAGACGAAAGAGACTGTAAGGTTTGGGGCCTGAGTACATGGGTAAATGGCGATGCCATGTACTGAGATGAGAAACGGAGAAGGAGCAGGTTTGGAGGGAAGGAGACATCAAGTACTGTTGGGACACGTTAAGCTGGAGATCTTCCTAAAAAGCTGAGTGGGAATAACAGGCAGTGGTGTGTATGAGTCAGGACTGGAGATTCACAGCACATATACACAGGACATAAAGCCATGGGCCTGGATGAAATCACCTGTGGGAGTGAAGGTATAAAAATAATGATAAAAGGTTCGAGAGTTGAGGTCTAAAACAGTCTGATGTTTAAAGGTCACAAAGAAAAGAAAGATGATAAAAAAAAAAAAAGAGGGTGAACTAGAGTGGACAGCTGGAAGAGAGAAAATCAGGTAAGCTTAGCATCCCAGGAGACAAGTGAAGAAAGTCTTTCATGATGAAGAGGGGAAAAATTGTGCTAAATACAATTACAGGCCAAGTAAGCAGAGAACTCAGGATTAAGCACTGGATCGGGCAACATGGAGGTCACTGGCTACCCTACAGAAGAGCTTCACTGGAGCAAAGGAATACAGGAGACAGACACAGCACATATAGAAATTCTTTGAGAGGAAATTTGCTGTAAAGGAAAATGGAGGAATGGAGAAGTAAGTAGAAAGGAAGAGTAACTGGAGAGTTAAGAGCTGGTTTTTATTTATTGATGTATTTAAAGTGGGGAGACATCACAGCATGTTTGTGTACTGAGTGGGGAAAACAAAATGATGCAGGAGAGAGAAAGAACTGCATGCAAAGCCTTTTCGGAGGTGAGGGGTGGCATCCAGTGTCCACACGGGGAAGCTAGCTGTGGATGGGATCACAGACCTGGGGAAGACAGTGACGAGGGGATGGAGATGTTCCCTTCCAGATGCTCATGTTTTCTCGGGGAAGTAGGAGGCAAGGTTTTTAGCTGAGGAGAAGGAAAGGGGAAAGGGTGTTGGAGGTTGAGGAGAGAAGAGAGAGTGTGAAAAGCAGCTGGAGTGAGTGTTCATGGGAGAAATACAGTAGATGCTAGGCAGCGTCTGAGGGCCCCTTTGGGGGGTCTGTGATCAAAGTTTAAAGTGAGACGAGTCAACAGTGTAACTTTTCTTATAGCCATTTCAGCTGCTCAACAGCAGGTGTAGAATAAACACAGTTAGAATCAACCAGGGCTGGGGGTTTTTCCGAGAAGCCCAACTACCAAAAAGAGGAGAAAGGGAGTCGATTGCATGAGAAAAATATAATCAGTGAATATTTACCTGGCTTGCGTTCTAAAAGCTGCTGTAAATGAAACACGGCTTGTTCATAGTCCTGTTTCCTGAACATGAGATCTGCCATCATCTATAAAGGCAAAAAGTTGGTTCTAGAAATACTGGCATATACTTTACAAAGCATATTCCTTCTATCAAGATTTGGCACTATGAAAACACATATGAAAACACACGAGGGCAAAGTTTTATAAAAAGGAGCCACTTAAAATTCCAGCACACCTTAAACAGATTAGCACTGAGATTGGTATAACAGAAGATAATGAAGGATGTGAAACAGATTGCTGTGTTCGTGAAGCTGTATTTTTAGCAGAAAATATGTTTCAAGGGGTTATTTTTAAAAACAGAAATCAGAAGGAAATTGCACATTCTATGTGCTGTTGTAGAAAGATACCTCATTGGGCTTGGCTAAAGTAACAAAGAAATTTAAAAAAAAACCCAGAAAACACTATTAGATCCTAAATATTTCAAAGGAATTCAAAATAAGCAAGATCTAATGAGAGTTTCTCATTATATGTTTTAAAAGAGAGACTTCTTATATTTCTTTGTAGTATAAAAACTTTGAATGAGCCTCACAAACTGTCATCTATGTAGCTGTTTGAAAAGCTAACAAATACCTCAACCCCAGTAAAAATGAGAAAGAAAAACAGAACTCTATTTAAAACACACCACCTTAGAAGGATAAATGAAGCTTTTTTCTGTAACTCCGAAAGTCCCACTGAAACTTATAAATTAGTCTAGCATGTCTGAGTAAGTACTTAAAGTTAGTCTTTAGCAAATTATAGCTTTACCAGATAACTCCTCCTGACCAAGCAGCCTCTTAGGCATACAGAAAAATTAGGCCCAATTCAGCAAGTCAGGCCTTATTTATAAGAATAGGTGTACCATTCTTATAAAATTAAAAAAAAAAAATGATTCTGGGCGTTTATTTGTAAAATGTATTAACAATGTTCAAAATGTTATTTCTTCCGAAAGCCAACATGAGCCAGGCCTCTCATCTAGTATTAGTTTTCTCAGGTGGAATCTGAAACTTCCCCGTGGAAGATAAAACACAACCGCCTTTACAGCGCTGAAGTCTCTCGCACTAACCATGGTGGCAGCTTCATTGTCCTGGTCACTCTGGAGAAGCAGAGCACAGTGGCGCAGGCAGGCGTCGGGGTCATCTTGGGCCAGGTATAATCGTGCCAGCTCCAACATTATCTATGGGAGGAAGGGCAGGAATATGGAGAAACTGTTTGGGATGAAAAGTGAATGAGGAAAATGTATGGACACAGATTAAACTTTAGTTGACCAAGTCATCACAATAAAAATGCCAAGCATGATAGATAGGAAAGCTATAAGCACGCTTATCTCTACTTTCTCTTATACTGGGAAAAGTAAAAAAGGAAAAACAGGTGGCAATTCACTGGAAAAGTACAGACACAAAGCACTGTAAAAAGAACACTGGTTTTAAATAGGGAGATTGGATTCTAGTCCAAACTTCTCCATGATGAGGCTAAGTCCCTCTTGCCTCTCCAAACCCGCTTTCTCATTTGTAAAATAAAAAGCTTGAAGTAGATAATTCCTAAGTATGCTTCAGATTTAAAACTAGGATTTTAAATCTTTAGCCATCACTGAACAAGGTACCTGTTTGGTTAGGCCTTAATAAAGGTTATTTTTGCCTTACATCTGAAAGAACTGTATTAATTTAAATATGTGCAATCTTAAAATTTAAATTCTAGCATATGGCCGTCTTTTGTTCCAGATCACTTACTTAAGAATTTAGCTATTTATTAGAATATTTTTTAAGAAAAATTTTAATCATCTAGTAAGATCTGAGAAAGTAATAACATTTTAGCTCATATAACCAGTCATGTATACATGTTTTCTACACCAGTATTATCTTTACATATTTTCTCACGCTGTACCATTTGAGGTAGAGATTCAATCTAGTCATTTTTGCATATCCAGCACCAAACAGCAACTGAAATACAGAGGTGTACAATAGCTGTTTAGTAAACTGAATTGAATCATTTAAATCTGGATATTTTTTGAGATTGAGAAATTGTTTTAAAGTGATTCTTAAAACACAGATGAATATTAAAAAAAACAAAAACAAAAACAAAAAAAAGAGCTTGAAGATGTATCTTATGTCACTTGTTTCAGATTTTTTAGATTCTAACATTGATTTAAGGCAACATGTAAGTATTTTGAAAATTTCTAGAAACAATATTAAATTTTAACTTGTATTTTTGTTATATTTCTTTTCAAATTTTTATTAATAGGCTGGTAAGACTTTTACATTTGGGGAAATTAGATGACATCTGGAATAAAAGGTGCTTAAAATTTTATGAAGGTACTGACCTTATTATCTGTTTCACAATGAACAAGAGCTTCTCTATAAAACTTAATTGCTTTTTCATAGTCACGCTGAGCAACAGAGTGTTTTGCAATCTCTGCACAAATTTCAGCTGCTAAATGTTTCTGTGCAGGAACCGCATCTGGCTGTTCCATCTGAACACGCTTTAGTACCCGTGCTTGTAATTCCCGAGCCTAGCAAAAAATAAGGATAAAAAGGAATTAACAAAAGAAACAGAAAATAAATTACACAATCTTCAGTAAGTGACACACAACAGAATTTTACAGAAGACTTATTTAAGCATCTTTGGCCCTCAGTTTAGCAAGGCCTGATCCAAAGAACATGTCTGAGCTGAGGTCTTAAACATGCACTTGTCTGCAAACGAGCCAGCATGCACACATCTTTCCAAATGAAGTACTACACATTACTGAGTCTTTTCCCATTGCTACCAGGATATGTTCAGAAGCTCACTGAAGAGGAAATGTAACCATGAAACAAACATTTGGAAAAGTTGTCCAGATTCTGTAATTAAATACATGAAAATTTAAAATGTTTATTAAATGAATAAAGTAGTATCTAACAATTATTAAATCAAATATTGGCAGGTTTCAGGCAGTGAGTACATCCATGTATTGTTGATGGCATATTAATTAGTCCAATCTTTCTGGGGAGCACCCTAGCGAAACACACTAACTTGATTAAACTAACCAGGTAATTGACCTTAGTTGTCTTAGTTGTTCTACTCTTGGGTAGGCATTAAGGACATTACTGAGGGGGGAAAAAAAAAAAAAAAGCAAACACGATTTGTTAGAAAAAAAGAAAGAAAAAAAACAATCTCTTTTATTTGTTGTAAAAACAAAGAAACAACAACGAAACAAAAACAAAAAATCTGGACACAACCCAAATGTCTAACAATGGGAAATGGCTAATCAATTGGTGGTGTGTATATATGGTTCTACACTATTCATAGACACCCCGAAAGAAGGTAGGAGCCTTCCTTAGGGTAAGAATGTAGAGTAGGTTGGTAATTGGGAAGAACATCAGCCTTTCCACCCACACATCTGGTTTCTAAAACATTGAGACCTTCCTTTAATAAGTGACAGAGAATTCCTATGCTTTAGGCCTTCAGAGTAAACTTTAACTTTGCGCCAATCATTCACTAATGCATTCATGCATTCATTTAACAAACAGTAAATGCCCTCCATCTGCCTGCCACACATTATGCTACACATAGGGAGCCCTACTGGTGACTCCCTGTCAAAATGTTGGTTGACAACCGATATTTGATGAAGATGGTCTAAAGCTGAGTATTTTTGGAACCACAGGTCATAGTATTAATTTAGGGCATCATAATAAACATTCTTTTGAAAATGAAAGAGAAAGGATCAGAAAATATTAATGTATACAGCACATAGTGAAGGTTAATGCTCTTTCACGCAATTTTTATTTTGGTTATGTTACTGTGTTTACAAAGTACAGAGGTATACGTGCAATTGTATATTTGATGTTTTATTTAGGCATATATGGGTGTGCATGGTTTTGCACACACAAAAACACAAAGTCAAAAAACTCTGAAATAATTGGTCTAAATAGGGTAATCGTACCTCTCTATCTAGCAGGACCCTTTTATATCAGTCGTGCCAGCTTAATTAAATTCTGCTTTCTTTCCCTTTGAAAAGTATTCTGGCTTAAATGATAAATTATATGGTCACCCCAGGTCTAAAAGATATGCTATTCATTCTCTAGATAGTCTTGAGTTTTATCTCTACATCAATTAAACCCCTATGAAGTCAAATACATGGACCTTATTAGCTTAACTTCCTAGAGAAACACGTTTATAACTTTTGAGGCTTTGCAACTTTCTTAAAGGTAAATGAACAGAGGCAATTTTTTGAGCAAAGTATTTTGCATTTTGAATTAAAGACATTTCATAAAATAATGCTTAATTTCTTTAACTACATACAATGATCATTAAAACCATTTTCATTAGAATAAAATGTTCTCAAAGAGTGGATACCATTCCCTATGTTTTTCCTTGGTTTCCAGAAAGATCAGACCTAAATTTAATTATCTGTTAAAATAACTATTTTAACCTTGATTGTCACTGCATTTACTTGTCCCTACCCATTCCTATTTTGTAATATATATTCTTGCAAATTCCCTAAAGCCCATGGGTAGAATGAAGTGTACATATACACAAATTAACAGACTTCTTAATTTCCCTTTCTATTTGAATAGCCTTATTATATACACATACATATCTTAATGAAGACCACATCAAAATAAAATATACCAATAAAATCAGAATATCACATTACTTTTTATATGATGAAGATGGAGCTATATAGACATACTAGAAAAATCCACACAAATGATTATTAAATGAAAGAAGCAAAAACAAATATAATATGTACATATTAATTAGAACTTTATAAAGTTATAAAATTGTTAAGTGTTTTATGGCATATAGGTTCTTTAATTCTGATTTATTTAGATATTTTTCACAGAAAATATAGTTAATATACTAAAAAGTGATTTTCCCTATAATTCTTCTTTCAATTAAAGAATTACAATAATCTATGATTTCCTTTTAGTCATTCAACAAAAATTCAAGCACCTATCATGGTAGACAGATTTTAAGATGGCTTCCATGATCCTCACCTTTTAGTGTTCACTCCCTTGTATAATCACCTCTCCTTGGGTGAGGCGGAACCTGTAACTTGCTTGTAACCAACAGAATATGGCAAATATGACGGGATGTTACTCCCATGATTACATTATATAAGACTGTCTTGCTAGCTGACTTGCTCTAGAGACTTTCTCCTCTGATGGCTTTAAAGAACTAAGTGGTCATATTAGCTGGCTCACCAGGCAAAAAGCTGAGGAACCTCTAGGAGCTGAAGATAGTGTCCAATCTCTCATGAACATAGATGCACAAATCTTGAACACAATATTAGCTAATATCTTTAAATTCCAGTATTATTTTTTTAAAAATCACAAGAAAGTGACATATATTTTCAGGAATATAAGGGTGACTTAACATTTGAAATCAACCAATTTAATATACCACATTAACATAAAAAATAGGAGAAAAGTCATGTGATCATCTCAATAGATGCAGAGAGTACATAAGATAAAATTTAAGTAATTTATAAGAAAAATTGTTAGAAAACTAGAAATTGAAAAATCATTAAAAACATCAGCCACTTAGAGGATACCTCTAAGGGAAAGTGTGCAAAATGCATACACCAAAAGCTACAAAATATTAAAAGAAATTAAGAAAGTATAAATCAATGGAAGAAAAAAGAACAGAGTTCAAATCCTGCCTATGACACCAGTCATGTGACTTCATCCAAGTTTTTAAACCAAGCTTCCTCAGCTATACAACAGGACTAAAAATATCAACTTTCCTATTTGTTATAATAATTAGCAATAATATATTTAAACAGTACAAACCATAGGCATTCAATCATTATTTCTATTTTGACTTATTTTCTATGACTGATGGTTCAAAAAAGATTGTTTTCCTCTTACATGTGGCATATTTCCTTCTGTGCTCACCTCCCATCCCACAACCACACTCACAAATGCATTTACCCGTTGCAATGAGGTGACTGCATCATCAGGTCTTTCCATTTTACTATAAACTTTTGCTAGAAGAACTTGAGAACGTCCATCTTCCATGAGAGCTGACAGTTCATTTACTATAAAAGAATAGAAAACATTGGGGAAAAATATTCATTTAAAGTAAATGTTTACATTTTCTTGCAAGTTTTAAAACTGGTCTTTAGAAACAATTATTTTGAAAAATAGCTAACAAAGTTAAACAATTTTCAGTCAGCTAACTGAAAAATAGCCAAGTTAAAAAAAAAAAAAGATTCAAAGATAAAAACTAGCTGAAAGAAAAGTTAAAGAAGTGGATGACAACTGGAGGTTTTTCTTAGACATATATTAAGAGATAACAATTTAACAACTCAAGAATTTCAATTTTCATTTTTAAGTATATAAAATTTTCTGTTTATTGAAGTCATTAAAAGAGATTAGTTGCTACATGCAGTAAAGAAGATAACTATCATTTTTTTCAATAATAGATATTTGATAAACAATAAAGCAAAGTCATTAAGAGTACCGACTTTGATACCAACCAGCCTGGTTTCAAATTTAGGCTTCATCATTTATTAGCTATTTAACCTTGAACAAGGTACGTAACTGTTTTGTGCCTCCCTTTCATCTGTACAAGAGGGAAATAATAGTACCTATCTCATAGGGTTGTTGCAAAATCTTTAAAGTCAGCAAGTTACTAAATAAGTTGACATATGCAAAGCAATTAAAATTAAGTCTGGTACATGGCAAGCACTATTTAAATATTTAGTATTATTATGCTGTGGTCAAAGAGTAGTAAAAAACCCCTGGATAATTAACAGAAATGTTTCTTTCACCATTTATCAAGTGCATGGTCCATGTCACACTCTGTTCAAAGTGGTTTATATACATTATTTCTTTAAAATCTCATCCTGCGAGGTAGGTTTTGCCACTGCTATTTTACAGGCAAGAAAAGCTCTAGGGTGGCACAAGGAACAAGAAGGCTACAACCGTGGTGAGAGGAGGGTAGAAGGATGGTGCACTTATGTGAAGGGCCATGGAAACCACTGTCAAGTCTTTGGCTTAACTCCGGGGAAAATGGAAGATACAGGAAGCTTGAACAGGCATGATCGAACTTACATGGTTTCAAAGACTCGATGCTGCTGCTGAGTTGAGAAAGGCTGTGGCAAGTGGTGTGGGGGTGTGAGCATGAAAACAGGGAGACCTGTAAGGGATGATGGCGGCTTGGACAAAGGTGATAGTAGTGGAAATAGTAAGACATAGTGAGTGTCTGAATATATTTGGGAGGAAGAGTCGAGAAGATTTCCTACTGGCAAGGACAAGGGTGAAGGCAACAATTCTGGCTCTTAGCAACTACAAAGAAGGATGAAGTTATTGAGATGAGGAAGGCTGCATGTAGAACAGATGTGGGGAGGCCGACTAGGAATTCAGTTTTAGACATGCTAAGTGTAAGATATTTATTAGAACCCAAGTGCTACTATTTATCAGGTAGGTGACACCTGGGTATGTCAACAAAACTGAGTCCTAGATTGCTAATTTAAAAAATGGGAAAATTATATTTTCCTCAAAAACTAATGTGAGCATTAATGAAATAATATATAATGAAACACACAAAAAGGTAAGTACACCATAGGGTATGCTCAGCAAATACTTATTAAAGGAAAGTATTTATATTACATAAATGTAATACATGCTACTTGAATCTCTTCTCCTTTACCACCTTTTGAAAAATGTATATCCACATTCAAGGCCATTTGCAGTGTTTTCAGCAAGGTCTGACAGACCTTTGCAAGTATTTTTATAGACCTAATAATACTTTAATACAGTCAATGCATTCAAAATTAGAAGAATTTAAGCACTAACTTCATCAAAGTGAAATTCAAAGACCATTTTGGAAATATGAGAAAACTCAGAGAGGTAGACTTGTTGGGGATATCACTTTGTGAGGGGTGCAAATGTCTAATCATTATGTTTTGTACACCTGAAACTAATAAAATAAATAAATAACTCAGAGAGGGCTTATCTTATCATGTATCTAAACATATTTTAAAGCTACAGTGCATATGGTATTGGCAAAAAATCCCAAAGCAAAACAAAAAGCAAACAAAAAACAAAACCTAGTGCAACAAAGCAAAGATTCCAAGAATCAGTCATGTATATAAAGAAGTTTATTATATAATAAAGGTGATATTTCAATAAATGGCACTGAAATAAAATTGGCTTCCATTTGGGAAACTATATAGCATGAATTGTATGTGGATTCCAGTTCTTAATTATAAAAATCAAAACTATAAAAAAATTCCAGAAAAATATAAGGAAATATTTTTATAATGTTAGAATTTGCTTTTCTGAGCATGGGAAGGAATTCAGAAGTCAAAAAAAAGACTGGCAGATATTATATATGGTAATTAAATATTCTATTTGACCAAGGAAATGATAAATAAATTTGTTAAAGAAAAGAGAGCCTGGAAACATTTACAACATGAATAGTAGATAAAGGATTAAATATAAGGACATGAATAAAAAATTCCTAGAATATGATCTGTAGAAATAAAATGATGCATAATCTTATCAATCATCAAAGAAATGCAAATTAAAAGTTTTTTTCCATGATTAATTTTACATAACATTGGGACAGTTATAGCCTTAAGAAAGAACAATGGGGCAAGATTCAATTCTAGGAGGCACACAGCAGTATATAAACAAGAATTTTGTCGCAGTAGTGTTTCCAACTTTTCTTCAATTTAAATGTCTATCAACAGAGGGTGCATCAAATAAATTATGATGTTGACATACAGTAGAATACCTATGATAAAAAAATAAAAAAGAGCTTTATATATATACATGGAGAGAAGCTATTAATTGAAAAACGAATACTACAGACCTATAGGTATAACGTGATCCTATTTTTGTAGCAAAAAAGTGGCATGTCATTGTGTGTGAGAGACAGACAAGGACAGATAGGGGCAGGGAGACTGACCAGGCTGATACACTCGTACCAGCAGCTAAATGTGATTTTCTCTGGAGAATAGGAGAGGACACAACTTTCATTCACTTCTCTAATCTTTAAATTTTGTCAATGAGAAACACTAGATTTTAGTGAAAAATAAGAGATATTTAAAAAGTAAGTTTTTATACAGAAATAGTCTCAGAGACACAGAGGAAAAATTGAGAGTTGCTAGTTGGGAGGGGGTGGGGATGAAGGAGAAGGGGAAGGGATGAGACAACATAAATTGGTAACTACAATATGGCCTCAGGGATAGAAAAGACAGTTTGGGGAATATAATCAATAATGTTGTAAATATTTTTTAGGGGGCCAGATGGTCTCATGTCTTGTTAGGGAGACCACTTCATGGATGGTGTAGAGGCCTGACCACTAACTACACTGTACACCTGAAGCTGATGCTGAATAATATCGTATGTCAACTATAATTTAATATATACATACAATCATGGGATGTGGAGTAGAGTGTGGGGATGGAGTCAATGAAATTGTAATAGATAAGTATGATATTGGGGGTAGGGGGCCAGTGTATGGGGGGAGGAAGGTTGTCACTTCGTGAGGAGTGAAAAGATAACTATTGAATTGTTTTGTACACCTAAAACTAATAATAATAATAAAAAAAGTAAGTTTTTATAAACTTACAAGAAGGCATCCAATTAAATTTTAAATGCACATACCCTCTGACTTAGCATCTTATTCTTAAGAAATATAAGCAAATGTACATCAACAAATGAAACACAAGGACATTCATTGTAACATGGTTTTATAATAACAAAAGAATTGAAAACAAATTAAATGCCCAATACTTGGGGAAAGTTAAATAACTTATGGAGTTATATATAATATTATGATGCCACTAGACAGAATTATATGAATGTCCTGACATCAAACTATATCTGCGACATATTGTATGTGAAAAAAGTTGCAGAAGAAGAACAATACATTTTGAAATGGAAAATTATTAATGTTATATTTATATATTTATATACATATAAAATATACATCGAAACGCAAAAATGGTTATTTCTAGGGAGATAGTTTAAAAACATTTCAAGCAGAATTCATGAGAAACTGGAGACTTACATATTATATTCTTTTATAGTGAATTTAAAAAAAAAAACTTCAAAAAGAATAAAGATTATAAAAATGTTTACTTGTTTAAACACCAGATTATCAATAGTTGCAATTTAAAGGAACCTTCTTTTACATCATTTTGGATAGGAAAGTATCTTTCCATAACACAATTACCTGTTTCATAAATCTGTTATTAGATTTCTTAAATATCTTATTTTAGAAAAGTAACATCCTGATAAATGAAATAAGCAATCTCACATATAAAATACTGAGAATACAAACACACATTTATATAACATAAAAATAAAATAGATCAAGTATATCAGCTAGAAATTTTTCCAAATCAGAAAGACTTTCATACCAGGTTCATGAGCTAGAGCATGTTGAAGAGCTTTTTCTGCTTTGTCATACCATTTCAATTTTAATAAAAGCTCGGCCAGATCATAGCAAAGATAATTTTGTTGTCCACTTTTCAGAGCAGCTTCATAGTAAGTGATTGCCTAAATAAAATTCATTTCAATTAGGAAAAAAAGCAATGAGGGTGGCATTCAAGCATAGATACTTTACACTTTACAACGTAAAGCATATGTATGTATAACTGGAGATAACTTAGGAGGAGCTTAGGCATATACCTGAACTATCGGTTAAGTACACCATTTTTCCTTAGTGAATCTATCATACAAGAAAACTAGCATTTTGTAGAATAAATAGCTAAAGAAAAGTGCTTGGTGAAAATTTTTTACAGGTTTTATTCCAGAAGACAGTGAACATTATTGAATGAAATTACTTTGTTAGCTGTTGTATATATGTTCACCAATTACCAGGAATAAGGCAAGAATGTAACAACAAAAAGAAAATCTGTTATCTCTACTAAGAAAACAATAACAAAAACAAAACAAAAACCTCCAAGCACACAGCTTACCAAAACTGATTCAAAAGAAAGGACACCTATTTATCACGTAATGAAAGACATGTAACAATAGCGAGCTTATTGTAATTGATTTGGTGGCAAAGATTTAGGTGCAAGATGAGCCTGAAGAAAACTTCAGGGTCCAAACAGTCTTTGCAAAATGCAGCAAAGAAGAATCTAAGACATGAGAAAGCCTTTCACACTAATTCCAGTTTGTGAACACAAATTTGGAGTTTTACAACCATCAAGATACAAAGGTGTTTGCTGAAGACCTCATATAGAGCAGGGTTTGAAAATTTGGTTATTATCCTAAGTGTAATAAGTCAGACAAACACAAACACCACATGATCTCACTTATATATATAGAATCTAAAAATAAATAAATGAACAAACAAAACAGAAACAGACTCATAGATAAAGAAATCACACTGATGGTTGTCAGATGGGAAGAGGGTTGGGGTGAAAAAGGTGAAGGGATTAAGTAGTACAAATTGGTAGTTAGAAAATCGTCATGGGGATGTAGGGTACAGCATAGGGAATATAGTCAATAATATTCTAATAACTATGTAGAGTGCAAGGTGGGTACTAGACTTATTGGGGGGATCACTTCATAAGTTACACAAGTATCTCACCACCATGCTGTATACCTGAAACTAATACTGTATGTCTACTGTAATTGAAAAGAAAAAGAAAAAAAATTTTTGACCCAATAGATACAATTCAAACTATAAAGTACTTACCTTTGAATAGTTATGAGTTTTCACAAGTGCTTTCCCAATTTTGCTTGCCAGTGTTCCATCTTTTGGGTTCTGATTTAATGCTTGCTCATATGCTACTATGGCTTCTTCAGGCTAATGTTGGCAGATACAAAAAATAAGGAATAAATAAACATCTTAGCTGGATCCCACTTAGATGCCAACATTTCTATAATTAAGTTCTTCATTTGGAATACTTAATGAGACTAATAATAAAGCACATACTTAAGTCAAGAAACCTTAATGATTTCAGAGAGGTGACAGTCATCAGCATAGGCATAACTAATTAATATAATCCCACCCATGTTAATTGTGTCCTTGTCTTCATAAATAATACTGTGAGAACTAAGAGACAGTTTCTTGACTCTTCATTTTTGGCATTCACTAGAAAAGCCAGATAGAGAGTCACAGAATTGCTTCCCTTTGAAGAAAACACCATCTTGGTCAATAGCTCTTCATCCTGCCGTTTAAAGGAGACTCTTACCTTGCTTCTAATATCACCTCTATTTAAAATCATGATAGTGTTGAATTCCTGGATCTCAATTTGAAAAGAAAAACACTTTTTTGTTGTAAGGGTTGTCTCCTTTTTACTGTGATGACTGAATCTTTGAATATTAAGTCAACATTATTTTAAAAAACTAAATTCTTTTTAATAGAATGTTATATTAATCACAAAGAATTTTTTAAAAAATCTAAGTTCAGTAGCATCTGAAACTTTACCTCTTGAATATTCATATATGCATCTCCAAGGAGAAGAAAAGAACGAGGGCTGGGCATTCTTTCAGCAATTTCTCTAAAAATCAGAACAACTCTATTTAGTATATTGAATACAAGTATCTTCTTCTCATCCTATAAAATGTAAAGGTAAGCTCATTTATTTCAATTAACCAATAGCCTTCAGAGTAGCTTCTATATATCCAACAATGTAACATGGTAAACAAAACAAAACACCCATACTCACACCGATTCTTATGCAGGATCAACCATTTTTTTCATTAAATCTCTGCATTTCCTGAAACGCAGGTAACAGAGCACAGGTAGATAAATTCTTACTATCCAGACACACATTTTCTGTTATGCTTAATTTTGAAGTGATGTGGGAGTAAAGGTACCAAAAAAGATGGGGGGAAAAACACTTATTGTCCTACGTATCTTGGGCTCCGATATTCACGGCATTAGTCATATGCTGAAATGAGTTACCTTAAAATATATAGCGTCTTCTACTTCACTATTTGCTTTCTATATTTTACCTGCATAATTTAGACTACTAAAGGTAAAAATACCAGTTATTCAAATAATGTTATACTAATCTTTTACATACAGTTTCTCATTGAATTGGTCAAAAACTCTATGAGAAAGACAATTATTATTCTGATTTTACAGATGATATGAGTTTAAGTCTACAGCAAATGTGTCAGATCTGCCTGAAATAAAAACCTATGCTTTTTAACTGATGCATTATACTGCATTCAAACAAATTAACCCTATTTTAAAGTAACTTTCATATCACTAGGGAGGGACAGTAGTGCTGATCTTTAGGAAACATCGTAGAAAATGTCATGTAGGAACTACCATCCTTTCATCTATAGAGGGGGTGCTGCTCAGTTTCTCTGACTTGCTCAGCACCTACAAAGAATCTGAGCAGCTTTCTGAGCTTTGCTATTTACATGATATATTGGGTCATCAGGAAAGTCATGACGCATTTTTGCACTGAAAACAGAAAAATAAGTCATGACTTTCCTGATGACCCAATAAATGAACCAATTGACTTGGTTTGATGATTTAATTCATCAACATTTTACTATGTTCTCAAGAGATAAAAATGTTAATGGTTTCTTACATGGAGTGTGTGCCTGTATGTTTTATCTTTTTGTTTGGGGAGA
The DNA here is from genome assembly GCF_001890085.2 of Hipposideros armiger. Taxonomy (NCBI): domain Eukaryota; kingdom Metazoa; phylum Chordata; class Mammalia; order Chiroptera; family Hipposideridae; genus Hipposideros; species Hipposideros armiger. The sequence goes on along the minus strand of NW_017732221.1, from coordinate 366,407 downwards.
AGAGTAAGAGCAATCCCTTTGTGTGCAATTGTGCACGTGTGTGCATGTTCATGTGTGTGGGTGTTGGTATCCCAATAACTCCTAAAGGAACAACATAGGACATAACTTTTAAAGACCCTGCCCTCGCACCAAGGAAAGTTTGTAACCCATACAGTGGTGTGGAGTATACTAAGCCATACCTTTCTTTTGCTATAACTATTACATTACGAATTATATGTGACCATCTAGTCTCTGAATTGATGCATTATACAATTTTATGAATCTATTAGAATACATGCAACTGTTACAACTTTCCCTTCCCAAACAGGACAATTCAGGGTCTAGAAATAACATCTGATGAGGGAGGAGAGGTGAGAAACAAGAGTAAGTCACAGGTAGAAATAATCATATTACTATCATTTGTTTTAGGGAGAGTGAGTAATTTGGCAAGAGTGATTGTGGTTGGCAGTAGGTCCAGGTAGCGAGAACATGTTAAGGCAAAGATCTATGAAGTATCCATAAAGCAGTTAAAAGAAAAGACAAACCTACATTTGGGAATTAATTTCAGGAGGTAAATGTGACAAAATATAAGTGTTGAAATAACCATTTACCTATAACAAGTGATATATAACATTTTCTCTTTCCTGTGCTTCAGATATATATCTGCCATTTTTTCTTTGGCCTCTATGAAATAAGGTTGTTCAGATGTAACATTCCGAAGCATGCTTAAAGCCCGTTCAACATCTCCTTGGGCTAGAGCTAGGTCTGCATTAGCAATAGTAACACGCAATTCTTCGGATGTCCCAGAAAACTCATGGATGGCGTCTTGTAACACTTTTGCTGCCTCATGCTGTAAAGATGAAATTAAAATAACATTCACAATAGTCTACAAATTACACTAGAAATGAACATTTTCTACCAAACTACAATGAACAATAAATGCCAGCACAGTTATGATATTCATGAAATATTGATGGATTTTTGAAAAGCACAAAAATTTAAAACTAAACTCGGAAGCTAAATTCTGATGACATTACAAATATTTGTTAGCTGAAAAGTGTTTTCATAACTGAGACAGTTGCAGTTACTGCATAAGAGGCACTGTTACTATAATTTAATATGCATTTACTTTGCATCCAGCATTGTATTAACCTATCTAATTTTCACACACACAAAAAAAACCCTGCAAAGCAGTTACTATTATTACCCCTACCTTGAAGTAAGGAATTTGAGATTTAGTGTTAAGAAGTTAACAAATGACAAAACCAGAATTCAAATGCAGGTAGCTGCACTCCAGGACCTAAATTCTTACCACATTGGTTATTGCTTCTTTGATGGGATCCAGTCCACAGTCAATCAACCACTACACCCACTGGCTCTTCATTAAGTAGCAGATTACTTTATTCCCTACGCTCGGACATTTTTTTTTTTTATTGTTAGTTTCAGGTGTACAGAACAATGCAATAGCTATCCTTTTCACTCTCACAAAGTAACAACCCTCCTCCCCCTAGCTACTGCCCTCCCACACCCGATATCATACTTATCTATTACAATTCCATTGATTCCATTCCTACTCTTTACTCCATGACCCATGACTATATGTATATGTAATTATAGTTGACATACAATATTATTCAACATCAGCTTCAGAAATACAGTGCAGTGGTCAGGACTCTACACCGACTATGTAGTGGTCTCCCTAACAAGACATGAGTCCATCTGGCCCCCCTCGGACATTATTTTGTTATAATTCAGGTAAATATAGTACCTCACTTCCAAATTTGTGCCTCAATGAATCTAAAATATCAATTAAGATTCATCTCAATTTTAGATATTATAAAACATTAGGATTTCAGAAACATTAAAATGTGAAAAAAAACAGTGAATCTTAGAAACAACTATTTATGGTGGAACTGGTTCTTCCCATTAAATGTATGTTATGCTAATTTATTAGTGAAATAGAAATTCTTTGAGATTTGACACAGCCTTCTTAATTTTTCACTGAAATATGAGAATAAATGATTAGCAACTGCTGCAGCACAAAATACAGGTATCAATGATGTTAAGTTCTTTATTTTTTTTAATGTTCTCAGAATTACATGATATCCATCCATCCATCCATCCATCCATCCATCCATCCATCCATCCATCCATCCATCTGTATTATTATTATTATTATTTTTTAAGTATTTGATTTTATGATTGTCCTATGAGTTTACCAAAGCTGTATTCATCAGTGGTACTTTTGTTTTCCATCCATCCATCTGTATTATTATTATTTTTTAAGTATTTGATTTTATGATTGTCCTATGAGTTTACCAAAGCTGTCTTCATCAGTGGTACTTTTGTTTTCTCAATTATCAAAATTTCAGGTTGGTACTTTCATTTTATCCTGGTAGTACTTTTGTGTGCATGTGTGTGCATGTCTCTGTGTATGTGTGTTTGTGTATGTGAATCCTTTTAGGAATTCAAAGAATTATAACTGTATTATATTATTACTTTTTATGGTTGCCAAGGTAATCATATATTATATTATTATGTTATAATATATATATTTCATAGAATATCATATTACATTATATTGTGATTTATGTTATTTCATGGTAGCCAACGTTAAGTACACTGATATTTAAAGTCATCCAGATCCAAACTATGTTTAACTTCAGAGGCTTGCAGAAAGTGCATGATCTGGTGCAAAGTAGTGAGAAAGAAAAGTTTTAAACTTTACCACTTGGCCAAGGGAATAATTTTAGCTTTTTCATTTCCTACTGAATACACCCACACACACACAATGTGTGTGCATATATATATATATATATATATACTTGAATAACAAAGTTCAGATCTAAGCCATTGAATTAAAACTTGACTTACCTGGGGGCCAGCCGACTGGCTCAGTTGGTTAAGATCATGAGCTCTGAGCAATAGGGTCACTGGTTCAATTACCACATGGGCCAATGAGCTGCACCCAAGCTGAGCTGCCAAAAGGTGGCAGGATGGCTCAGCTGGTGAGAGCACATGCTCCTAACAACAAGAAGGCAGGTTCGACTCCCACATGCGATGGTGGGCTACGCCACCCGCAATTAAGATTGAACACAGCACCTTGAGCTGAGTGGCTGCGAGCTGTCAACGGGCGGCCGGAGGGCGACTGGACTTGGAGCTGAGCTAGCTGCACCCTCCACAACTAAGACTGAAGGACAACAACTTGGCTGCTCCTCTTCCCCTATTCTCCTACACTGTTCCCCTTCCCTAATTCCCCAATAAAATTGTTAAAAACAAAACAACAAAAAAACCAACAAAACTTGACTTACCTGTTCTCCGTTTAAGCGGTGAACCTCTACTAACTCAAGAAAGATTGATAAACGATGGCTTGCATCAACTTCAGTTTTTTTGTATTTTGATTTTGAGGAAGGTCCAGCTTTCCTCATTCCTGGTAAACTCATCACCATATGCAGAGTTTTAATTGCTTCTGCTATTTCTCCCATTTTCTTCTGTGACTGAGCTTTAATCAGATGATATAAAGGATATTCTCTCACCTGCGAAAATAATATTCAGAAATAGTTCCTTGGAATGCTTAAAATATCAACACATAATTTATAATCCATCAAACATTAAAATAATAGGATCTTTGAGGACAGTCTATCTGTGATTGTGTATATGAGGTCTAATTTTGTCCTTTTATTAACTTTCTGATCATTATTGTATTAAATCAAATTCAGAGAACCTGCCACTACTTAGTGTCTCCCTAAATGACAAACAAGTTAATTAAGTGCTTCCATCATGGCAGAAGAGAAAATGCAAGCAAAGTTTATAAGCTAGCAAATACATTCTGAGAAATTATTTGAGTTTTCAGGAAAGCAGTTTATCTGAGACTTCTGGTGTTGATATAAAGTTATTAGAGTTTTAGAAACAAACTTTTGTTCCCTTTCTGTTCTTTATTTTTTAATTTTAAGATTAAAAATTGTAGGACACTTTAATCAAGCATTGGTTTTATCCTTTGGATACTACGCCAAACGCGTAACGAAGCTTCTGCCTTTACTATGGTTAGCAATAGTGGATACAGGAAAAAAAAAAAAGACAAAAATGGGTGAGAAAGAAGGGGTCAAAGAGGAGGAGATAATGCACAACGAGGTGAAGTAGCAGCTCTCTGATGCTGGGACAGCTACCATCCTCCTTTAGGCTGTGTTTCTAAGCCTCAGTTACCTATGCGCTTTGTGTAAATACTCCTGTTTATCTCTTCTCTTAGAGTTTCTGATTGAGTGGCGTAGAGCACCTACACTGGGGTTCTGATGCACACTAGTCCTGGGAACTACTGCCCTAAGAAGCAGGCGTTATATTCTGCAAACCTTGTCTGAAACTTGAATTCTCCAGTCCCCTGAGAGGTTCTCGTATAATATAGGAGTCAAGACCGTGTGAACCCAATCCAAAGTTGAAGGAGTTGCACCAGGACTCCAGGTAGTCCAGGAAGCTTGTGAACCTGAGATTTCTCCCATTGCTGAGGGATATGATTTGTGACACAGAACATCTTGGATAGAAATCTAGCGTTTATATCCTCAAACCACATACTAAGTTTCAAAATGACTAAAGGTTCTTTGAAGATGGATAAAAAAAGCTACGAAAAATCAAGGTCCAAGAAAGAAACAGGCAATAAAATAAAATCCGTAGACATAGAAGTATTTGGCATAAAGCTTTATAGTTTACAATTATTTTTATATACCTTCATTACTGAAGTTAACACTGACTATAACTGTAGTGTACTATGAGTTGTATAGAAAAGAAAACTGAGGTTGAGAGAGAGTATAAGTGGAAAGGCTAGACACTGACCCTGGGTCTCTTGTTGCCAAAGACATATATTTTTTTACGTACACCACAATTGCTTCCATTTGTTCTCCTGCTTGTGATTCCAAATCTCTTCCATTAAATATGCATTTCTTAGCAAAATATTACAGGCTAAAATTAAAAAGTAGTTGAATGCGTAAGCATTTGCTAAAGGTTCAAAATAGGTGACACATCTTAACCACTTGAGTCTGGACTACTTACCTTAAAATTATAGCTCAAGCACAGTTCAAGAGACTGAGAACACAATTTGACTTTTTCCTGAGACAAATACACCTGAGCCATCAGGAGATGAGCATCTGCATAAGAAGGGCTATGTTCCAGGCAATGCTGCAGGTTATTATAAGCTGCTTCAGTGTCACCTAAGGAGGGAAACAAAGCACACTTATAATTCAAATGATTAAGAGATAGGGAGCTGAGAGAGAAGAGGGAGAAAAGTAGTTAGTCTATGAATAGTTCCAGTGTTTGAACTTAAAGTCCTCTGTTCATCAGGCCATGGCTTAATCTCTCTACCTGTACCAGTCAGCTTCCTTATAGTCTGAATAAAGAATACACCTGTAAATCAGAATACTCCGGTAAGACCATCCCTTGGTCATAATGAGCAAACCAGTGAAAGTGTGTGAAAAGATCAGAAATGATCACCACTGTTATTGAGAGTCCTATAAATACCTTTATTCACTTTCCTTATCAAAAAAAATCCCTGCTTTATTTACAATTTAATTAAAATGTTATGTAAAACATAGAAATTTAAATAGCTAAAATGTTGTAATATCACATTAACAAAGAGGATTTAATCTAGTTATTTTTTGTAACTTTTTTACTGTATATAACAGAAAAGGCATAAGAATATATTTCAGAGATTTAGAAATATGAGTTATAGATTTAAAATACCTTTAAATACAAGTGAAGTGTCAAATATTGGGGAAACTGTACATCTGGAAGTCTTAAAATAAAAGGAAATGATCAAGATTAAAGTGACTGGAAGAGTGAAATCAACCTTGGGCAGGCAGATGGGGGAGAGGAGGCTCTTCCTCTGAACGACTGCTGACTCTAGGTCTAGTGGCTTCCTGTGATATGACCCACACTGATCCTCCTTAGCCATCTTATAAATTGGCCTTAAGTAGGTATAGCTAGGCCAACTCCCCATTCAACTTTGCTAGGAGAATGGGGGAGAAGAAATCCTAAATTAGTTCCTGTTTGATTACTCTCCTTAACCTTACTCAACACCTAAACAGACAAAATAAGGAGCACAGTCAGGGCTTCCAGTTCCCAAAGTCTCAACCTACTTACAACAGAAACCTATTTAAGCAGAAAACATTTTTTTCTTAGAGACAGGAGATTAGTGGAAAAAAACTTGGCTGAGGTAGAACAGTAACTTATTCAATATAGAGTCAAAATTCGACCATTAACAATCAAGCATAACAAGTATTAAATTCTTTGTCATTGTCATGCAGTCCAACACTCAGAACTGTGCAGGCAAAAAAGGAAATAGGACGATTAAGCACAATGAATCTGCATGCAAATTACCACTTCCATTTTCTTCTAGGAAGGAGGAGGACTAAGGAGGTAACTTGAAGAAAGGTTATTAGGAAGGGGAGAAAGTACATGGAAAATAATCAGGGTTTGTAAATAAGTGACTGAAGAAAATGAGGACTGTACGTATAATTGAGATCAGAATCTTGTTTCTTTCTTTTTTTTTTTGGCTGAGCCATTCTACCACCTGTTGGCAGCTCAGCGGCAGCTCAGCTCGGGCCTATGTGGGAATCGAACCGGCAACCCTGTTGCTCAGAGCTCGCAAGAATCTTGTTTATTTTTAAAGTAAGGGGGAGGACGTGTGAAGCTAGCTTTAGAAGGCCATTAAGCATTTAAAAATGGAGAAATGGGTCATCACTATCGGGAAAAATAGACCACATAAACAAAGATCACATCAACATCACATTCTTATTTAAGCGTAGTCCAATTTCTCTTGAGGGAAAAATGAAAGACATAACTGTCTGATGACCTGTTTTTGTCAGGGTCCCGTGTACTAAAGAATATGGCTGACCTTTGTCCCAAGTTCCTGAGAGGGAGTCTCTAAACCTTGGAATCATTTCCAAAATGATAGAAGCATCTTTGTTTTGTGGTGGGCCCAGATAGATCATGATAACAATATGACTCAGGACAGGGCTGGCTACCTCAGAAAGACCAACCAGATGATTAAATGGTTGGGGCTTTGAGCCCTGTGATATCAACCTCACCTGGGGGTGGGTAGGGGTGGGGATGTTGAGTTGAATCACGTGACCAATGATTCAATCCATACCTATGTAATAAAAAACCCTGTGGACACTAAACCTTGGGTGAGTTTCCCTGGTTGCTATGGTTTTTTTCAGGTATTGTCATGCATCTTTGTGTCAGAGAGTTTGGACTCCGCAGGGAGAGGACAATGAAAGATTCACGTTTGGGACCCTCCCAGACCTTTCTCTGTGCATCTCTTCCGTTTGCTGGTTCAGATTAATATCCTTTGCTCTAATAACTACAATGCTTTCCTGAGGTCTGTGAGTCATTCTAATGAATTCCTGAACCTGACAGGGGTCATAGGAACCCTGAAATTTGTAGCTAGCTAGTCAGAAGTACAGGTGGCCCTGGGAACCCCTGAGCTGGTGGCTGGTGTCTAAAGTGAGGGCAGTCTGATGGAGGATTGTGACCTTAATTTGTGAAATTTGATGCATATCCAGGTAGTTGGTGCAGAAGTCATTCCAGTTTGCAAGTTAGCAAGGCTACTGCTATTTAGACCCATGCCAGCACTATTTCAAATTATTTGAGGCCGCTCTTTTTAAAATGGGGTTAATATATGAGACTTTCATTCCTAGAGATTTTGGCAATTAAGCATGACTATAATAAGACTTATTTATATCAAATTTCAAAGTAAATAATTAATGTTTAATAATTAATCACTGAACTCAAAAGTCCCAGTTTAATCACGCAGTAGTTGATACCAATTCCAATTGAGAAGGAATTAGAACTATCACGTGGCTCAATAATAGAGCTCAATCAGAAGAGGGTATTAGAGTCACTTCTTACAACTAGAGGACTTTAGAGGTGAAACAAGCTTTTGAGATCTAGTTTTGTTTTTAAAACAGTTAAAACAGAGACTCACCTCCCCCCAAATTAATAAAGTCTCTTAACTCATTATTATGTGTAGTCTCTTAACTCCTTATTATGTGTAACATATAATTGTTAATATCTTTAAGTTGGTTCCTGCCCTTTAGGACTTTACAAACTTAATTTACTTTGAATAGCATTCAGCCAGCAAAGGTACATATATACAAGTATATAAGCACCATATAATGGTCTATTTTTATGTATATGTCATACATATGCTTGTGTCTTAAAAAGCTAAGGTTATAATGTAGGTGATTATTATTTTTTTAACTATATATAACCAGTCACAGAAACTAAGTGAGAATTAATTAATAAATTTCATTTCAGCCTGAAACCTGGTAAACATCACATTTTGTTATGCCAGTGAGTCAACGACGTGGATTAAAGCCTGTAAATTATTATTGGCAGGCACCAGTACCATCTGATGGGCTTTTTTAAAATGGTAGAACTGTATTTTCCCAACAATTCACTTTATACCACCAAAGTTTACAGTAATTTTAGTTTTTGTTTTCTGGGGTTTTTTTTAGCTGAGCCATCCTGCCACCTGTTGGCAGCTCAGCGGCAATCCAGCTCGGGCCAGGCATCGAACCGCTGTGGCTCAGAGTTCGCACTCTTGAACGAGCTCTAAACCAACTGAGCCACTCGGTCGGCCCTTATAGTAATTTTTAAAGCATTAAATAGTAAAGCAAGCCAGGCAATTTTATTTTAGATAAAAATTAGTTATCTGTGCACACATAAAATGTGCATTTTAGGTGACTATTCTCCATATATTGTATATGGACTTCTTAGTTTACTTATATTAGTTTTATCAACATCAGAATATAACGATTAGTTTAAGCTTTTAAGGAATACCTCACCTGACAGGTATTTCACTTTTGATATCAGGAAGACAGCTTGCAGAAGGCCTGGCACAGACCTTACTATTGTCTCCAGAACTGAGGTGCAGCGCTTGAGAAGTGGAGAAAGAGGTTGCCCAGGACTTGCAGGCTAAACAAAACAAGTCAGCAGGTCTTTTTATAAGTTTATAATAGAATTCAGCTAAAAATAAACATTTCTTAATTGTAATGTGAATACCGAAACCATACATTTTTCTAAAATGTTTCTTATTCTGTTTATTGCCCAATATCTTTGCTATGACTAGACTAACACTAATTTATATCCCTGAAACCTATGAAGAGACTGTAAATAATGCCTTTGTTCAACAAAAGAATTATGAAATTATTATACAGTTACTCATTTGATAACATATGAAAGGAGCATATTGGTTCAGAAAATGTATCAAGGAAACTTATCTGTTCAAAGGAAAGATAAGAGGTAGAGTTTCTTGTTGGAATTGAGAGTGAAGACAATGTGAGTTCTAATTCTAACCCTGCCCTGTGATTTCCTCAATTCAATAATTTGTACTACCCCTGAGTGCTGCCTGGTCAGTTTTTAGAGAATTCAGCCTATGTTTTCCTAGTAGAAAACAGAAGGTAGAACACACTCATGTGTACTACACCAAATGTCTCAGACCTTTAGAGTTGTAGGCCCTCAACTTTTTTTCTCTTTTTATTAATAATGAATATGATAATTAAAGCACTCCTAGACCATTTGTTTATCCTTTTAATGGTGGTCTACTCAACTAATCTTTATCCAATGGTTATCTATTCACAACTTAGAAATCTGATTAGCAGAATTTAAATATCAAATGTTCATTCTCCCTGCTTTGCCCGACTAAGGCCCTTCCCTTTACCAGAAGGAGACAATCCCCCCACCATCTTACACCCCACACGTACACATTCTTAACTGGAGTGCATCCTCTTCCTCACAATCACCCCTACAACAAGCCATTGGTACTGACAAGAAAGTGTCACATCTTCTCACTATGTACAAGCACAAAAAAATGTGTGCTCAAAAGGATTTTCAGAATATGAGTACTGGTGCCTAAAATACTTCAGCTTCTTTAAATTTCTACAGCACTTAGACTCTATGTAATAATATTTTACATTATATATCTTATACAGTTCCACAGTAGTTTCATATTTAGTTCTGCCTCATTTATAGGACTAAGGGTATTTATGTGTCATGAAGGTCAGAATTTTACACTTCTTCACATAGTATTTGATATAAATTTCTTAAAACATGTATTTTTCAGTGTAACTGATAATAATAAAAATATAGGTGATCTAGTGAGGCTCTGGTAATGTTCTAGCCAAATGCTAAGAATTGGACATTGAGAACAACCATTGTTTTCACTGTAGTTTCAGAGTGACTCATAGAAAAAATATGACTTAGTGGGCCATTTCTAAGATAACATGTTTGATTAAAAAAAAAAAAAACTACACACCCACACACACACCTAAACAAGTAGGAACTGAGCTGGAGAAACAAGTCTGCCTTCCCCATGAAAACAGCATTATAAATGCCAAGGAGGTTCTATCATGCTGATAAAGGTTATAATAGGAAAATAGGATGTCTGTGGATTAGGGACCCAGCTACCCTTTAGTACAATATTTCTTGCTCCACCTACAGTTTACTCTCAGCACAGCTGCCAGAAAAACCCTTTTAAAATGTTGAATTGGATCATGCCCAACACCTGCTGGTGGTTCCCTATTGTAACTCAGAATGGAAGCCAGAGGGGTTTCGCCTGGTCTCCTGTGCCTTGACCTCTGACTACTCGCTTTTCTCATCCATCCGAGCCAGACGTGTCTGCTTGTGTCCCTTTGGGCCAAAGCACAACTGCTTCTTTTGCCTGAAATACTCTATACTATATTTCCACACTTTTTTATTTTCAAGTTTTTATTCAGATTTTACCATCTTAATGAGGCCTACCCAGATCATGTTGTCTAAAATTATCCACTCCCTCACCTGCCCCCCCACACACTATTCTGTTATTTTCTTCTGTGATCTTCTAACATACTATATAATTGACCTGATTATATTCTCCATCTCCTCCTGTTAGTATACATGCTTCAAGAGGGCAAAGTTTGTAGTTTGTTTTTAAACAACTATTTCCCTAGCTCTGAACAGGGTGCTTAGGTACTCTGTAAGCTTTTTTTTTTTTTTTTTAGCTGAGTCATCCTGCCACCTCTTGGCAGCTCAGCTCGGGCCGGGCATCGAACCGCTGTTGTTCAGAGCTCACACTCTTGAGCGAACTCTTAACCAACTGAGCAACTCGGCCGGCCCTCTGTAAACATTTTTTGAATGAATTCTAAATACTGTCTAAGTAGTGAAAAATGCATTCAATGTCTAAGCCAGTGAAAACAGACCACGACTGGGGAGATTGAGATTGATCCCAGGTGTGACTCTATAGAGGGGTTAGTTAAAAAAATAGATTATGAAAGTCTGGAAAAGGGCGTGATGATCAATAAAAAACAGCATAAGTTCCCTAAGGAAAGGTTGTTATTCTAATTTCCTTTTTAACCATTACTGAATCTATAGATCAGGGAGAATGCTAAGAACTATATTTTTAGCAATGAAGATAGTGCCAGTTGTGATATCCTAGTGTTGCATTGGGAGTTGCGTATAAAGGCATTTGCTTACTGTTTGTAACAAAAGAGTGTTGACTAACGGATCCATATCAATTTGGAATGAACTCTCTGGTAACACAACAGAGGGTTCCACCCTCAGTTCTATTCAGAGCTAGATAAGGCAGATGATGAGTGACAATAAAGATCCATATAAAATAGGTGACAACCAGGATCCAAAAGGACATGGTAATCTTGAATTATGGGATGAATCATGGAGATAAAATTTCATAGGGATAAATGTAGAGTCTTATACTTGGGTACAAAGTTATAGTGAATAATAGATCTAATGACTTTAGTTAACTGTTAATTCAATAGGAGTCGATAATGTAATATAATTCACATAAACAATGCTGGATGGACATGCAGAATTAGGGAGAAAAAAGGATCTAACCTAGGTCTTGCAGGCCAAATCCATATGTGGAATAACAGGCACTGACAAGATAAAGGCTATCCTCAGAATCACAACCAGGGTTCTCAAACTTGTCATATAAAAAATAAGTGACTGAAAACCTGGAGTTGTTTAGGGACACATGAAAACTAGTTTCCAAAATGGAAGGTCTGTTTTATGGATGAGGAATGATTCTTGCTTAGACTAAGTAACTGGACTTGCTCCATGTCACTCCAGAGAGCAGAAAGAAGACCAATAAACGGGTGACATTTTTTAACACAAAGCGAAATAGTCTAGTAATTGTAGTTATACAATAAGAATTGAATTTTTGAGTGCATCCAAATGGGATGGGCATGTAATGAGGAAGTTATAGAGTAGATTCTAATATAAGGTGGGTGTCTGAGTTAGATGACTTCTAATTGTTCTCCTAAACTCAAGATTTTAAGATTTTATCAATCAAAAATGAATATTTATATACCAAAACATTTATTAGTTGAAAGCAGTATTACTATAAATATTCTGATTAAAAATTATTTCAACTAACATATACAAATACTACTTCCATTTTAAGATGCAATATATGAGTAGTCTAACAAGTGGAAGAAATTTATTAGTACCTTTTATAAAACATCAAGTAAACGCATCTTTGAAAATTAGTCCCAAAATGACTTACCTGCATTGGACAGAAATTCAGACATTCTGTAATAATTTCTAGCAAGAAATCAGGATTCAACTTCTCAAAATACTGTATGCCAAGAGGTAAATCTTGTAAGTGTAAAAAATGAGTGTTCAGGACATCATCTAACAAACTGATAACTTCTTCTTGTCGTTTATTTTTCTTCATAGCAAGAAGTGCATGTAAAAAGGTTAATTCCTGGAAAACAGGCAGCTTTTTAATAAATTACTCCATTCAGTATAAAGCTATTTATTTCTACAGATTTCAAATGCGTATGAAGTGCTATTTATGTGCAGTATCTGTTTAAACTTAAGTATTAGCTTGGATGGATTTTTAGAATTTTGTGGGAGAATATTTAAAGTCTAATTTTGCATGGTGGTAAATTAATAAAAGAAGTTGCATATTAAAATTAGTGTATATTAGTCCTTTAAAGCCATTACTAATAAGACAATTTAAAATTTCATATTTTATAAGAGTAGGAAATAAAATACTGTACCGCAGATTTCCCAATAGACTGCTCAATTTCACTAAGGAATTCTAGCTGCTGATCTGCATCCTGTAATTGCTCTTCTATTAATTGACATCGAATAAATCCTAAAACCAAACAGGACAAAAACAGTCAAAAGTCCACATCAATTCAGGTATGCACACTGTTAGCTAACACAAATAGTTAATAAAACAGGGTTTTTTTGCCCATAATACATGAAACTTTAGATTACAAAAAAGAAAAATGAAAAAAAGAAAAATAAAAGAGTGAAAGCAAATAAAATGGGTAGCTTGTTAACCTTATAAAATCTATTATGATGGAGCTCATAATATACAGGAACTATCTCATAAAAAGCTATTCTCTCAAGATACTATCTAAGAAGCAAAAATTTGGGCCAGCTGAGTGGCATGTTGATTAAGAGTTGGCTTGGGACGCCAGCTCTCAGCAGCAGGGCCCCGGTTTGGATCCCACATTAGGGACAGTGACACTGTGTCCTCTACAGATAAGATGGTGAACAACAGCTCGACCTGGAGCTGGACTGCCATGATTCGCTGGCAATGGCACAGGCTGCAATGAAGCTGCAGTGGGCTGCCATAAGCTACCGTGAGTGGCTGGCAGCTGGCAGCCAGCATGAGCTGCTAAGAGCCGCTATGAGCGGCCGTCCAGAGGCCGGCGACCGATCTGCTTCACCTGGGGAGAGCACAATGATAATACCAACATGAGCCAGTGAAGCGACGTCCTCCACAAGTAGACTGAAGAACAAACGGATAGCAACTTGTCTGTTTTCCTTCCCCAATTCCTCAACGCTGTTCCCCTCCCCCAATTCCCCAATAAAATCTTAAAAAAGAAGCAAAAATTTTATTTTTAAAGGTATATGATTTTCTCTATTGTGGATAGTTGAGAATCGTTTAATTTTTAGCAAACCACAAAATACATTTCTTTTAACGGCAGGTATGAAAAGCAATTATGACTCGCACCTGCATGAGGAACATTATAGAAATAGTGGTCATACCAATTAGTGCAGAGACGCTGGTTTCATCCAGTGTCATGGCCGTCTTATACCACTTCAGTGCTTCTTTAACTTTTCCTTGTAAGATCATTTGGTATCCAAGTTCTGTAGCATATTCTGATTGCTGAGGGGTTAAACTGAAAGCTCTTTCTAGTAATGTTTGAATTTTTTGAAGAATGAGTTGACTACGTCCACACTAAAAAGAAAAAAAAAATAAGTTAGGCTAGAACACTTCCACTCAGACAGAAAAATTATTTTTTTTCTAAATATACATATATTATTTGTACTTCACAGAGCAAAATTAAGAAAAATAAATGATTTAATAACCAAGGAAAAATAAAACTTCTCTTTTCACTATCGAGACAGTGCAGAAAGAAAGAGTTTCTATCCTATCAGAACGTTTATATCCTAATGAGTAGTGCTTTTAAAAAAAACAGCTATCTTGAAAAGTATACTTTTAATTGATGTTGCTGCACAAACATATTTTTTAGAACTCTTTTCAAACTGTCTCATGATTGCTTTACAAATTAAACAAGAAAGTCACTTCTTTCAGGTTAAATGTATATTTTTACTGAATCAAAAATTAGAGTAAGGATCTGCTTTCCTCCTGAAGACAAGCGTGCAACCAGTGAGAATACTTCAAAAGATCAGGCCTTAGAATCCTCTTTTAAAAAGCTTCAAAAATAGGGCTGGCCGAGTGGCTCAGTTGGTTAAGAGCTCGCTCAAGAGTTTGAGCTCTGAGCAACAGTGGTTCAAGTCCTGGCCCGAGCTGAGCAGCTGCTGAGCTGCCAACAGGTGGCAGGATGGCTCAGCTAAAAAACAAAACAAAAAAGCTTCAAAAATATATTAGGACATGGCAATGCTGCTAGAATATGTAACTTTTGAAGACAACAATATTTAAGAGTAAAATACTAAACTGTTTGAATTTTCATAAACTAATTATGTATCTGGCAATAGGTAAATAAAAAAGGGTAAATATACCCTCCTTAACTCAAACTTTTATAACCGCAGGATTTGTTTTTCTCTAAACTCCATGCCCTCGACAATCTGTTTTTAAATGAGAGAATGCAGTTTATGCATATCATTTAACAATTAATATCCTTGACTTTTCCCTTCAACTTTATATTTATTAATTATTTTTAATTACTTATGTGTAACTTTTTCCTTTTTTTCTTAGTTTAATTAAGTAACTTTTCAATCCTTTCATTTCAGGTTTGACTTCAAGATTTTGCTGTATTTTCCTATTCTATTCTTGATTACCTTCTTTTTATTGGTTACTTGTAATAGAAACATTTCTGTACTACTATAAAAAAAGTAAGATATACCATTTTCCCGACCAAAATAGTCCATTACCCATATTAAAACTTTTTTCAAATGGTTTTAAACACAAAACAAAGAACAACTCTATTCATAAATCCTATGCTCTTATTAAAATAATCCACTTTCAATTTCTTTTCCTGGAAGGCGCTTCCCTATCCTTAAAGGCTCAACAAGTGCCACCTCCTCCATGAAGCCTCTGTGATGCCTTCTTATAGTTGAAAACTGTATCTCCTCTAAACTGCCTTTCTTAGGAATGTATCACATATTTATACATGTATCGTATTTTCACTCTAGGCCATATGCTCTTTGGTACCTCTCTGCCTTTGTGACTTATTTCTATTCTCAGCTACAGATGACAGAACTCTTGTAAATATAATAGTAGGCGATCTTACAGTTCTGCTGAAGGCTATTGTGATCTTATAAAAAAGGTGAGCATTCTGTGGTTCCGTGGCATTCAATGCATTTCCTAAGTTTTCCAGTGTGGTTGCAGCCTAAAACAAAAATACCAAGTATAATTTTAAAATAAACTAAGAAAAAAGACAACATAATAAATGACAATAAACTAATGAAATCTTATATGTTGCAAGATTAAAAGTTCTTTTAAAAAGCTCAATAATTATCAACAAAGAACTGAGTTTTAGAATGCGTTTAATATTTGTTATTGAATGGAAACCTTTGGGTGGGTAAAGATACCTATAATATTCAATTAGCTATACATGCCAAGCTTCCTCTCCAATAACTAATTCAGGACACAAATGAGCTATGAATAATATATTTATAAACATTAATATTATGTGAGATCAGCTCTTGGATTATCTGTGTAGCTTAGCTTATATTTAAAATAGTCTCAGAATAAATAAATCATTAAGCTATTTCATATAAGTAATTTCAATGCCTGGAAAATTTACTGAAGAGTTGCCTCTACTAAGATTCTTTTTTTGTTTTACTAAGATTCTTTTAATATTTACTAAAGTACCTATTAGGTATTATCATATTAACTAAGTTAACCCACTGAACACAGTCCAAATCTACTACTTGTTGTAATACTATTTGCTTCAGACTGATTTTGAGTTTTGGCATTCCATAATCCAGTACATACTCAATGTGATCACTACTAGAGAAGCATGTACCTTATTATAAGGTCCAATGGGATTGATCCTAAGCCCATTTAACTTATGCGAACTTAATTTTTAAAATACTATGAATTATATTTTCCATATGTACTATACTATAACAAGTATCACCGGTTACATTAATCAAATATATATTACTGCATGGGAGTTTTATATAGAAAACCACGTATACTGTAATTAATGACCTAAGGAATGTTCTAAGGTAATTTTGACTATATAATGTTTTTACTTTACTGTTAATTTAAGAAGCTCACCGCTTTATTAAGGTGTATTTCCAGGAATCAACTAAAAACTACCATGACATACATTCTAAAAGAGCACTTCAAGTCTCTAACATAAGTTCATGTGTGTCTGTAACTACATATATTTTTAAAACAGGAAAGTTAAATAGTACAATAGAACTTACCTTCTCTATATTCCCCTCCCTACACAAATAGTAAAGAGCCAGCATTCTTAGTGCTTCCACATTTTGTTTATCTTGAAGCATTAATCTGCAGAGAAACATTTCATTTAATGTTAAAATAAACTTATGCATTCTCTTCTATTTCTAGTTCGCTGGTCTGACTAGCCCACTGTCTAAATAAGTAATTTCACTTAGCAAAATGACCTCTCTTTCATGAAAATTATCTCCCATTATTTAAAGTAAAAAAACTCTGAATCTTAATTTTTATTAAGTTTTAAAAAGATATAGATTGTACCAGTCTTATGAAATCCTTCGGCAATCCTCAAGTATTAGCTAACCATACGCAACAGTATATTAAAAAAATAATTCATCTTGACCGGGCATATTTATTACACAAGACTTTCAGGAATGCAAAGATGGGTTAAACATTAAAAAAAAAAATCTGTTAATGTAATACACAACATTCAAATAGATTCCTACTGGATAAAAACAAATTAGAAAATATTATGAAAAATATTCTATTATTAATAGGAACAACTCCCTCCCCCCAGAAGATATTAAATTTAGTAAAAAATCTGCAAAAATTGTAAAAATTGCTATAAACTTGACTCAAGGACATTTAGAAAAGGAACTGAACAAACGAAGGTCATACACTAGGTTTCTTATGATGGATGGTGCGGTCCACTGTCTTACTGCCTCCAGTTCTTCCACCCTTCCTGTGTATGTGCCTTCTGCCATGTAACTGAGCAGTTCCTCCTACAAACGCTGCAGTACACTTTTCTGCTCCTCAACTATGGACTGGGGCATTTCTCTCGTACTGGCTGATGGAATATGGGCAGGAGTGGCAGTGTGCCATGCCTGAGTTTCAGGGGCATCACAGATCTTTGCTTGTCCTTTTGCATCTCTGCTATCACCACGAGGAGAGCTTTTCCTGTGTAGCTGCTCCTCTTTGACTCAAGCCCAGGGGACAGAACACTGAGAGCTGACCAGAGCCCAGACTGCAACCAGGTGCCATGCCCACCCAGCCGGATCTGAAACTTGAAGCAGCGCCCCGGCCAAGCCGGACCTAGATCGGCCCATCCTAGAGGACCCGCACAAAAGTTATTTGCATAACTCCTTAGCAGAAGAATTTGGGGGCCGGCCGAGTGGCGTGATGGTTAAGAACTGGCTTGGGACACCAGAGGGCCCCGGTTCGGATCCCACATATGAGGGCCAATGACACTGCCCTCCACAGCTAAGATGCTGAACAACAGCTCAACCTGGAGCTGGGCTGCCGTGAGTCGCTGGCGACTGATCTGCCTCGCCCGGGAAGAGTGCAATGATGGTGCCAACTTGGGCCAGTGAAGCAACATCCTCCACAACTAGAGTGAATGAAGAATAAAAGGACAGCAACTTGTCTGTTCCCCTTCCCCCAATTCCCCAGCACTGTTCCCATCCCCCCAATTCCCCAATAAAAATCTTTAAAAAAAAAAAAAGAATTTGGCAGGTTCTCAAAATTTTAAGTGTGTATACCCTGCAATGTTCCTATAAATTCATCTTTCTCTTATTAGCTTGGGCACACGGCTAGCCGACATTTCCCAGCCATCTTTGCATTTGATGTGGCCAATATGAGATGAAGCCATATATGCCTGGGCTGGGCTTGTAGGCCTGGGCTTTCAGGAAAAGCAGAATGGTTCCTCCACACTCTCCCCTTCCACCAGTTAGACACCAACGCGATGAGGTTTTAAAAAAATAGCAGAGTTGCAAGATGGAAAGAGTCTAGGTCTCTTAATGGTAGTGTGGAGGAAGGCTGCCTGATCGGTCATAATACCCACCCAAAACAGTTACATCTAACAAAAAAAATTCTGCTGTGATAAACCATCAAATGTTTACATCTGGTTTTTTTTTTGTAGAAGCTTAGCCTTCCCTAACAAATACAATAATCCCTCATTTAGGAAATCATCCCTCAGAAATACTCCTATTATCTGTATAAAGATTATATGTGTATGTGCATGCGTGTTCACTGTAATATTTAGAAAAACTGGAAACAGCCTAAACGCCTACCAATGGGGAAAGATGAAATAAACTGTTGGTATGTTCACTGTATAGAATGCTATTCATGGTTAATAAATAATCGGGTAGATCTGTGTGAATGGATATAAAAAGATATCCATGAAACACTAAGTTAAAGAAAAATCAAGCTTAAAAACTATAGTCTATTTTTAACTTTACAAATGTCCCCCAAAATATATACATATATTTTTATAGATTATATAGATAACCGCCCCTCCCCCCCACACACTGCCTAGAAAAGAAAACTAGAAAAAGATAAACATAAAAAAACACATCAAATAGTTACTAGTGCCCAAATTGTCGCCTCCAAATAACATTTCCCACTAAGAAGGGCTAGACTGCCCTGGGTATTGGCTGATACCCATTTGGGGTGGTAATACACAAAATGAGTCTGGTATATCTTGCCATACCAAATAGCAAGCAAACTGTCAAAGACTGCTAGAGTCATGTCAAAAGGACTTAACTAACTTGAAGAGGCTACTCATGGCCAAAGATGAGACAGTTTGTGCAGTTATAGTAACTGAAACCATTAGAAACACTCGTTTAATCTATGTCATTCAAACAAATCCAAATGGCTAATCAATTACTATCAGAGGACGCTAGGAAACTTTTTTGTTTGTTTGTTTGTTTTTTGGTTTTTTGAAACCCAGAAATAAAGAGAAAAACTCAAACACTTATCTGATTTTTCTTATATGATCTATAACACTAGATAAATAATCAGATTAGAAGTTTTTCTTTATCAAAGAATTCCAGCTAAGAAATGAAGAAAGAATGATATAACCATATTGTGATCCTAAACCAAACACCTGGGTATTGAGCACAAATTGCTACTAATATCACGAAACAACAGACAAGCAGAGATTATGGCACTTTGATGGAAGAACACATCACCACTTATGAAATAATTGCCCCTCCCCCCCAAATTGAACATGAACATAAACCAAGTCTCTAGATCCACTACTAATTTATAAGAAATACAGAGGATAAGCAACTAGTTTTATAGTATATGACAGACAATCAATACAATTCATATCATGGAAAACCTACAAGATAAAATACTGGTTTCCTTCACTTAAAAAACAGCAAGAAGAAAAAGAGAAAGGAGAGGGAGAGACAGGGAGAAGAAGGGAGAAGAGAGAGGGAACTCCCCAATGGCTTCACACTTCAGTGTTGCCTTACAGCCTCATCCTCAACCGCCCCCCCCCCCACACCAGCCCCTGACCTAGCAAGGTCAGGAGGGAGTGTCTCGGAAAACTGAGACCGGGTGGAATGATATCAGTAAAGCTTCCTCAAAGGAGTGTCCTGGAAAACTGGGATCTGGAGGAATGATATTGGTTATCTCCCTTAGTTCATGGCCGCAGCTGCAGCTGCACCACCCTGGGGGTTGTGTGCATAGAAGTACAAAAGCACAGCACGTGTTGGAATACAATGGGGCTGGTTGATGGAAACTGGCCTTAGGGCACTTATCACACAGACTTTAGAAAAAATAAAAAAGTTTTACTCCTTTGAAGTTTCTTAATAAAAGCTTCACGTTGGTCCGATTAGGTGCTCAGTTCCAGAGAGAGAACTGCAGGCCCCTGGCCTCGTGTCATAAATCTACCTTTGTCTCTTGTATTTTCTTTCACCCCATGCCATCCCCTCTCACTCATCACTGCCTGTGCTGCACGGGATGTGGCACTTCAGAAGAAAAACAAAATTCCTTACAAAGGCCAACAAGACCCTTCATGGCCCCTGCTCCCTCCCTCTCTTCTGCTCTGACTTCAGTCTAATCAGACTACAGACTAGAACTTAAGCATATAAGACATACTCTTGCCTCAAGGTCTTGTTTTTTCTTCTTTCTGCAAAGTGTCTCCCAGATATCCGCATAGCTTGCTCCCTTTGCTCAAACGCCATCTTCTCAGTGAGGCCTTCCCTGACCATACCATAAAACCAAACACCCTTCCCCTACTCCCCATTTCGCTTTCCAGTTTTATCTTTTCACCGTAGCACTTATAACTTTCTAACATGCTACGTAACTTCTCATTTGTTCTGCTTATTATAAGATTCTTATCATTTGAATTTAAGCTTCATGAGGGCAGGAGTATTTGCATAAACAGTGTCTGTCTTAGAACAGCTGCTCCAATATTTATGCAAATCAATAAATCAGTTTTAAACAATGCAATGCTAAATTTTTCCTTAATTCTATGTTGTTTGGAAAATCAAATTTAAAAAATCTTATGATTAAAAAAACACACGCATGGTTTTCTTTTTTCTCAAAATTATAGCCTGAATCAAAGGTACATGTGTCATCGTTTTTTACTTAACCTCTGTGCTATCTCAATTGTCTGGTCCCAGTCCTGCAAGGCTAGTTGTAGTTTCATTTTCTGTACAAAAGCAGGAAGGAAACTTGGAAAGTTCACAATTATCTGGTTCACAGTCTCCAGGGCACCTGAATAATTCTGACGAATCTCCAGGCATTGTGCCTAAAGGGAGGAAAAAAGTGACATCAAAACTGTGATCATATGTACTAAGGTTCTCACAACAGTTATCCTGAAATGGGCAGAAAACTAGTGTTTAACATTTCTATGTTTTTGCTTTCTGGCTTTTCTGTAAAGAACAGTCATCACTTTTATAGTGACAAAAAAAGTTTTATTGAAACAATTTTAAAATATC
This sequence comes from Hipposideros armiger, assembly GCF_001890085.2. Classification (NCBI taxonomy): domain Eukaryota; kingdom Metazoa; phylum Chordata; class Mammalia; order Chiroptera; family Hipposideridae; genus Hipposideros; species Hipposideros armiger. The sequence continues at coordinate 344,822 of NW_017732221.1, read as the reverse complement.
ACAGGATAAATAAAATGTTATATAAGTCATTTTGTTTTAAAATCCACTTTTACATACCTGAGAAATATGACTACAGGATGAAATTGTTAAAAATGGTTTGAGAAATGCCATAAAACATTTCTTTTTTGAGCAGACAATTGATCTTCTCAGAATAAAATATTTCCTGGATACTTACAAGTAGCATCTAAAACTAAAATATTTTGTTGTATCTTTTTAAAAAAAAATTACTTTCAGGCTAAAGAAGATAAGATTTTAAAGAATAAACGAAGTTCATACTCTCTCTACCTTAACATTTTCACTACTAAGAATTAGATTAAGGAAACAAATGAACCACAGTAAATAAGACCACAAAGAAGCATATACATTATATTTATGGTAGAATTATTTATAACAGAAAAAATAAAAGTAACCCAAAATGTCCATATAGGATTAATTATGGCATAGCTACCTAATAAAATTTTAAGCGGCCATTAAAAGTGATTATATAGATGCGCAGATCAATATTTACTGACATGAAGAGATGTCACTTACAATAATTTAACGGGTTGTCTCCAATTGTGATATTTACTTTTCATTCAGATATTACTGCACTCTGAAATAATTTTTTTACAACATCCATTTGTTAATTCCATAGTCAGAAAAAATAAAGCTATAAATTAGTTAGCACTTTAAGAACAGATAATGAGCCATATTTATCACATGTCAGACTTCAAAATGTGCTTCTGGATTTCCTTTAGGAATAAATTTAATCCTGAAATATCTCAGTTCAAAATAAGTAACCAGTCTCAATAGATGTACAGAACTGCAATATGTTCCTGAAATTAGTTTGAGATTATATTCCCATATAATTAAAAGAAAATGTGAAAACCAGCCAAAGATGTCACTATGTCAAAATAAATTAAATTTTTAAATAATTGACAAGAGCAAAATGATTAATATAGATGATTTTTTAAAATTACGTATACCCTTGGAGTTTGCCTAAATAGCTGGAAATGTAAAATAACAAAATCATGCATAAAAGACCACATCTAATACTTCCTTAGACCATCATCTCCCATATGAATGTAGAATACCATATTCGATGAAACTAAATTTGCTGAGTATTTGGTTCATATCATTCCGAGTTGGAATCAGACTAATGCAACCCTCCCGTTGCACTTATACAACAACAACAAAATAAATAAATGCATAGCTGAAATGGGTTATATCAGAAAAACAATTTAAACCAACCTTAACTATTGGAGGAAAAAGGTAAATCTCTCCTAAGCTGCTTATATTAACGCCTGAAATAGCCTTACCCTAGATTATCAACTAGCTTTTCTTTAAGGAATAGTCAAGAAAAACTTTTTTTAAAACTTGCTAAATGCCCAGTTCCTCTCGCCTGAGTAACTAGCTGTACTGACGGTGAATATCTGCACAAGCCCACTAATGCAAAAATTGACAGGAGTGACGTGGGGTCATTAGCGATAACCAAAGCACTAATAATCCTCTTCTTTTTTTATCCCTCCAAATGACTGCTTATCTAAGAGGCTGTTAACATATGAATTTAATTTCTTTTTGCTGAATCAAAAACTAAAAAAAAAAAAATTTTAAGGTGTTCAGAAAGCATGAATGGAATTAAAGAAAAGGTCTGAAAAGTAAACATTTCTACCTGCCAATGATTTCTTTTTGTCTGTGCAGCTTTTATTTCAATGAGGAAGAAATCAAATCTAGGTACACTCTAAAAACAGCAGAAAACATGAGTAAAAAGGCCCCGAAGTCCATCAGGGGTGGAGACGGAGGGCAGGCCAGGTGCGCATTTTACCTGGAGTGTGCCCACCAATGGTTTATAACGACGCTGCCAACTGCTCTTTCCTCACAACGTAAGTCAGATCATATTATTGCTCTTTTCGCTGGCTGCCTGTCCACCTGATTCAAAGTCAAAGCCAAAGGCTTTATAAAATCAGCCTCGTCTCTCCTCCTTTCCGCTGTGCCCACCTGCCCACACACCACCTTCTTGCCCTCTAGTCTTCACTACTGCTCTCCTCTTAGTTTCCTTTAGTGTCCTGGTCTAGCAGTGTCTTGAACGTGCATTAAGGTATTTGAACTTATTATCTCCTCTATTTATAACGCTTTCTCCCAGGTGTTCATAGGGCTTTAACCCTCACCTCCTATAAATAAATCTTGGCTCAACTGTCACTTTGTCTGACCATGCAGTTTCAAATTCCAAGTTCATACCCCAGCTCCACTTCTCCCCCTTTCCCCGATTTATTTTTCCATTACATTGTCCATCTTCTAATATACTACATAACTTACTTCCTTATTTTGTTTATTGTCTGTCTCTACCAGTAGATCATAAGCTCCATAAAAGCAAGGGGTTTTATTTTGCTCAGGGTATCCCCAGTATCTAGAGTGATGCCTCACACATATTAGACACACTATAAATGTTTGGGAAAAAAATAACATAGGAACACCAACACCAACAATAACAACAAAAACAATTAAAACAGGAATTGGGTAGGGAATACATTTCTCTGGTTCACTGTTCATTGTCCTACACAAATGCAAGTCCCTCCTAGAGTTGCAAGTTGATAAAAGGAACGTGAAAATTACTATCTTTTTTGAGCTACTTAGTTTTGTTGGGTTTCAACTATGTTATGAAATTTTAAAACATGATTTATTTATCCTAACTGCAACTCACCTTACCCAACAGAGCAAAAATGTCATTTCCATTTTGTAATCCCTCTTCAAAATATCTCAGTGCTTTTTTAGTATAAGGTTCTTTTCCTCTCGTAATATCAAGCCATGCTCTCAAAACCTGTCCCTGTAAAATAAAAAAGTCTCATCATATTTCCATCTTGGGGGGAAATGAAAGAAGTAAAGATTGATGAAAGAGGCAAGCCTAATGTCAATTTTTAAAAACTAGAAACAAAAATCACTCTACCAAATAATGTTACACGCAATAAAACTCTGTGCAGTAAAATCGCTTTCTAACCCTTGCCAGCCTAGAGTCTAGGGACTATTCTGAACTTTAGCCTTTAAAGTTACTACTTTGCTCAATGTTAATATGAAGAAGCTTGTCAAATATTCCATTAATGCTAAGTAACCAATATTCTTGCCTGGGACTTTGTCAGCAAATTATTATTAATAGTTAAACATAACTCAATACATAAATAAGAATGTGTGACCTCTTTGGGGATTAAATGAACTAAGATGAAAAAACAGAAATGCCTTGTTTCACATATACTAAAAATTAAGATAATTTGGTAATGATAGCCTTTAATCTGTGAGTAGTTTCAAATGAAAGGATAAATGGCCTCAGAAATTAAAAACTAAAGAATTCATGGAATTTTACCTGCAGCAATGTGAGCCAACAAGTTCTAAGGTTTAGAAAGAAGATGGACACAGGTTGATTATTTTTCTTTTTAATGTCGAATAAAAAATTGTGAAATCTGCTCTATCAAAAAAATCCCAGGTCAATTCATAAACTTATTTAACTATTTACCACCCTGTAGTTCACCTGAAGACAGATGCTACTACTAAACCGATGCTGCTCCCACTCACTAGACCAGCGTCCTTATCTGAATCGTTTCCACTGCTGTCTCTGCATGGGTCACTCCCAATCTTTATTTCTAAATAAAAAATTTCTAAACTTTTCATTTCTAAAAAAATTTCTAAACTTTTCTTTTTCCGACAGCTCATCTACAATCCCCACCTCACTGTTCTCCAGGGCCTGAAATACAGCATGTTTTCAGGCAAATGCATTACCTCCCTTTAAGGTTATCTTCTCATCCCAACGTAGCTTCCATTCACATTAACCAGTCTCTGAACTGTCCAGGCTTAAAATCTGAGACACATCCTTGATGATTAACACCTCAACATCTTTCCCAACTGTTTACAATCAGTTGACGAGTCTTGTGGGTATTTAGTAATTCTCAAATTTGTACCCACTGTACAATATTTAACGTAGGCCCTCCAAATCTTCTGCCAGAAAGCACTACCTTTTGGGGGGGACTGCATTCTAGGTTCTCCCCATGTTAGTTCATCCTATGAACCGTTATTAATCTTCTGAATATGTACTCTGGTAACACCACTGTGATGATTAAAATCCTTCGATGGTCTTTCAATACCAACCAAATTAGATATAATTATTGTACCTAGCCTTCAAGATCCTTCCATTTGCACCAATCCACCTCTCCAAGCTTCTCTTCCACCCTCTTCATCTATGTACCCCGTGTTCCCATTAAACGTGAGAGCCTCATTGTGCCCAGAACCAACACATATCCTTGCTCTTCTCATTTCCATCTCTCACTTCCCACCTTGGGAGTTATCGACTTCCCTTTTCCATAATCTTTGCCTATGGAAACTGTATCTTTCAGGTTTCAGCTCAAATGCTACTTCCTTCAAGAAACTCTTCTTCATTTTCCTAACACTTACAGATGTGGTCTCTCCTTAAGTTCTTAAAATAGTGCCTAGTACAAAGCAAGCAATAAATGTCAACTATTACTTTCCTGCACATTGTCATCACACCTATCTCATATCATTTGTAAATATTCTCATAATACTAGCCAGCTATATGCTCTATGACACTACTAGATGATTCATTCATGAAAGTGAAGTTTATGTGTTCCTTATCTTTATATTATTAACAGTGCAAATAATGGTGCCTTGTATATAGAGCAGCTCAATAAGGAGAGTGGAAGGGAAGGAGGGAACCAGAGAGGGAGCTTTTTAAGCGTTAATAAATACCATACAAATAAATAACCTTAGTGAACCACAATTTTATATAAACTATTAAAATAAAGCTATTAGTTATAAAGTGGGAATAACAAAGAATTAAACAGCAGATACTACTGAATATATAAATAACTTTCCTTTAATGTTACTATTTCAAAATTCAATAAACAGCTACCTCTTTACTACCATTTGACATTTTGATCATTCTGTCAATATACTCTCTCGCCTTATCGTGGCGACCAACATGCCATAAGAACAAGCCAGCGTGGTACAAAGCTTTCGGTCCCGCTTCTTTACGCTGTTCTTTCACTTTGGCATCTGATTCCAGAATAGCTTCTCTATCTAGGAGGGAAAACAAGACATCGAATAAAAATTCAATTGTAAGTCAAGTATTTATCATAGGTCAGATGAACAGCAGGGCAGAGAATTAAGTTCCTCTCTCGACAGCAGAACCATCTAATAGAAATAAAATGCAAGCCACATATGTAATTTAAATTTTTCTAGTAGCCACATTACAGAGGTAAAAAGAAGCCAGTCAACTTCATTTTAATAATATAGTTTATTTATCCCAATATATCTAAATCATTTCAACACATAATTGATAAGAAAACTACTGAGATACTTTACATTCTTTTCTTCTTACTAAATCTTTAAAATCCGGTATTTTATTCACTTATCTCATTAAGATGCTAAATTTTCTTCAGAAATGCTTGATTTGTACTTAAGATTTCATAAAATTTATAGTTGAAAAGATTCATTTACTTGTTGTTCCAAACATAACTTCTCCAATAACTTCTAAATTTAAAAGTAAATTAATTAGGATTAAATTAAAAAGTCAGTTCCTCAAACTAAACACAAGTGCTCAAAAGCTACGTGTGGTTAATGATCACTGTGATACACACTACAGATCAATAGTTTATGTCATTCCCAAGATGTAAAGGCTATATAAGCATTTTGTTTTTTTTAAGTAAGACTGAAAAAATTAGCAATGATTTAAAAATGATATAATTATTAGCAGCAAACCCAGTACTATTACCTGAATTACCCAATTCCCTAATCCATTTTTAAACTATGGAAACATGCCAGGCTACTGTCAAGGCCAGTGAAAGGCAGTGTAATTATTGTTGCCTACAGAGTTTAATACTGACTACTCCCTTAACCAGGTGGTTTACTTCTAATAACTGTAATCACCTCTATCAAATCTATTATATACACGTATGTGCTTAGGGCACAAATGTCAATTAGCTCCAAATGCTGGATCGAATCAGAACACGGATCAGTTATGCAGTAAGGAAGAAGAAATGTCAAAGTCGAGGGCTGTGATTCTAACAGACCTACCTTTCTGGAAATGGCTACAAGAAAGGTGTGTGACTCTTCCTTTTAACTCTGATGCTACAAATTTAAATTTAAATGTGGAATTACCAAGGTACAACTTCATGACATTAGGAAACAAAATCATTCCTGGAAGGCTACAGATTGCTTGGCAAAAAACCCTCCTTCTGCCCCCCCCCCTTCCTATACCTACTTGAACATCTTCAGACATTTTTATTAAAGCATCATGGCAGTTAGAAAAGAACTCATTAGTAGGGCAGGAGCAGGAATTGTAGTTTTCTGCCCAGATTTCTATCAAGTTCCTAATGAGTCATCAGCTGGCTGTGACACCATCTGCATAGGGTTGGCTCTTGCCAGGTCTCGGCTCAAGTTCTTACTGCATCACAGCCCTGTTATATTCAGGGCTTACATCAGCATTCAGGAAGAATGTGCATGAACGATCTAGGCAATACTGATGGACATCCGGGCACCTCCTGGACTCAAGCCCACTCAGCATCATCTACAGTGGAAAGCAGTCAGTACTCAAGGGTCTCTAAGCAATATTTCCGCCTCTATATTTTTAGTGTCCTGGAAATCACATTTCCCAAAAGAACCAATACTGTTGGGAATAATCAATTAAATGAAAACTTGATTCTATGCAGAAAATATTTTATAGTAATTTCTTTTCTTTTCTTTTCTTAAGACTAACTGGCTATAGCTCTCCTACGCAGATTCCCTGCTCCAGCTACACACACTCTTGCTGGAGCAGACGGAAAGGATCCACAGCAGGGCCTAACCCTGAACCACCCCATGTGTCTGCCCATGGATTTCCCCTCTTTGACAAATACACTTTATACTGTCATCCTATGTGTCCTTCAAAGACCAGATTAAGTTGCCATCTTTCACAAAGCCTTTCGATGCTACTCCTATGGTTAATAGTATAGTTGACCCTTGAAACAATGTGCTGACCCCACCCCATGAAGTTGAAAATCTGCATATGAGTTTTTACTCCCCCAAACTTAACTAGTAATAACCAATTGTTGACCAGAAGCCTTCCGGATAACATAAACAGTCAATTAGCACATATTTTGTAGGTTATATATACTACATATTGTTAAGAAAATCACAAGACACAATAAATGTACAGTACTGTATTTATTGAAAAACCTCTGTGTAGTAGTAGACCCATGCAGTTCAAACTGGTGTTGTCTAAGGGTCAATTGTATATACATACCATTTTCAATTAATTATGGACTTATTTGTTTTATTATCATTTTATGTAATAGTAACATTAGAATTTAATCTCTGGTTTTCATTTTCTTTTCTCAACTAGATCATAAACTTGATGTCATGGATCACGTCTTACAATTCTTTTGTATCTTCTAACTATATTTGGAACAGTCCTTTGCAGAAACTAAGCATTTAGTTAGATTTGTTTACTTGCTAAACATATCAATATTTTAAATAACGTTTTACTGATTTGTGCAAGTGGGTGTGGGAAGAAAGAGGAATGTAATACTTTGCTTAAGAAAACTTTGTTTTCTAATATTTAAGAACCCATTCTAAGGAATTTGGGTATGGTCTAATTATTTGAAATAAGACCTATATTTATAATTCTATTAGCAGTTACTGGGTATATATGGAAGAATACAGCGCTATTTCTTCTTTATTACCTATAATTCTGATATTCTTCTGACACAGTCATTAAGATACACTATATATTAAGACAGCTCACACAATTTTAATTGCTGATTTATGCATAAAGTTCCTTCTATAATGCAGTCATACTTCCCAACCTATTACTGGATAAACAGTAAATATCTTCCAAGAGTTAGCCCTCTCGGGGGATATAAAGGCCTTCAAGAAGCTTAAGATACAGAAAAGAGAAACTACATATAGCAAAGCTGGTTGAAGCAGAGCAATTTACATATATACACCTGTTTTCGGCTATTTTTTTTTGGTGGTGGTGGTGGGGGGGTTGTTTTTAACAATTGCTAATATACATTTATCTTTACATTAACTCAAACAATTCCTATGTACAAATGAACTTCTGTTATAGGATATAAGGAATATGAAAGATACATATTGTGTCATATTAACACACACATTTTTTGTGCTTGATAAACTTATAATCTTGTCAGGAAGATAAAACATTTATATCATAAAAACAACCTACAGACAATATTTATACAGTATAACCAGATTGAATGCTATGGTAATTAAGAAAACTCAAGATAAATTAAGAAAATATTATCCTAAGCATTGTACTTAAATACTCTACCTGGATTAGGGCTCATTTTATGGGCGTATATCAGTGCAAGTAGAGAACAAAGTGTTACATCTTGTTTATTTTTAATAGCCTCAAATTCTCGAAGAGCTTCTTGAGTTTTTCCTGAAAATCAAAATTATGATGTGAAAAAAATTATCTAAGTGCAAAACAAGAATTTAAAACTTCTGGAGCATGTTTAATAATTAGCACATACCTTCCATTAATGTGCCATAGGCATGATAAAACCTGAAGACGGGGTCATTACCATACCTCTTAATTCCTTCACTGGCAACAAGTAACACGTGATGGAAATACTTCTCTTGACAATAGTAATTAATCAAAGTCTAAAAGAAAATAAGAACTAAACATTACAAGGGGATTCTGGTGTTCTGAAATACCTAAGACACAGATATTAATCTAAAATCTTGAATAATCTAAAACTTAGATAATGTGATTTTTTTTCTTCCAAGTTCCTTAAAATATTGTTAAAGTACGGCACTCAATACTGAGGAATGCAGAACACAATGAACACAAAACTACTGAAATATCTCAATGTTTTCTAATACTTTCAATCTTTTCTTCTAAATCATTAGGCCAATGTTCCCTGTAACTTTCGCTCTGCTTCCCTCCTGTTCTCTAGTCCCCTTTTTTAGCCACGTTTCTTGAAAGTATGATCCGTACTCCATCTCCAAGACCCGCAGGACACATCTCAGTATCATGCAGTTCTCCTCCAGTGCCCCCTCCCTAAGGTCACAAAGGACCTCTTAGTTTGCCATAACTAAGGACACTTTTAATATCATCTTACTTGACTCCTGTCCAGAATTTAGTATCACTAAGCATCTATGAAAGACAGAGGCAAGGTATCATAAAAAGGACATGGATCTAAAAGCAAAACGTCCTGGTTTCAAATTTCTGGTCCATCTTATAGCACTTCAGTTTGCTCGTTTCTAAAATGCTGGTAGTCATTTACAGGTCACCATAAGGGTCAATTAAGACATTGTAAAACTCCTATTCTGAGAAAAAAAAAAAAGTTCCTCTTTACCCCATATGCTGATGAAATAAAAAATCATGTGACCAGCCAAGACTTCTCATCTAAACTCCAAACTTATCGTTCCATTTGCCCCGCTGCCCAAACCAGAGATCAAGTCATGGACTCCTCCTCCCTTCCCGTTTGCCCAGTCCCCTAAATCTAACCAGTCAGTAGGTTCTTCTGTTTCTCTAGCCTACTTCCCACTCACCATCACCCTATTACCACTGCCTTGGCTCAAGTCAGGTTGTTCAGTCCGACAAACATTTACTGACTGCTTACTAGTACCAGGCACTGGGCTAAGTACTGTGAATATGAATAGGAGTAAGACCTGGTGGCTCCTGCCCCAGAAATGCTTAAGTTTTCAAATGAGACTAGAACCTACGAAAACTGAAATACAATGTAGTAAATGTAAGAAAAGAGCTTGCAAGTTGCTTTGGGAATGTAGGAGAATGAAGATCAGGTGTCGGTAGGATGGAAGAGTCAAGTTAAGGGAAAGATTCTTGCTTGAGGAGGACTTCAGAGCTGACTCTTGATTTGCAAACTCCTACCTCCCAGCCCCACACACATATAACTCTTCCTAATCGCCTCTCATAATTCTTGAGGAGGGCATAGGAATTATTAGCCAAGCAGAGGAACTGTAACAACACAGATAAAAATCAGCAATGAAACACAAGGACAGGGTGGGATGGAGAGGACTAAGTCATTCAGTATTTTAGAGCAGGGATTGGCAAACCCTGGCTCGTGGGTCCTATTTGGCTTATGCCTGTTTTTGTATGGCCAGCAAGCTAAGAATGAATGGTTTGTACATTTTCAAAGGATTGAGAAAAAAAAAAAAAGAAGAAAAATCTTTCAGAGCCTGTGAAAATTGTATGAAATTCAAATTTCAGCATCCATAAATAAAGTTTACTGGAACAAAGCTGCACTCGTTTGTGTAAAAGTATTGTCTATGGCTGCTTTCATGCTACAATGGCAGATTAGATGTCACAGAGACTCTATAGCCCGCAAAGCCTAAAATATGTATCATCTGGCCCTTTATAGAGAAAGTTTGCCATTCCCTCCCTGTTCTAGAGCCTTAAGCAAGATAGGGATTATTGGATGACAAAGTTGGAGAGGAAGGTAGGGTCAAGAAGTATCTCATGTTAAGTGGATCCTCCATTCTAAGCGATGAGGAACCACGTTACAGTTTTTAGCATGACAGTGTTTTTATTAGAGAGTTCACTTGTGTGGTAGTACAAAGGACAAATAAATGTTAAGGTGATGGCAAAAATCTATGGGGGTGGGGGAAGGCTTCACAGGAAGACACGTAAAAATTCAGAAAGAATATCAAAAGATATTGCTGCCAAACTGTCCACCCGCTCATCACCATCTAACACAGCACACATTTTATTTATCTGCTTACTGTCTGACTCCTCCTGCTCAAACGTAAACTCCAAGATTGGGAAAGTTTTACTTAATTTTATTATTGCATGGCCTATTATCTTCAGGGCTTAGAACAGTGCCAGGAACATAGAGCCATTCAATAAATATTTGACGAATTAATTTAATTGAAGTTTTTTCCAGGCTTAGACTATAAAATGAGTTGAAGGCCGGGACTGCTCCGGTCTGCTCACCGCTACCTCCAGCTTCTAGTGGACACACAGTGAGCCCTCCATCAGTATCTGCTGAACGAATGAATCAGAGAACAAATGAATAGAGAAGGCCATCATCCTAAGAAGAAACTTCTTTTAATAAGTCTCATGCATTTTTCAGATCATTGTTTCTTAAGTGAACTGTCATTAACTAGGTGTTTAATGGATGATCCGGTGATAAACAAACTAAAACCATCACCCTAAAGACTCCTCCATTTTCAAGCCTATGTCTTAAAATTGTTTTCATATAATCTTTCCGTGCTCCTTCTACCGCCCAACGGGCTAGCTGACACTAGTTTCTTGTAAGTTACTAAAAATCGCATCCGGGAGGCGCAATAGGTGTCCGATGCTGAGCAAGCTTTCCGAGCAAACAGCAGACAAAAGTAAACGTGAACACAACTGCCGTGGGACAAGCACGCTAACGGCAATTCGGAAAGCAGCGCGCTGGGAAGGTTGCCCCGACCTCGAGGTTCCAAAGCGGGGCCCACGGAGGCAGCCCCGGTGATGCAGGCTACGGGCCCGCCCCGCCAGGCTGGGCACCTAGCGAACCAGAGTAGCCAGGCACAGCAGGGCAATGACGCCCTCGAGCAGCCGGCCAGCGCTCTCCCCATGTCCCCCCCAGCTCCCCGCCAACCCCAAACACACGTCCAACACCCTCCCGCTCACCTTCAGCCCCTGCGAGTCCATATCTCCCCAAAGGCTGGGCCGCGGGCCTCCAAGACCTGAGCCCGCAACAACCCAGCACAGGAACTAGGGGTCAGGGACCGCCGGGGAGGCCCAAACCCGGCTCTCACTCCCCGACTCCGCGGAGGGGCGGGACGAGGCGGGGCCGAGCCGCTATTGGCTGCTGGAGGGAAGGGGCGGGCCCTCGCTGCAGGGATTGCAGGGAGGAGGCGGGGGCCGGGCCGGGGGGCCGGGCTGGCTGAGGCTAGGTGGGAGGGCTGCAGGTAGGGAAGGGGACGCTACCACGATGGAGGGGGTGATAAACGAAGTAAAACAGGGAAACGGCCATTGCGGGACAGTGGGTGGGCGGGCCCCAAGTTATGGAATTTAGGAATAAAGGAAATAGAGAAGGAAGTGGAAAACGGGCAATCTGTTTCCCATCTCCGGTTACAAAGAAAGACACCATTTTCTACACATTTGAGTTGAGGCAGATTCCCGCAATGCGGCTATTTGAAGGCCTAACCAGCATAGAGAAAATCCTTTAACTTCCACGTGTAGTATCTGTATTACGGCCACAAGGTGGCGCAGTAAAATCACAAGTTTTTAGCAAAAGGGGATGCGCTTCTTGGGCTCATCTTTGCAGGCATTGCTGCAATCCAGTGTTTGTTGTTAAAATGCACATTAAATTAGTCCCCCCTCCCCCTTTTTTTTACAACCCTGATAATGAGGACAAGTTTTTTCGGGTTTTGAAAAATGATATTGCGGATTTTAAACTGACAAAATTAATCTCTATGCAAACTTTTATGTTTGTAGCCATCAGACATCTGTGTCAGCTGCTTATAGATTTCTTCAGTTCAGATAATTAAACTGAAATATAATGGATTAGATTTCCTATTTCTGCTTAATGATATTTTTTAAACAGCAGTTAAGAGTTGACGTGTAAATGACTTTTGTACAATCTTTTACATGGAGTTCAAATACTGATCCTAGTGTTAATTTCTAGTTGATGTGATTCGTAGATGTTAAATGTGTTGAGAAGTCAAAGAACATTAATTTTCTTCAATGCCAGGTAGGTTGAGGAATGACAATCTTGAGGGAAGGGGTGGCTACTTTCCCAGCCTTCAAGGCTAGGCAATATTTCTCATTAGCTTCCCATTAAAGAGCATTCCACTCAAAGAAGCACATATTACTTTCATGAGGATTTTTTGTTTGTTTGTTTACAACATTCATAGACAAGGTAAACATTCATGGTAATGGAAAACTGGAAATATCTACTGGCCTGATTCTCAAAGCAACGGTTAATCTGCACTTGGTGTGCAACAGAAAATACTACAAGCCAAGGTGCTCATCAAAGTTTATAATCTTGAACTGTATGCTTTTGGTTCCTAGTGAAAAGTTCATCTGAAAGAAAATAGCCAACGATCATGGTGAAAGGAACAAAGGATCAAGCTACCTTTCTGAGAGCTTTAAAGTCTAAACATGGGAAGGCTGCACACCTAAACCATATTGATTTAGCCCTTTATAGAATTTCCTTCATTGAATTTGGTTCTAAAGTTAAATTATTTAGCAAAATACCTGATGCCCGGCACTCCGTGAGTGATTGTTGATTGAAAACTACTTTGGAAATTTGATTTGACACTCCTGGTAACCTGATGTTCCCTGTATAAGGTCTCATGTGAGAAGGTTCTTTTGGATCTCAGGCCAGGAAAAACTCTGTTTTCCCTAAAAAAAACTGATGTGTTCCTTAGCTCAAGCATTTCTATTGGCACCCTTTTGCCTACAGACGTTTGAGTCTGGCATCTAAGACCCTTTACCTCATTGTTTTTTCAAGCCTTGTCTGTTATATGCTGCTTCACAGAACCTTCATTCCAGGCAAATGGGACAACCATTCCTTCTTCCAAGAATGCAATCCCCTACTCTGCTCTGAGTTCTTTCTTCATCTGAGTAAAATCTACTCTTTCTTCAGAGTTCACATCAAATCTCACTCTCTATGGAGCCTTGAGGGATCACCATAACTGAATAGATATGTGGGATTGCATGGTATAATGGCTAAAATATGGTTTCCTATACCTGAGGTGGAGCTCCTGTTATGCTACTTATTTCTGTGACACAGGGACGTAATTCTCTGGGCCTCATTCTCTTTATTACTAAAATGAACTAAACACCTAAAGACATAAAAATTTCCTGACACATGATAGGCATTCTATAACCAATAATTTCCATTAAATACATAGTGCTCTGTAAGATTTTAAAACATGTATATTCTTAGTGATATAGTTATGGTGTATTTGCTTGTTTGTTTGTTTGCTTAATCTTCTCTATGAAATGGTGAGCACCTTAAAGCCGTAGTATAGTGTGGAGGGTATCAGCTTAGTCTTCATGGAATATTGCACGCCATAGAAGGGAATGGGTTCTTGCCATCTGTGGCAGAATGGATGGACCTGGAGGGCATTGCTGAGTGGAGTGTCAGACAGAAAAAGACAAATACCATATGATTTCATTGATATGTGGAATCTAAAGAAAAAATAAACAAACACAACGGAAACAAACTCACAGTTACAGAGAACATTTTGTGGGTTGCCAGATCGGAGGGGTGTTTGGGGAATGGATGAAAAAAGGAGAAGGGTTTAGGAAGTACAAATTGGTAGTTACAAAATAGTCATGGGGATGTCAAGTACACCATAGAGAATATAATCAATAACGTTGTAACAACTATGTATAGTGCCAGGTGAGTACTAGATTTATTGGGATGAACATTTTGTAAGTTATATAAGTATCTAATCACTATATTGCATACCTGAAACTCATATAATATTGTATGTCAACTGTGATTGAAAAATAAAACAAATATTTTTAAAAATACCATACATTTGAGTCTCATATCAAGCATGGTGTCTACTGAGGTAAAAAAAGGTGATTGTCTTAGCTCATCTCTTTAAAATTTTACAATTTTATTCATTTGTGTTAGGGAGAAGACAACAATGGTCAGTCACTTGCTTTTCATGTTTCTTTTGCTAAATGATGCTATGGAGAAAGTTGAGGAAGTGATCTTAGTTCTAACAATGTACTGTTTAGTTATTCCTTCATTCACCAAATGTTTAATGAGTGCCTACGGCAAAGGACAAAATTCTTGTCCCTTCCCTCCTAGAGTTTAAAGTCTAGTAAAGGTAGACAGACATTGAAATAGATAGTCACAAAAGGAAATGAATGAATTACAAGTAGTGATAGCTTTAATAGCTGTTTAAGGGAGTGCAACAAGAGACTGAAATGAGTGGTCTCTGAACAGGGTCAGACTATACATTCATATCAGCAGTTCTACTCCAGGGAATCCTTCCACTCAATTTCTACAACTGACTTCTTTTAGACCACTGTATGATACTTTGTTTTTCTTTAAAAATACCTGAGCAGCTCAGATATCTGATAGCTAAGAACTTCTGACAACAGGAAATTTGCTTCTTGTTCACCTGTATTATCAGGTGTGTAAATGTTTCTACCTCATGTATTATGACAGAGACTTACCAGGAGAGTTACTTTTTCTAGGTTTTCTTGGCAATATCTTGACATTTTATCTATGCAAAAGTAGGAGACAGAAGACACAGAAAAAATAATTTCAAAAGATTCTAGTATTTTGAAATAAAAAACATTATTTTGCCACACACAAAACTGGAAAAAAAACAGCTATGAGAAAACTCTAAGAGGTGTCAAATATGTCTATTACTGATTGCGGTAATGGTATTATGGGTGTTTGCATATGTCCAAATTCATCAAATCATACACATTATATATGTGCAATTCTTTGCATATCAATATACCTCAAAAAAGATGTTGTGTGTGTTTTTTGGTTTTTTTTTAGCTGAGCCATCCTGCCACCTTTTGGCAGCTCAGCAGCAGCTCAGCTCTGGCTGGGCATCGAACCGCTGTTGCTCAGAGCTCAAACTCTTGAGCGAGCTCTTAACCAACTGAGCCACTCAGCCGGCCCTAAAGTTGTTTTTTAAAAAAGAAAAAAAAATTAAATGTTTATAACTGTGATATACAGAACACCTTGATAAGATGTTGTCTGCCTTTCCTTCTACTCCTTTAAAGAATCTTTTCTAGTTGATAGGAAAAGAACAACGGATAGTGCTAACTCCCCCCTCTGCCTGGTGTGACTTTAAGGCAGAAAGTACACCATTTTAGATTTTACTCACTTAAGTCCAAGTTCACATCGGAAAAATCTTACCCAACATAAATTCACACTGCACATATTTTAGACACGCTATTATTTCTGGAAGTGCAATAACCAGAGCTTTGTTCTTATTTTTATCTTAAGGTTGAGAACAATCAGGCCTTAGCTTTCTAGTAGTCTGATTCTTTTTTTTTGTAAAGATTTTTTTTTTTAATTGGAGAATTGGGGGATGGGAACAGCACTGGGGAATTGAGGAAAGGGGAACAGACAAATTGCTGTCTTTTTGTTCTTCAGTCTAGTTATGGAGGACATTGCTTCACTGGCCCAAGTTGGCACCATCATTGCGCTCTTCCTGGGCGAAGCAGATCAGTCGCCGGCTTCTGGACGGCCACTCACTGCGGCTGCTGGCCGCTCATGCTGGCTGCTGGCTACACATGGTAGCCCATGGCAACCCACTGCAGCAGGGGCTGCAGCCTACGCCATCGCCGGTGACTCGTGGCAGCCCAGCTCCAGGTTGAGCTGTTGTTCAGCATCTTAGCTGTAGAGGACTGTGTCACTGGCCCTCATATGTGGGATCTGAACCAGGGCCCTCTGGCATCCCAAGCCAGTTCTTAACCAATGCACCACTCGGCCGACCCTAGTTGTCTGATTCTTAATAACTTTGTTTATGGCATGGTTACCAAGTAGTCACAAACACTCCTTACAAGCAATACATACTAATGTAAAATGTTGAGTTTACAAAATGAAATAAGGGAACAGGGACTTCATACCCAGTAGACTTGAAATTATGCAGGATGCTACACGTTAGTGTGATCTTCCTTGGTTATATGTAACATAATTTTTCTCATTGATCTTCCATTCTCTGACTTTTCCATTGGTCTCTTCCTTCCCCCGAATCCATTTCAGCATCTCTGTGTTAATAGCCACTGTATATCACCTCTTCACTGAGTTGCCACTTCCCAGCTTGTCATCCCAAAATGCTTGCCTTCAATAGCTCTATTCCCCCAGCATGATTTCTTTATCTATAAGAAATTAGACCATGAACATAAGGGTACATATATCTTATGGATAAATGTTTTCAAATTCTTTGGGTGGATACCCAGAAGATGAATTACTGGGTCATATGGTAATTCTATTGTTAATTTTTTGAGGAACCTCCCTATATTTTCCATAGTGGCTGTACCAATCCGCATTCCCACCATGACCAATTTATGCATTATACACCATGACCAGGACATGGAAACAACCAAAGTGTCCTACGGATGACTGAATAAAGAAGATGTGGTACATATATACAATAGAATATTACTCAGCCATAAGAAAAGATGAAATGTTGCCATTTGCGACAACATGGATGGATCTTGAGAATATCATGCTATGGTGAAACCAGTCAGATGAAAAAATAGAGAACTATAAGATTTCACTCATGTGTAGGCTATAAAACCGAAAGCAACAAACAAACAAGACAAACAAAAATTCTTAGACACAGACAACAATTTAGTGGTTACCAGAGGGAGAGAGGGGACAGGAGAGGTAGAAAAAGGTAAAGGGGGTCAAATATATGGTGACGGAAGGAAAACACAGCGCAATACACAGATGATGTGTTATAGAATTGTACACTTGAAACCTATATAATTTTATTAACCAATGCCACCCCAATAAATATAATAAAAAATAAAATAAAGGTATCCTGCCTGAAAGAAGGGGGAAAAATAAAAAATTAGATCAGAAGCACATCAGAGAATCACTTCCCACTGATGCATAGGGCATTCCCTCCGCTTGAAGGTACCCCACTCTATCTCCCTTGGGAAGAGAACCTTTCCCATTCAGAGTAATGCCTCATTACTCAGAGCTTAGTTTCCTCTATGATGGCTGAGGAATTTTTTTTTTTTCATCCCAACGTATCCAGATATTCTCTCTTCACATTCAGTTCCTGGTTTTTCATTCACTGGATCCTCCTCATTGGCTCGACCACTGATTTCAAACAACTGGAGCTCACACCCCGGGATCCCTGCTCATAAATTCATTTATAACTGGGCTTTAATTTGTAGCTGTGTATGTTTTCCCCCCACATTTTTATTTGGAAAAATTTCAAAATAGGTAACAATTGGAGTCCAGTGGACACCCCTAGACTCACCAGCAGAGAACTTTTCTGAGCTGCTGTTTTGCCTTGCTCTCCATATTTTCTGTTTCCCTTGACTTCTGTAGATCGCTGGGTCATTAGTATTTTTGTAGCTGGATGGAATCAAAAGACTTCAGAGCTGAGCTGCCAAATAAGGTAGCCACTAGCTATGTAAGACTGTTTAAATTTATGTTACAATTAATAAAAATGAAAAATGAAATTAGTTGCACTGTCTACATGCTAAATGCTCAGTAGCCACATGTGGCTAGTGGTTACTGTAAGAGACAGCAAAGTTAGAGGACATTTTCTTTCTCTCAGGAAACATTATTTTACAGCACTTTAGAAGCCTTTTGGATCTTTTGCAAAGTACCAAGTTTATTAAAGAAACGAGTCTGGGTTTCTTGGTGGGGAGGAGGAGTCAGAGCAGGGCCTCTGAGGCAAGAGAGGGAGGAGACTTTTCAGAAATGGAGACAAGGACAGAAACCAAGAGGGTCCTGTAATTTTAGGGAACCCACCCCCTGATCTGTGGCAATGTCCCCAGAAGGAGGTGAAGCCTCAGATAAACGATTGCATGGTGTGCCCAGCAGAGCTGCGTCTAGGTCACTGACCTCCAGGATCCAATTTAACTTAGACAATAAGGATTTCAGAAGAGGCTATGATGGCCTGCAGAATCACTTTCTGAACACTGTGCAACCCTCTTGAATTCTGGTTGAGTCCTGGGAGGGAAGAGTGTTGTACCACTGAGCGAGAATTAATTGCCTGACAATCCAATGGGACTAATGCTCAGCTTTGGATTTTATTAGACTTAAAAGAATAAGAAGAAATAGAAATGTCTCGCACATCTAAATTTTAGGACTGAGTTTCAAGCCCACTTAAAAATAGAGAAAATTGTCTTTGGTGATTATTTTAAATTATATATATATGTAGGTCACGGACAGCAGGATTAAGTGGTAAATCAGAAGTTCAGGTGAGGACATAATTTTAAAATATTGTTATACATTTAAGTGGCAAGATTGAAGAGGCATGGAGTTCAGAAGAACAGCCTGAGCAGAATATACAGGTTTGGAAATCTTCAGAGTATACATGTTATGTAAAATCATTAAAGAGCATGAGATCACAAAGACAATAAATATAAATACAGTACTATAATCAACTAATGATGAGTTCCTGAAGGCCTTGAACCTTACCAGGCTACCTACCACTAAGCTAGGGTTTCCCAGACTTGCTGATCATGGGACTCTCCTGGGGGCTTGCTATAGCTTTCTCTTAGCCCATTCTAATTCAGCATAACTCAATGGACATTTTCAAGCCCCTTTCTGGGGATTCTGATTTAATTTGAGGTGACACTTGGAACTTTATTTTTAGCTACTACCCTGGTAGGTTTTCAGGATTAGATGAGCTTTTTTAAAAATTGTGCTAAGATTGTTGAAAGATAAAATAGGTTTGTAATAGGTCCAGCGACTTGGCAGTCATCACACGGAAGTTGTCCTTGAATTGATTTGGACATTAAAAGCACATGGAAATAGTTAGGTTTTGGCATGGGGAAAGTGGAATGTCATGAAGTCTTAAAACATACCTGGCCAGTTTTATACTAAGTTTCATGTAATTAACTGCCTGTGTTTTATTTTAGCAAATCATAACATATGACAAATAGGGCAACCTCTGCTTATTTGAATGAAGTTTGTTTTCACTCTCCTTTTATCTGAAGGAAATATCTCTACGTACTCTAACGATTTTCTATAAATCCGGTTACTCACCTCCTTCCATATTTATAAGTTCATAGTCTTATAGTTACTATATATGCTCTAGCATTGCACCTATTTTAGGTTATCAGTCATTACAACACAATAGACATGTTCCTTAAGGGAAGGCAAAGGGCTGCACTTATGACTGAGGTAGAACAAAGGTACGATCTGTTTGCCTTTGGAAATTTGTGTTTTCTATGACTTCAAGAAATATTGCTGAACAAGACATTTCTTCACTATCCTTGATGAAAGATGAACATTAATAATGCAGAAAAGAACCAAGCCAAGTGATGTTGAAGAGAAAACAAGGTTCAGAAGCCCTAATTCCTTTTAGAGGAATAAATTTCAAAACTCAATATTTCCACCATAGCAAAGAATGACATATTATATAACTCGTAAGTTCTAAAGAGTTAAAAATAAACTTATGAAATATTTATGTATACACCTCTCTATACCTATACCTACACTTATGCCTACGTTTATTTCTTTTTTGTTAATTAAAATTTATTGGGGTGACAATGGTTGGTAAAACTATGTTTATTTCTTATAAGTGTATGTACTCTTATTGATGTAATATATGTTCATTTAAATGTTTGTTATGCATATATCCAATATTACTATAGCATATTAAGGTCAAGTTTCATTCATAACTTTGCAGAGTTTTATTATTTTATGTATTTTACGTATAATGACAGCCCTCATATATATATATATATATATATATATATATNTATATATATATATATATATATATATATATATATATATATATCTTAGAGGGGTAAACATCATTAAAGGGACAATTTAAAGCAATGCTAAAAATTAACTGATTTGTTTATTTACTACATATCTATTGAGCACCTTATTTATGCCTGTTGTTCTAGCATAATTATTAAGTCTCCTCCTGTACTCTCAAAAGTGTCCAGATTTGGACATATATATCAGAATCCCATAGAAATTCACAGGAGAGAAATTTATCTTCCAGTAATAAGAAACAAGGAAGCTGTCACTGAATCCTAAGAAATGGGTTTTGTTTCCATGGGTAGAAAGAGAGATGAGGAAGGTAGTCAAGGCTTATGTTTCATCATTGCTTGCTTGTTTATCCAAGCAGCTTCTTAAATGGAAGCTACTTTCTGTTTCCTTTACTTAAAAGTAAAAAGTTTGCCCTAGCTAGTACCTTCGCTTTACATTCACTTCTTTTACAAATGTCAATGATTCTCCATCACCATAGGTCAAAGCCAAAGTCTCAACATGCATTTAGGGATCTTCATCATCTGGCCTCTGCGTGTCTCTTAGTCACTGGCAATGTTTACTTTTCACTTCAGCAGTATTGAACTCTAAACATGCCTTCCTGTTTCTCATTCCCATATGTGTCTTTGGTCATTATCATCAGGGCAAATACTTACATAGTCATTGTTAGATACTTGGGACTGTTGATCTGAAAACTTTACTTGTATTAATTCATTTAATTCACTTAATAATTATTAGTACCTTTTTACAGATGAAAAAATAGAGGGAAAGAAGGGTTAAGAAATTTTCAAGGTCATTCAGCTAGTAAGTATTGGGTTGTTGGAAAAGTCATGATGTATTTTTCTATGTTTTTGTTGCAAAAATGTGTCATGACTTTTCCAACAACCCAATAGCTAAACTTTGAATCCAGACAAGCTGGCTTCAGAGGCTATGCTTTTGACTACTATTGTACAATATTTCTGCTGTTTGGGCTGCCCTAGCCCTCTGATTCTTCTAACTCGTATTGGAATTTACCCTGTTATAACCACCCTTGTATTCTCCCATAGTTTTTCATCTATTCCTTTATATACTCTGTAATTTGTACTTACTTCTTTTGCTGAGCTAGAAGGATAAATCAAACAATAACAGATATTGGGAAAGCAGGTTGACTTCTAGCTAGTATTATTGGTAGCTGGGAGGGATAGAACATAGACAGAGAGGTTTTGGACATATTAATTTGAAGGTTATAGCTAAATATGCAAAAGTATAAATGACCAACAGAAAATTGGAATTGCAGCACAGTCTCAGCAAAAGGGCTGATGCTGCAGTATGAACCTAAAAGGAAAGAACAAATTAATAAATCATACAGTCAAAGAATCTAAAATATAAGACGAGACCTGGAATAGTTTATTTAGTTTTATGGAAGACAAAGGAAGATGCGATTTAATGAAGGAGGTGGTGATGATCATCACTGTCAAATTCTAAAAATCCAAGAAGTATGATAAAGACTGATTAAAGGGCTGGCCAAGTGGCGTGTTGGTTGGGAGCTGGCTTGGGACGCCAGCGCTGAGCAGCAGGGCCCTGGTTCGGATCCCACATGAGGGCCAGTGACACTGCCCTTGACAGCTGAGATGGTGAACAACAGCTCAACCTGGAGCTGAGATGCCTTGAGTTGCCGGCGAAGGCGTAGGCTGCAGCCCAGTGCTGCAGTGGGCTGCCATAACCTACCGTGAGTGGCCGGCAGCCACCGTGAGCTGCCAACAGCCTCCATGAGTGGCCGTCCAGAGGCTGACGACTGATCTGCCTCACCTGGGAAGAGCACAATGATAATATCAACATGGGCCAGTGAAGCGACGTCCTCCACAACTATACTAAAGAACAAAAGGACAGCAACTTGTCTGTTCCCCTTCCCTGATTCCCCAATGCTGTTCCCATCCCCCAATTCCCCAATAAAATCTTAAAAAAAAAAGACTGATTAAAGATGATTGAATTTGGCTAATTGTGGACAGATGGAAGTAAAAAACAAATTTGAGAGCATTAAAGAGAGAAAGAAGGTGCTTTGGAAGAATAAAATTTGGCATTGGTTTAGTATTTGAATCTGTTCGTCACAGTTTATTTCACATGGCTTGAAAAGGAAGGATAAAACATGTATCTTAATGCTTTCCAACAAAATATACAAATACTGTGGCAAGCTTAACACAGGAAAGTGAACTCATTAATAGTTTAGTGAGCAAATTGAATTTTCTATAACAATATATTTTTCATGAAGAATTTACCCTTAAAATATAATTTCCTATAAATTTATTTTGAGAAATTTCTGGTCTCCATACCCTTATAAATAAAGGTTGCATTCCTGGAAAACAAATAAACAAGCAAAAATGCTTCAGTTAACAATTGAATAGTTCTGCAAATATCTTGCTCTTCTAAGTAAACATTAAAAAGAGGAGATGTAATTCATTATAACCCAAAACAGAGTAAGTACAGCTTTGTCCCAATGGGTAATGTTTTTTGTTTTTATATCCACTATTTCTACTTTCCGGTACTCTCTCTTAATGATATTTAGAAGGATAATAGCCAAAATAGCATTTTGAAAACTCAAAGTACTATGTGAACAAGGTTATTCATGGCCAAGTTTTCTCTTAAATATCACTAGGACCTATATTTCATTTAATTTTAACAAAGAGTGAAAGTAGTGAGTGTAGAATACTGATTTTAGAAGGTAATATTTAACGTAAGGAGATAAAAAAGACAGTAGATAAAAATGCATCAGAGTTGAGCAAAGTTAGTTTCCAAGATTCAAAAACCAAATATAAAAGTGTAAAAGCCAGACAGAAAAGATTGTTTGATCAGAGGCAGAGAAAAGATGCAAGAGAGGAGGATAACTCATGGAACAAGAGTAGGTAGAAATGAATGGGGAAAAACGAACTCTAGAAAGATATGAAGGAAGGGAAAGAGGGAGGGAAAAGGAGAAAGGGAAAGGAAAGAATGGTGGGAGGAAAGGAAAGTGAAGGGAACAGAGGGGAAGGAAAGAGAAGGAAAACATATTTTTCACTGGAGAGGAAAAAAGTTCAAGGTGTTTATGACAATGTCCTGGTATTTCTTGGTGAACAAAAGGCAGAGTTATCTGCAAATATGAGTGCTCTGGGGGATGATAAGGAACTTGAACAGCACTGAGTTGACATTGTCCATTTTCCTCTCATCATGTTAAGAATTTCTTGGTGCTGCAACTTCCCCAGCAATACTTGGTTGCCTGGGATGTTTTCCTCCTCTAGTGCCTTTTTTTGCCACACTCATCAAATCAATGTTAATTGACAACCTCATAGAATATTCCCATCTGCCGGGAAGAAATTTACAATCAGCTGCACCTGATTGAAGTAACAGTACTTTTTGATTGTGAACATTTAAAAAAATTCATAGTGATTCAGAAACATTTATTTTCTTACATAATAATATGAAAGTGCAGTGTACTTGTGACAGAATATAAAATCACAGGATATTTTTTCTGTGTTTAATATGGTTTATTTATTTATTTATTTATTTTTATTTTATTTTATTTTATTTTTTATTGTTAGTTTCAGGTGTACAGAACAATGCAATAGTTACCCTTTTCACCCTCACCAGGTAACAACCCCCCTCCCCCCATCTATTGCCCTCCCACCCCCGATATCATGCTTATCTATTACAATTCCATTGAATCCATTCCCGCACTCTACTCCATGTAATATGGTTTATATAGTTGTAATGTCTGAACTTTCTGGTAGACATAAACACAGACGAACTTATGATATCGAGGAGTTGTCTATCCCAGTGGATCCTAGACTCTTGATTTTATGTAGCAGTAAAATACAAATGGGGGAGCCAATACAAGGCTGCCAATTTTTAATCTGGCCAAGTAAAATATTAAAACAAATAACTCACTATCATTTATTCTCACTATAGTTTCTAACATAACATTTTGGCATAAAAATGATTTTAGTCTTTAAAATATAATCTAAAAGACACACACAACGACATACTTTAAATTAAATATGTCCAGCTTTATAAATATTTATGACATTATTCTTAATTTCCTGGGTTAACTGTAGGCATATGAAAACCTTGTCATGAGGTGCTGGTCTTTGGAACTCTGTTTGGGGTTATTAGTTTTCACTCACAATGTCTGAGCCCCAGCTCAGACAGCCAGTAACCCACCGTCTATTGTGATACGGACAGAATCACCAGAATTTAGATCACAAGGCTCCAGTTTAGATCTTTCGAGCCTCAAATGCTGGGGTCTTAACCATTATGTTACAGATTTCTCCTAAAATATTCTTATTTTTAGCAATATAAGGATTACCATGAAGGTCAAGGAATGTAATCAATTAAGTGACTCTTCAGAAAAATAACTTCCAGAAAACAAAAATAGCTGTTAAAATAGAGTATACTTTGATGTAATTAAAAATAGTATATCTAATTTTGAGGATATAAATAATAAATTCTAGGACACCAAAAACTGGTGATAGAGTGAACACACATACATACGCACTTCAATAATGCAACAAAAAATTGTTCCTCCCCCCCCCACACACACACATCTATATCTATATCTATCCATCTACAAAGGTGCCAAAAAAATGTATACACATTTAAAGAAAGGAAAAACTATTAAAATTTTAATACTCAATATATATCAATAACAAAAGATGAATACAAGTCACGTTTGACTCCTGCAATTACAAGAGGTGCTCAAAGTGGTTACCATCAGCATCCAGACACTTCTGATTATGGCGAACTACTGCTTGAGCAATGTTGACCAAAGTGTCCACTTATACACATTTTTTTGGCACCCCAGGTATACTTATATACACACATTTACACATATGATTCATGTTCTCTTTGAACCCATTGGAGAATGAATTGCAGGCATCATCCCATTCACTCCTGAATACTTTAATATGTATTTTCCAAGAACAAGAACATTACCTATAGTTATCTAATAGCCACACTAGACTTAATAAATTTAGGAAAGCTAACACTTTTAGAACTCTAATAATTAATGAACAACCTCTATTCAAATTTAGTCAGTTTTTTCAAGAATATACGCTAATCACTATTATTTTCCCTGTCCCATTTCCAATCCAGAATCACACATTGTGTTTAGTTTTCATAACTCTTCAACCTCAAGCAGTTTTCTAGCCTTTGTTTTTAATGACATTAACATTTTGAAGAGTTCATTCCAGTTATTTTATAGAATGTCCTCAATTTGATTTTCCTTATGTGTAAATTCTGGTTATGCAATTTTGACTGGATATCAAATAGTGGTATATCTTTTTCACTATAGTTGGTGCTATAATTGATTATCTTATCTTCAAAGGTAGTGTCTACTAGGTTTCTCCACTGTAAACTTTCTTCCTTTTTAAAAATTTTAAATTGATACAAAAGAGGTACTTGAGGAAATGTAAATTTTCTGTTCCTCATTATCTCACCCGTGAGTTTTAGTATTCATAGATTATTCTTGCATGCATCACTTGTCATTATGATGCTAGCCAAATGGTGATTTTCTAACTCCGTTTGTTCTATTACACTTGTTAGCTGGCAATCAACTGTAAGGAAGAGATTTGTATTTTTCCATTAATTTATATTAGTATATACGTGTGGATTTTTATTTATTTATTTATATTTATTTATTATTTACTTTTTTTGGCTGAGCCATCCTGCCATCTGTTGGCAATTCAGCGGCAGCTCAGCTCAGGCCGGGAATCAAACTACTGTTGCTCAGAGCTCGCACTCTTGAGTGAGCTTGGATTTTTATTTTATTCCATGATTTTACAATCTATTACTATCAGTATTTATTTTGATGTCAAATTGCCCCAGTTTTGGCTAACAGAAATCCCCTTTGAACTTTTTCCTATGTCTTATTAACATGACTCATCATTTCATGAGCATTAAATTACAGTTTGGCACAAAAAATATTATGCAAGATGATACACAAATGAATATGGTCATTTATATGATTATGTTTTCCCAGTTCTGTTTATATTTGGAAAGTTGAATACTGGTGTGGATGTGGGACATAAGAAAATCTGTAGAAATTTTCCTATAATCCTTATTTATGTTTGTTGAAAATGGGAAATTCTTTTCAGCCACTGAGTCAGAATCAATTGTCATGTTGTTTTAGGGACAGGCTGCTCTGAAGAGATGAGGTCAGTAAGTTGTAGAGGAGAGAAGCTCTGTGCATGACTGCTCCTTTTCTCATCACAGCGACATTCTCCCTTGTGGCTTCATGGTAGTCTGATGACAAGTGAGAGCTTCCCTTTCCTCATAAATGTAAGTAACTTTCTTTAGATTGTTAACTTCACTGTCTGGACCACTCCAGTAACTTTTCCATGATCTATGTGATTCTGAGCTTGACTTCATTGTACTTCCCTCAGTTACTGTTTCTCTATGCCAAAGCCAGTTGAGAGTAAGCCTCAAAGCTGACCCAAGAAGACACATCTCTGCCTCTTGCCCACTTTCATGAGCTCTTTAA
Organism: Hipposideros armiger; assembly: GCF_001890085.2. Lineage (NCBI taxonomy): Eukaryota > Metazoa > Chordata > Mammalia > Chiroptera > Hipposideridae > Hipposideros > Hipposideros armiger. Next base: position 317,936 of record NW_017732221.1, on the reverse strand, counting down.
TGATATAGTGGTATCATACAGGCAGGAGACATTTGGCATGCTGAGATGAGGCAACAGAGAAAGTTTTCATGAAAGGGGCATTTAAAAAACATGTCTACAAGATTAGGGGAAAGCTACAAGGGACAAGGAATTCCAGCTACATGTCCAAAGGAGCAAGGGGGTAGGTGATGACCAGATTCTGGAGCTATCTGATCTGAAGTATGACTTTCTGTTGACAAATGCAGCTACTGCCAACTCAGAGCAACCCAGCAAAGAAGGAACTGGAGAATAAGTACTCAATTCTCTCTTCTCCCACTGGTGCTTTCCTGATAGGGCTTCCCATTGGCCTAAGCAATTGGGAGCTAGAGAGTAACAGATTTATTGATGAGATTGATGTGATGCACACAATGACCCTCACATAGAGTAGGGTGGAGAAGCATGGAGAGTCATGGTTCTAGAGGTGCAAGCAAATTATTCAAGTTGCACATAACAACTTTTAATTTTTTAAATACAGATTTTAAGGCTTGTTTTTGTACTTCAAGTGGCCATCAACCATTGCCTGGATTTCCATACTTTTCTTCCTGGAGTCTCCAGCTTATGTTCTGGCATCAGTTCCTTCACCTAATAAAGACACACCTTACTGTTAGCCCAGGTGTGTGTGTGTGTGTGTGTGTGTGTTAGCTCCCCTTCACCCCCAATGTGTAAAGTAAAAATAACTTCATCTTGTTATAAAACACTTTTAACAAAAAGTAACTGGGCAATCAATAAAATAAAAAATGTAACCTTTATTAGTTTTGCACATTTTTAATGTTGGTTAGCATCATTTAGGGTAATAGTAGCATTTTCCAACATGCAGTTCACAAATACAGTTTATCTAAGTAGTTTTAAGAAAAAGAGGAGCCTAACTTTGCTTCTGTAAGAAACACAAAATGTCCTGATGTAATTGACATTATATAAGTTCACTACTCTTTTCTTGTGGAAAAAAAAATGTGAAACCCACATCATATATATAGAGCATTCTATAGCAGCATGACTCCAAAAAATGAAAACATAAACAGAAGCTAAAAAAAAAAGGACAAACATGAAAACTAAAGGCTATCTTCAACCAGTTAGTGCAGGCACTACCAAAAATGTAAATAAAATTTTATCCCTTTCTAATTGTAAAGCATAATTTGGATGTGAGTTGTGAACCTATTTTGCCCCTTAAAATTATTAAATAATCTAAAATTAGCAAATGTAATAAAAAACCAGAAATTTACAACTACCCATTCTTGTATTCATTTCTTATTTAGCAAATTTTTTTTCCGTGAAAATGTACTATGGACAGAAAGTAAGAAAAGTGATTGTGATATCAACCTGAAGGTAATTTCCTCTTCATATTTATGTACATAATGCTGAAAAGTAAAATAAAATGACTTTTTTACAGTATTTATATTTGCTTATAAAATTCTAAACACATTTTTAACAGGTTAAGCAGTTTTTAAACATGTCTGTACAGTCTGGCTATACACCATATGTTGTCCACTTAAAATTTAAAAATAACCAAAAAGCTATTAAAGTACTGCAAACTATTGCTTAATGACTTAAAGAAATGAAGTCGGTTGAATAATTTCCTTGATTTTACCACTGACATATGGTTTCTCATAAAAGAGATTCTGAGCATGGGAGAAACCAGATACAGCAGCGTGGTAATATAAACATGCATTGAGAGCATCCAAACTATCTATAATGGTACAGAATACATTATATTACCTGTGTAAAGCTTGCACTCTACATTTCTTGTGGTACATATTTGATGCAATAAATACTGTGCTTAGGTCATTATTTGTTTGCTCAAACGTGCACCACAGGGTAAAATGACTATTTACATAATAAATAGCATTTTTATTAACATATACAGTGTTGACCTTGCTGTGCTGAAGATGGCTAAACAAAGTGCAGGATTAAGCAGAAATTTATAAAGGGTTCTTTTGGTCAATTCAGTCTTCGAGGGGGAAGCAATGCTCATTTTTCAGTTTTTCAATACAATAAACCAAAACATAACATTTATGACTTCAGACATTTGAATGAAGTTTGCACCTGCTAAGATTTAATGGCCTACCCCCCAAAAGACGATCTACTTAATTTAGGGGTTAGATTTGACAAAACAAGATGAGCAAAGCACCTCCAATTATCACCTAATTACTGCTCCCAGAAACATGGATGGAATTTAAGAACTCATTGTTTTCCTTATGACTTTTTTTCATGCATGATCTCTAAGTGCAGCATGCCCTCATGCAGACCACTTTGTGCAGATGGGAGGGCCATATGATTGCAATTATCCCCATGGCATACCTGTTAAAGAGGTCCTTTAGTCTATTTCCAAGCAGAAACCCCATTTACAAAAATAGTCACATATAATAAACAACATATGGATTAAAAAAAAACAAACGATGAATCCCTTAACAGATTTTGTAAAAATGTGACAAATGTGGCAGTTGAAATGCAAAGAGTGGATACAATTACTATACTAAAGTGTTTCATGTTAAACAACCCCCAAATTATAGGTTTACACCCCTTTGAACTGGTCCCTACATTCTGAGTAGCCATTTTGTCTCTTGTCTTCAGCAGTGTCAGCTGGTAGTGAAAACAGTAACCTCCTGTCTAGGTCATCTCCCCTTTACACAGTCACAGTTTTCTGACAAGGGGTCACTGTCTTATTGTAGGCACTGACCTTAAGTAGATTTGTGTAAAAACAGTCAGTTTGGCATTGACCTCCTAAGGGAGTCCTGTTGACAAAAATACATCACCTTCACAGGCTGTAAACAATTAGTCACCCAATTATTTTTATTTGTTTTCATTTATTTCCCTTTGGCTTTTTCATCTTTACCTTCTTGCTCATGTTTTTCCACAATTGGCTTTGTTACCCGATCATACGAGGGTGGACAAACTGCTGTAGACATGGTCAGATCAGTTTTTTCTGTAATAGAATTTTCATTTATTCTGTCAATTATCATGTCTTCTTTTACAAGAAGATTAGCCCCACCTTTGATTTTATTTTTATTATATGTAAATGAAGCTTGTTTTAAAGTTCGCTTTAAGAGGTGGCGCCTATAAGCACGCTGAATAATAACAGCGGACACCTCCTCTTGTTTTCGTTTTAAAGTCGTAGTAATTGGCTGATAGGAGACCTTTGATGGATTGGAAGCCATGAATCGCTCTTCCATCTGTATTCGAAGAGCATCCATCTCTCCACTCTCCCCCAGAACTCGCTTAGTAAAAGCAAATAGGATGTCAAGACAGTGGATCCGGTCACCACTGACCATGGGCAGATCCATGGCAATGAGCTGGAGTTTGTTTGGTTGTGGCAAATTGAGAGGTGGTTCAAGGGCAGCTGCAAACTGAGATAGTTTTTCAAATTCCATGAACTGGGTGGCATCAGGGTCAAACTTCTCCCAAACCTCGTAGAACATCTCAAAGTCATCCTCACTCAGGGGCTCTGCACTTTCTTCAGTAGCAACACTGAAGTTCTCCAGGATGACAGCGATGTACATGTTCACCACAACCAGAAAGGATATGATGATGTAACTGACAAAAAAGAAAATCCCAACAGATGGGTTCCCACAGTCTCCTTTAACTGAGCTTCCAGGGTGATCTTTCTCAGGGTCGCAGTCAGGAGGTCCACTGTTGAGAATAGGTGCCAACAAACCGTCCCAGCCCGCAGAGGTGGTAATCTGAAACAGGCAGATCATGCTGTTGCCAAAGGTTTCAAAGTTGAACATGTCATCAATTCCAACTTCCCTCTTAACGTAGGCAAAGTTGGACATTCCAAAGATGGCGTAGATGAACATGACCAGGAAGAGCAGGAGGCCGATGTTAAACAACGCAGGAAGGGACATCATCAGAGCGAAGAGCAGCGTGCGGATCCCCTTGGCCCCTTTGATCAGACGTAGGATTCGGCCAATCCTGGCCAGACGGATCACTCGGAACAGGGTAGGGGACACAAAATATTTTTCTATCAGCTCAGCCAGAAACATGCCTATGGATAAAAAATGAGAATACAAAATAGTGACAAAGTTATCAATCAAAATAATACTTAAGTTTCTGCCAAGGCACATACATAATCTTAAAGTTGACATACGTACACTATATTAATTTATGTTAAATATTAAATTAAGTTAATATTTGCTATGGGCTGAATTTTGTATGCACCAAATTCATATGTTAAAGTCCTAACCCCAGAATGTGATAGTATTTGGAGATAATTTTTTATCTCCATATATGGAGATAGTATTTGGAGAACATTTGGAGATAATTAGGTTTAGATGAGGTCATATGGGTGGGGCCTTCATGGTGGAATTAGTGTCCTTAGAAGAAGAGACACTAGAGAGCTTACTGTCTCTCTCCACCTCCCATCCCTTTCCAATCCACATGAGGACATAGTGAGAAGGTGGCCTTTTACGAACCAGGAAGAGAGCTCTCATCAGAAACCCGCTATGCTTGTTCTTGGACTTTTAGACTCCGGAATTTTGAAAAAAATAAAATTCTGTTGTTTAAGCTATACATTCTATAGTAATTGTTATGGAAGTCTGAACTAAGACAATATTCATTTCAGTAAGGATGTTACAGTAGCATTTGCCTTTGAGGAGTGTTTATAGACTATTTTTAGTTTACTTAAATTTTTTTCTGAAATTGCCAAATCACATATCTTATTTCCAGTCCTTATTCACTTAAAAGAATCTGTAGTTTTTGATGTTATTTTCATCTCTCCATGAATTTGATGCTTTCCTATGCTTCCTTTATAATATTCTTATATATTTATATATGCTGTGGTGCATCCCTAAACGGATCCAAGGCTGATGCTCTTTTTGGTCTCCTGTGTCTGAATTTGGTCTCTCAGCCTTCAACTCTTAAGCTTCCTTCTGCATTTGTCTTTTAAATCATGAAATAATAATTGTACTGAAGAGGATTTAAAGAAACCAAGTGCATCATCTATATATCACATTGTGTGTTGTATTACAGAATCGTACACCTAAAACCCATGTAATTTTACTAACCATTATCACCCCAATAAATTTTAATTAAAAAAAAGAAAGAAACCAAGTGCTTTTGAGTTACACTGTCTAACTCTGTAATGGGTAAATAGCAAGTCTACAAAAGTGTGAGTGTGTGTGTGTGTGTGTGTGAGTGAGAGAGAGAGAGAGAGAGAGATAGAGAGAGAGAGAGAGAGAGAGAGAGAGAGAGAAGAGAGAATACAACTTTAGTACCTTATCCACAACTGAGAACTGATTACACTATGGATTTGTATATGAATCAAAGGCCACATACAACATATGAGTTGGATATAAGACCAATTTCTTCAGAGGGGGGAATGACATGAAAACCTGCCCAAACAGAGGATTTCCAGTCAAGATGAAGGATTAATAGGTAAATGCTGTTCTTGCCTTCTCATAACCACATTAAAATTACAATTAAACTACAGAACACCCAAAATTGAGAATTGCCTGAAATCTAGCTGAACCAGAGCCCTACACCTATGGATATACAGAAAAAGCCACCTTGCACCTGGTAGGAGGGGCAGAAATGTGGAACAGGCTGGTTCCACACCCATGTGTGACCTTTAAAATTTAGGAGAGCTATCTCAGCTGCAGAGAGTCCCTCCTGGAGAAAAGGGTCCCAGATCCACACCAGGCTCCCTAGCCCAGGGTTCCAGTGCCAAGAAGTCCCCATAACTTTTGGCTGTGAAAACCAGCGGAGATTGTGTCTGAGTGAGTCGAAGGGTTGCTAGAGTCCCAAGTGCTCCTCTCAAAGAAAGTGCACATAAACGTGCTCACTTATGGGCTCAGTTGCTCTGAGCTCCATGGCTGGGGCAGCTTGTGCTGCCAAGTACCAGGGACATGTAGGGAGGAACTGAGTTGTTTGGCCCAGGACAAGAGCTGGAGGTGGAGCTTTCTCCCAGATGGAGGAGCTGGTGGAAGCCGTTGTTTCTTTGTTGAGCTCTCCCCTTACCCAGCATGCAGGCGTAGGCAGATGCCATATCCGAGTCTCCATCAACCTGGATAACACTGTTCACCCAAACATGGTGATTCTCTGAGACCCTGGTGGACCCAAACTACTTCCAGTGGCTTTTCTTTTTTTTTTTTTTTTTAAGATTTTTATTGGGTAATTGGGGGGTTGGGAACAGTACTGGGAAATTAGGGGAAGGGGAACAGACAAGTTGCTGTCGTTTTGTTCTTCAATCTAGTTGTGGAGGACGCTGCTTCACTGGCGCAAGTTGGCACCATCATTGCGCTCTTCCCTGGCGAGGCAGATCAGTCGCCGGCTTCTGGATGGCCGCTCACTGCGGCTGCTGGCCGCTCACGCTGGCTGCTGGCTACACATGGTAGCCCATGGCAACCCACTGCCACAGGGACTGCAGCCTACGCCGTCGCCAGTGACTCACGGCAGCCCGGCTCCAGGTTGAGCTGTTGTTCAGCATCTTAGCTGTAGAGGGCAGTGTCACTGGCCCTCATATGTGGGATCCGAACCGGGGCCCTCTGGCATCCCAAGCGAGTTCTTAACCATCACGCCACTCGGCCGGCCCCCAGTGGCTTTTCCATATTGCCTGTCTTGGCCTATTCTTTGGACTTTCCTAAAAACGTTTTAAAGATTCATTAAACCCAGACAAGCAGCATCTGGTCTTGGTCTGTGCCATACCTCTTGTATAGCATCCCAAAGCCATACTAATGTCAGCCAACCTCAGTTTGCATCTTAGCCTCTTCCAGGCACCTCCAAGCCCAGCGCAAGTGGCAACTATCTGAAGATCACTTTGTAGTGCATGCCAAACGGCCCCAGGCAGGACACAGGCAGCGGCTGAACTTGGCCTGTACCAGAGCCCCTCCCAAGGGGTCCTGCAACCAACATTCCCAGTGGCCAGCTTCAGACCACACCAGAGCACCACCCAAACACCTCCAAAAATGACACACCCAAAGAGCAGAGAGTGCAGGCATCAGAGCCCTGCTAAAGTGAATCCTGCTCCATAGGGTTAACCCCTGCACAACAGGTTCTCCACTGTAGTCACAGCCAGTTCTCACCACCAATCAGCCTGAGGGTCAGATGTGCCAACTGCAGTCAAGGCTCAACTACAACAGGAAGGCACACACAATCCACACAAGGGACATGCCTGGGCACCTGGTTCAGGTGGCCAGAGAGACTGTGCCACTGGGCCTTATAAGACACCTACTACATAAAGACACTCTACTAAGACTGGGAGACATAGCAGCTCTACCTAATACATAGAAACAAACACAGAGAGGCAGCCAAAATGGGGAGACAAAGAAATGTCCCAAATAAAAGAAGAGAACAAAGCTCCAGAAAAAGAACCAAAAAATATGAAGACAAGCAATCTGCCAGATGCAGAGTTCAAAACACTGATTATAAGAATGCTCAATGATGTCAGGGAGAAATTCAAAAAAGAGATAAGAAACATAAAAAGTGACATAGAAAACATAAAAAAGATCCAGGGAGAAATAAAGAATACAATTACTAAAATGAAGAATAAATTAGAGGGAATCAACAGTAGATTAGATGAAGTAGAGGATCAAATGAGCAATTTAGAAGATGAGGCAGCAGAAAACACTCAATTGTCACAGCAAAAAGAAAAAGATAATACAAAAAAATGGGAATAACTTAAGGGGCCTCTGGGAAAACATCAAGTGTACTAACATTTGCATCATAGGGGTACCAGAAGGAGACAAGAGAGACTAAGGAATTGACAACCTATTTGAAAAAATAATGATAAAAACTTCCCTGGTGAAGGAAATAGAGATAAAAATTCAGCAAGCGCACAGAGACCCAAACATGATGAACCCAAAGAGGCCAACACCAAGAAACACCAAAATATCAAAATTAAAATGCCAAAGGTTAAAGACAAAGAGAGAATCTTAAGGACAGCAAGAGAAAAGCAGTGTTTCTTACAAGGGAGCTCTCATAAGACTGTCAGCTGATTTCTCAACAGAAATCTTTCACGCCAGAAGGGATTGGCAAAAAATTTTCAAAGTGATGAAAACCTAAGACCTACAACCAAGATTACTCTGCCCAACAATGTTATAATTTAGAATCAAAGAACATAAAGAGCTTCCCAAATAAGAAAAAAACTAAAGGAGTTTATCACCACCAAACTAGTATTACAAGAAACCTTAGAGGGTCTTATTTAAGATGGAAAAAAAAAAAAGGTAAAAATCATGAAGAACAAAATGGCAGTAACTACATATCTATCAACAATTACTTTAAATGTAAATGAATTAAATGCTCCAATCAAAAGACACAGGGTGGATGAATGGATAAGAAAATGAGACCCTTACATACGCTGCATACAAGAGGCTTACTTCAGATTGAAAGACACACGTAGACTAGAAGTAAAGGGATAGAAAAAAATATTTCATGAAAATGGAAATTAAAAAAAAAAGGTCTGGGGCCGGCCGAGTGGCTCAGTTGATTAAGAGCTCGCTCAAGAGTTTGAGCTCTGAGCAACAGCGGTTTGAGTCCAGCCCGAGCTGAGCAGCCGCTGAGCTGCCAACAGGTAGCAGGATGGCTCAGCTTAAAAAAAAAAAAAAAGAAAAAAGAAAAAAAAAAAAAGGTCTGTGGTAGCAATACTTACACCAGACAAACTAGACTTTATAACAAAGGCTATATAATAAGACACAAAGAAGGACCCAGCAATCCCACTTCTAGGTAGTTATCCCAGGTAACCCAAAACACTACTTTGAGCAGATGTGTGCGTCCATATGTTCATTGCAGCATTGTTTACAATGGCCAAGGTGTGGAGGTAGCCTGAGTGTCCATTGATGGATGAATGGGTAAATAGGATGTGGTACATATATACAATGGAATATTACACAACCATAGAAGGGAATAGGTTCTTGCCATCTGCAGCAGCATACATTGACCTAGAAGATATTGTGCTGAGTGGAGTATGTCAGGCAAAGACAGATGCAATGTGATTTTGCTTATATGTGGAATCTAAAGAACAAAATAAAGAATTAAACAAAACAGAAATAAACTCATAGATACAGAGAACATTTTGACAGTTGTCAGATGGGAGGGAGGTTGCAGAGGTGGGTGAAAAATTGGGAAGGGATTAAGAAGTACAAATTTGTTGTTACACAGTAGTCATGGGTATGTAGGGTATAGCATAAGGAATATAGTCAAGGAATATTGCAATAACTATGTATAGTGTCAGATGGGTACTTGACCAGTCAGGGGGATCAGTTCTTAAATTGTATAAATGTCTAACCACTATGCTACACACCTGAAATTAATCTAAAATATTATTGAATGTCAACTGTAATTGAAAAATTAAAAAGGAAAGGAAAGGTGAAAGGCAATAAGTGGTCCAAATTTCCAGGTTAAAACAAATAAGTCATGGGGATGTAATGTGTCATGGGACGTAATGTACAACATAGGGAATACAGTCAATAATAGTGTGATAGTGTGGTGCAGTGTCAGATGGTTGCTGGATTCTTTAGGTATATAAATGTTGAATAACTATGGTGTACACCTGAAACTATATAAAATTGTATGTTAGCTAATTTTAATAAAAACCTTAAAAGAAAAGAAAAGAAAAGAAAAATCTTCCCAACAGAGTGCCCCATATGTGCTGGTGAAATATTGACTCAATCATATCATCTGGTTTGGGAAAGAATGAGCAGTTCATGTCCACAACAGACTTCTTTTCTTCACTGGAGCTAGAGTTGTATCTTTAATGTGATGAGCTATTGCTCATGTGCCTCATTGTACATTTTAGGTTTTGAAGTATATGACAGATGAAGCAATATCTCATGCCACCTCACTTCCCTTGTGCATCATTACCATAAACTCATTTCAAGGTCTAGATCTAGAAAATCTCTACCTAATACCCTGAAAACACTTACCATCTGTATTTGCTAACATTGCTCTCATCTTTATTCTCTTCACACTCCATGCTTTTCCTTATCTTGCCATCAACTTTCACTCCAATCTACATGCTGATAACTTTAGGTCCATGTCTCTGATGCAATGTATTTTCTAAATACCAGACTAAATTTCTAGTCCTCGTCTCAACAAAGACATCTAAATATTGTATAGGCTATTCAATCTCAACAGGTCAAAAACGCTTTTGTCTTAGTTCATAGCACATTTCTAATCCAAATGAATGAAACTTTACTGTATTAAAATAATAATACACCTAATGTCTAAAATGGATGGAATAGGATACAATGCTATATATATATAGCAGAAGCCTCATTTTGTAAAAAAACAAACACACCTGGATAAAATACATTAAAATTTTCACAGTGATTATCTCTGAGTGATGGGATGATCTCTATTTTAAACTTGATTATTCCAATGTTTACTTTTATTGAGCTGAACTTAAGAGACTTTAAATACTTCTTACCTACAATGGAGAGAATGACAACCACAAAATCAAAAATATTCCAGCCTATGGTAAAATAATAATGGCGGAGGGAGATGAGCTTCAGCACACACTCTCCAGTGAACAGCACAATGAACACCAGGTTGATACGTGATAAAATGCTAGTTACATTATCACTCTGATCATCTGTTTCTACCATCATTGTGACCATGTTGAGACAGATGAGAATCATGATGCTTATGTCAAAAACTTGTCTGGTTACAAAGTCAAAGACCATTCCTTGAAATTTGTTCTGTAGAGAAAGAGAAATGCTTTTAGCAACAGAAAAGAGTATTTTGTACACAGTAACATCTATATAAGTACATTCTGCATGAATTGACTTTCTGGTATTGTACATAGTAACCACTGGCCCTGAATTTTGTAAAAGATGATTTATAGCACATTAATTTTTTGAGTTCAGTTATCTAAATTGCTATGTACTCTTTATGTTTGTTTATTCCACAGAATAACAATCCCTTGTCAAAAGGAGGTTTCTGATAAGAAACACTGTCTACTAATACACTTCCTTCAGAGGCACAAAATGCCTATTAACACATTAAGATTATGAGAATTTAAGAAAGCTGCTTCATTTTGTTTTACCAGAATGTTCCACAATCAGGTGGACCATGAAGCTATTTCAAAATGCAGTATCTATTAACATCCCATTGTCTTATTTTCAAAGAACTGTTAAAGAGAGCTTGGGATACGCAGCACAACCTATAACGTTATATATTTAAAGCTCGTGTATGGCAGTGTCGACGTACTTCCCCCAAACAGTCCTTGCTGACATTGTCAGACATAGAATGTTGATTGAGCCTGCCCAGGGATAATCAGACCAGAATGACATTACTTATGCTTTGATGTCAAAAATTCATATCCCTTGTCACTGATCCGTGGTTCTGCTCCCCAGTTCTGCCACTGTCAGTCACTGCAGGCCACTGTCTGGCTCATTTCCCTTGGCCAATGAGGAACTCTGATGATATCTTCTATCTTACATTTTCCTACACATAGCTGACTCATTTCTACTTCCCCTGTTAAGGCTTAACAAACGAAAATATGTTTTACTCATCATTCTCAAGAAGGTAACTGTTGGCTAGCATAATATGAATGTTCACTGGTATTTTGTTCCCCAGTGCATCCTGGGAATTATTTTAACTTCACATAGCATCATCATAAAAATCAGTACAGTGGGGGATAGGGCTTCTCCATTTCACAGTAGTTGTTTAGTTGGTTCATCATGGAAACACGAGAGTATTACTTGTCATCATGAATTAACATTTATTGACTCTGACTTCTGTAGGCATTAGTAATTTCTAACCTTTACAGTCATATACATGAATAGTAGATACTAGAATTTTTTCCTCCTCCAAACACTCAGTACCTTCAATGAAAGATAAAATGGAAGTAAGGTGTTATTTCACTCAAGATTTCATCAACTTGATAATGTAGAAGAAAACTGCATGTATTTTAACCCCATTCAAGGTTTACTCCTCTCCCTAGCATTATTAGGTAACTACTTTTGAATTATATGATCAACTTTTTCTTGTGTACATCACATTGCCTATGTGTCCTTGGGCCATTTAGTTTGGATTCTAGACATATAATTCTAAATCCCTTGAAATCAAGGGTGCGTTTTCTGTTCTTTTTTCTTGGTCTCTCTCTTTTTATATAATTTTTACCATTAGCATTAAAAGATATGTATTAATGATTAGTGGAAGAAATCTTTGCTGCTGGAAATATTTGCTGCTATTTCTTCTGTAAGAATACCCATGTAAGTTTTTGTTTTTGTATATATTTTTTTCCCCATATCACTTGGTATTTCTTACTCCTGGTCGAGGTATAGGCTTTTGTGGCTTTTTCGATCCCAATTTTTTCATTGCATTATAGTATTTCTTCTGTTCTTCTGTCATAAAGATGTCTTGACCTCCAAAGTATAGAAAAGAAAAATCAAAACTGGTTAAAACTGTGTCCCTTTGCACAAAATTTTTCAGTGTTAATCTTAAAATAGGAAAGGAACAGTTAAAAAAGGAAATGCAAAATTCACCCAGTTAGAATAATTATGCCTGGAATTTTAAATTTGAACAATAAAAAGTACTTTTTAGGTAATATAATCTTATTTAATTCTCATAATTATCCATAATTGACTTTATTATTTTCATTATTATTTATTAAGAAAAAAACCAGAAACTGAGAAGTTAAGTATTTTACCTAAGACTCACTGAGTAGTAAAATCTGATTCACTGAGACACTAAATACTTTGTTCCTTACACTACACATACTGCCTTTTAAAAGTTAAAGACAATTTTATTTTTTATTCACATGTGGCAAAGAGTTAGAGTATGTATATCGCAAGATGGTTTAGAGTACTCATAAAAAGCCATTTTCACTTTGCCAAGAATTGGTGCAAAAAGTTGGAAAGAAAATTGGCCGAGTTGGTATAAGGGGGGATAAGTCAAATATCATAATTATGGCAGGTATATGATAAGCCAATAGGTGCAGAGGATCAGAACTGAGGCTAATAAATAAAACAGAGTAGTCTGATATGGACTACAGAAGAATATAACAGTAAAAGGGATAGGGACAGGAATGTTCTATAGTGAGTCTCATACAATGAAAGCACTCATTATGTAGTAAGAAAACACACTGAGCAAATCAGATAAAGGAGCAGCACACAAAAGAAGAAATATAAATGGCCAAAAAAAACCACTTGAAAACATGTTCAAACCTACCAGTAATAAAATATATGAAAATTAAAATTAAATGCAAATTTAATTTATCAAGTATTAAAAACAGAGAGGATGTTTGATGCCAGTGAAGCAGTAGTGACCTGGGCACATCCATACACAGTTATTGGCAGTGTGAGTGAGAATATTATTTTGGGGAAGCAAAATACTTTACTCTGGGAATTTGTCTTAAGAAAATAATTAAAAACTTTTTTTTTGGGGGGGGGCACAAAGAGTTTTGAAAAGGCACTATTTAAATCATTAAAGATTAGAAACAACCTAAATCATCAATCTATTGGGAAATGGTTAAGTAAATTATGATAATGTATATATGAAGACTTAAGAAAATGGGAAAATACTTAAGTCAAAAAGAGAATTTATAATTATAGATAAATGATTTCAATAACAAGAATATGTTTAGATAAAGTTTGAATGGAAAAACATAAAATGTGAATAGTGGTTACTCCCAAGTAGTGTTTCTTTACTTTTCCATATTTTCTATAACATACATATACATATTTGGAATAATAACATGGGCTTTACAAATGAAAATAAAATAAAGAGCTGTTTAATTCATGACTGGAACTGATAGTTTATAATTAAATATCAGGGAGAATAAAGTGAAAATACATAAAAGGAACAAATGAAATAAAAAAATATGAAAAGAAACATAGAAGAAGTTTACAACTTATGATTAATTTATTGCAAATATTCTAAGGATTTCAGCTTAAAGATTTATTTGAAGGATGGGAGTTGTAGGGACAAAACAAGCTGACTTTGGGAAAGGGGCATATGCCTGGGTTCTTCACTAGCTCTTTTCTAATTATTTTCTTTCAAAAGATAGAAAAGTTGGCCTCTGATTAAAAAAAAAAATAGAAGAGCCTATGCACAAGAATATGCAACACAATCATTCTTGGCTTTTTACACCCTGAAAGAGACGGGCAATGGATGGCAGAGGGGGAAGATGCAAAATGACATTTTAATATATACACCCATTTGATTTCTGAATTAAAGTAACGTTTGGAGGCAAAAACACTTCAAATAATGTGATCTTAGTGGGAGAGAAAATATTAGAAATACTTATCTTCTTTTTTTGCTGGTTGAAATTATCTATGATGACACCAATAAACAGGTTCAAAGTGAAGAAGGACCCAAAGATGATGAAAATAACAAAATAAAGATACATGTATAGACTTTCCTCATACTTAGGCTGGAGTTCCACCTACCAAAGAAAAATATTTTAAAATATCACAATACATTTTGATGCTGGAAGTCATTGGTGCTTTTTCATGAAAAAAGAAAAGAAAATTCGTAGTAATATTTAAGCAGTACTTTTCTTTTTTTACTCTGAATTCAGCTACCTCTAAAAAAATCTCTGAACATAGGCTTTAAGGATGTTTTCATGTGAAAAATATTGTAATTAGGACACTTTATAATCTATTTTTATAAATATAAGTGCAACTAATAACTTGATATTTAGATAGTAGCATGTAAAATTTTGTAAAGTTTTAAGGCCTTGAATCTTAATAATATAAAAATTATTAATGAAAAATTTTTACTTCAGTAAATGTGTGTAGACTGTTTAGAAAAAAACGTTTGTACGTGCATGAATTTATTTGGCAAACAAGAATTGAATCATTCATCTAGACGTTTCTAATCATTCATAAAGATCATTCATGTCTTTAACATCACAACACTTAATGCATTTTCCAAATTGAGTGGACATAACTGGACACTCCATCTTATAAATCTTCAATTGCTAATTTAATTTCTAGATTGTACATACAGTAAATTAGCATTGAACGATCATTTATCACTTAGTAAAGGAGTAATAGAGTCATTATAGATAGTTCCCTAATAGATTTATTTCCTTCTAAAGACAATGGAGTGAAAAACCAACCAAACACAAAAGGCAAAATAATAACTAACCAACGGAAGTAACGCAATGCTGGAAGATATGGGGAAGGTACTCAACATAAAAGTCACTGATGGGGAGTACATGTTAAGAAAGATAAAAGTAATCTGCATCAGGTCAGTTTAAAGATTACAAGGAAAGAGGTTATTTTTTTAATGATGAAAGGCTGAACAGATTGGGCTTCAGAATGGAAAGGTGAAGGCTGATAGAAAATACTAAGTTTTACAAAGTTTTGAGGAGCAGAGTTGGAATGACCACAGATTTCAGTTTTCTTCTTGAAGCCTGGAAAGAAGTTGTTGTAGGAGAAATCATATAAAGTAGGTCTTAACTTTGGTGATGTAAACTTAAAGGAATCTGTTTGCAATAGAAGTGATAACAGCATTGGTAAAGACTTCAGTAAATTTATGGACGCTAAGATTATATAACATAATGAATTTGAAATGGACTGTTATAGAAATCTAAGGCTGCCTGAACAACATCCCTAACTTTTCATGCTGTCTAATATGGAAAGTAACTACACATTTCAAATACTAATGGTAATCATGTATTTTTTCACATTTGCCCTTGTACACCAAAATTATTATTGCTTATGTAATTAGCAGACTAAAAAGGAAACAAAACAGAAAATATTTAATAGGTGGATATTTGTTAGTTATTAAATATATAAATATGCTACTTTAGTTTGACTTTCAAAATACTTTGTCTTGATTTGTCTTCATAAGATCTTTCTGATAAACAGTGGTATAATTGAATATTAATTTGGGATATATTTTTGCTTTGTTTCTTTAAATCATTGTAGAATCATTTCATTCAGCTGCTATGTTCTGTTGAATTAATTTTAGTATCTAACCAATATTATAAAAAGATAGGATGTAGGAAATACTTACATTTCTGGAATCAACTGCTGCATACATTATATCCATCCATCCCTTAAATGTGGCCTATTAAGAAGGACATGCATGCTTTAATTTGGAGTAAAAAATAATTCAGATTTGATGTATAATAAATATTCTTACTTATATATTTTTTAAAAGAGAACATTTTTCAAAAGACTTTTCAAAACAAAATTTACATGGAGTTTGGATCAACACACTATTTTAGTAAAGCTCTTCATTTCTAGAACACATAATGAACAAAATGGTCATTTGACATATCCTCCTGCTTGATAATCAACTCATAAATACTTCTCAATTCTTTGGAGTTAATGAAATAATTCTATTTAAAGTGCTATCAAAATATGGTATAATATGTTCAGAAAGCTTTACAAATGCCAACACATTTGGTAATGTCTTTAAGAACAAAACAATTACAACTTGATCCAATTATCATCTGTTGAACTCTATCTACAAGGTGATTAAAGTGACTGAAAGTTTAAGACTTCTCTTGGCTGTAACACTCTAAGGATCATAAAGTTGGCATTATAACTATTCTTTTAAGAATTTTGAAGCATAAAATCCAGAAATAACCTTTTATTCCACACTTCTCTGTAATTTTTAATGAGACTAAGTTAATAAAATAGTACAGCAGACACTTGGCATTCAAAGTTTCAAGAAGGATCTTAAGTCTAATACCTTATAGTAATTTATTTGTTAGGACATGAGTTGAGTTCTTTGGGCCTTAGAGGGTTGTTCCTTAGCTAGGGAGCAAGTTTAGCAAAGTTTTCAATATCTGTATCTGCACACACACGCACACACACACACACACACACACACACACAAATACACACATACTTGTTACACCAACACTTGTGAAGTGGTGGATGTCCTGGGAAGAAAGTAAGGGTGGGCATGATGGCAGTGAAGAAAAAATAATGATTCTTAGCTAGAAAATATGCTATTTGTGTATCAAAGAGGTATTGGTTGAATGTGTCAATGACTGAGGTTAATGATAGAATAAGTCCATTACATGCTAGGTACAGAAATAGAGAAAGGTGATTCAAGGAACCATTTCAATGGTTATTAATTGAGAGGTGATTCTGTATAAAGTCAAGTATAAAGCAGTACTTTAGTTTCTTTAGTAGCAAAATTTATTTAATGGCTGTGTGCGGGATCCTTCAGATATATTTTTAGACTTGTTTAATATTTTAAGGAATTCCTGGAAATTTTCAAATGTTGTTTTCTCAATTTTATGGAGGAAGTGATATGCTTTAGTGATATTTACAAGTGTAGTTATTAGTTAAGATTAGGATAAATGCCCAAGGAAATATCATCATGTGCCTACTATAATATTTAAAGAAATCATACTTGTCAGATTTTGAATGAGCATTCAAAGTAACTCCGAAACATCCACAGAGGAATAAGAATTTCCAACAAGAAGGTGGGAAGAACGTGCAAAGGGGTAGTAGTACAGACACCTTTGAAAGAGATGCAAGGGGGCCATTGCTTAGTCTTGTGGTTGAACAATTGAAATAAAAGCCTTGGTGAAGAGAAATAGATTTTTGCCCTAAGAACTCTGTAGAACCACAAGAGAAGAATTTAGACAGTTTCTTTCTTCCTTTCTTCCTTCCTTTTTTCCTTCCTTCCTTCCTTCCTTTCTTCCTTCTTTCCTTCCTTCCTTCCTTCCTTCTTTCCTTCCTTTCTTTCTTTCTTTCTTTTTTTTAAAGCAGCGTTTCAGCAGCGAAGATAGAGCAGTGTTTTTACAAAGGTTTTTGAACAATCTGGACGGTTTTTATCCACTGCTTTTTTGTGATACAGCTGCAGCTAAACATAGCATCATATGAAAATGTTTACAGGGCCACTATCTTTTACACTTTTGTAAATTGTAAACTATTTTTCTTTTGTGTAAATCAGTTCTAGAGACCCAGGAGTGAAAACATGACTATTTAGATAAAATAAACATAAGTAATTGTACTAAGAGGTCATTTGGAGTAAGACAGCAGCTGCTTGTGGTTCATTTCTGTGTCCAGGCATTACCTGGCATTGCTTCCTATCACTATGAACATCTGATCCTAAAACCTGAACAGCATTCCCTAATCTTCAGTCCAAATGACACAACTCAGTAGCAGTTAACTCCCACCAATTTGTTACTTTCCAACCAGGTATGTTAAGCCTGTGTGCTTTGTGGGGTGGTGTGATATGATCTATCAGTGAAACAAGCTTTTCCATTGCAATAGAAAAAAATACACTTATGTGATGCATTAATCAACTTTTTCATATAGAAGAGAAAGCAATATGAACAGAAAAAGCCCTCTGGAAAGGACTGAAATACCTGGACACTCTCAACTATGTCTGCACTGCTAAACTGGTACCAATAAATCAAAATTAGAAAAAAGAAATATATTATAAACTTTCTTCTTAATAACTAAATAATGGATATATGTCATTACTTTGTTATTATCCCAAACAGTAAACAAATTTCAGAGAAAAGAGTGTTCACTTACAACTTGAAGCAAAGAGAGATACCCAAATCCTACATTATCAAAGTTTACTTTCACATTTTTCCATCGGGCAGTTTCATTTCTTTCTATTAGATTTAGGCAATCAGTATGATTATTCACTTCGCTGATTTCAAACATATCACCAGTTGTGGTGTTAATACAGTGGTAGAATTTGCCAGCAAACAAATTTACGCCCATGATGCTGAAAATTAGCCAGAATATAAGACAAACCAGAAGCACATTCATGATGGATGGAATTGCTCCTAAAAGGGCATTCACAACCACCTAATACACAAATGGAAAAAAAGAAAAGTCAGAATTCTTGTCGGTTAAATAACATAAGACATTCCCCTAGTAATCTTTAGACTTTCTAATTTCTTTACTATCAAGACTTATACTAGGATATTTAAAACAAAGTAAAAAAAAAATCTTAAAATTTAGTCCATTCTTTCTTAAGCAATACATTTAGGGAAACAAATATAGACAATATGACAAAGAAACAAAAAAAGTTTAAAAATAGAGGGAAGTACTCCAAAGTTAAAGGAAAAGGAAAATCAGAGAAATTTGCTGCCAGAGAAAGTCAGAATATGTGTTGTTTATCAGAAAAAAAGAGAAGTAGGAAATTTTATAAGAGACTAACTCATTAAAAAAATAAGGCAATCTGTTAACGAACAAAATTAAAATAGTTGGATGAGTTGATTTCACCAATATATTTTAATAAATTAAAGAGTAAGATATATCAATATAAAAGTATTATTAAATACCTAATATATTTTTGCCCTTAATTATTCATGCATTACTATGACTAATAATTTTTGCATAAGAAGCAAGACAATTTAGCATTATGTATTTCATTAAATCATCACATCGTTTATTTCAAGCTCCAGTCATGTCAGTTGTTTCATTTACTGAGTTTAATTCAATAAACTTATTTTAAATGAAACATAATAGAAATCAGTTTCTTCGGAAAATAAGGAAAGGAGGGATGCCATATACAGTTCCCCAATCTGATGTGATTACATCAAGATCTGTGCTAAATAACTATCTGCTCTTTTTCTATAGAAGTGTGTTTTCCCCCTCTCATCTTTATTTCCAGATCATACATTAAAAACCTGAGTTTTCACATTAGGCAACATATTTGTAGGGATGGCTGTCCTTGCTTCCTCCTCCACAGTTCCCATGGGGGCTGCACATGAGCCCCTAAGATGGAAGAGAAGGCGGGCTCTAAAATGCTCCTAAGTGGCATATGACACCTCAGGCTTGACGTGAAGAGCTAGGTTAATTCTACCTATGTGCCTCTTGTCATTCTGATCCAAAGTAGGCAATAGAAATCAAAATAGCTTTTATCTGCCATTTGATGCCAGTGTATTTTTAGAACAATTTTTTTTGACGGCCTGTCTGAAAAAAACAAATACATGAGTGAATTCCATATGCTTCTGAGGACTACTTAACGTCTGTAAAGAACTGTAGGCCTTTACAAAACAGTGTGATAAGTGAGCCAAAGGAAATGATAAAACCACTAATGACAAAGGTGGGGCAATGAGCATGAAAAAATTAAGTTGGTTGAGTTATCCAGGCAGAGCCAGGTGATGTGGCCTGTGCAGCCTACCAAGCTGACAGAAGACACCTGACATTACCCTACTTGGTCGTCTGCATTAATACAATTGATTGAAGAAATATTTAAGATTTCTCTTGGATTCAAAATTTGAAAGCTGATAGATATCAAGTTATTATTTATTTCTCTCCTTTGCTGAATATTTTACCTACCATCCAAATAAAACAGCTATTTCTGTTGTGATATGCAGACTATGTGTTAAAATGCATATATTTTTTACCAACAACAGCCCATTTGGAGCATGAACAGAGCACTAGTTACCTATATCTATTTCTTGAATTTCTTTTCGCATCAATCCGTAGGTCTCACACTTTTTTTCAAAACCTTTGTCTCCTCTGTCACTTCTTTTCCATTTTCACCTTTGCCATCCCAGTTCTGGTCTCTGTTAGTTCATACTTGCACTATCCTTAGAGCCTTCTTTCTCTTTCTTTTGATCCATGCAAGGTGAATTAACCTTCCCCAAGTCTCACTTTAAAATTATTAAATGGTCACCCAGCCATTATCAAATATTTTCCTTACCTTGATATTCAAATCACTCCACAATCAACATTTCTAGTTTTAACTTCCCTAGCCACCTACCCTTCATGCCAACCCAACTAATATAATTACCATGTGCTAATACAATTACCCTAGAATTGACATGCCATTTCCTTTGCAATTTCTGTGCAATATTTCCCTTTGTTCTTTGTTCTTACAAGCTTTAGTGCAAGCAGCACTTTTTTTTTCATGGAGCCTAAATCCACCCCCTCAGTTTAGCCTCTAAAATACAGATGAATATTTCCTCTTTTGAATTCAAGAATCAGAATTTCAGTGCTGGTCAAGACCATAGAGATAAATTAGTATTGTGCTCTCATTTGGCAAATAAGAAGAATGAGGCTGAGATCAGTTAAGAGGAGAAGTAGCACCTAGTCCTTTTTCCTCTCAACTTCACTAATTCTCTTTAGACTTGTTCACATTTATGTGGAACCCATATTGCTCTGTATTTAGAGTTAATAGCATTCCTGTAATTTTCAAAGATGACAGGTTTTTAAAAAAATTTAAACTTACAATGCAATAATATATTTGTGAATTCTCCATGGCTTTGAGTGCTTTAAATATAGGAATATAACAGAGTACTCAGCGTATTCCTCTGAATACAAAAATGGTTCATTGAATGAATGAATGAAAGAATGAATGAATGAAGTAGAGATTAGCTTAGCATTTATTGATTGAGGCATAATTTTAAAATGTTGTTTCTAGATATGGAATGAGAATAAAGAGCTGGACACAACCAAAAATTTGGGGTTAACTAATACGTCTGAGAGGTTTCCTTTGAAAAAGGGGATTTGTTAGGCATTAAAATTAGCTCTATAGAATTTATGATGCAAGTGCTCTGCAGCAATACCTTTCAGAATATGAAAAGATTATTTTTATGAAGATAAAAAGAACTGTATTTTGGAAAACATTCCACATAGTATTAGAGAATTTACTACACAAGGTTCATTCACATTTAAAATTTTATTAAATTAGGCAATAAAGGAAAAGGGAAAGGACTGTCTTTTCCCAAGAGCCCCTAGCCATTCCTTGGTTCAGCACAGAGGGAGATGTATTAACTCTTTTCCGCCTCCAGGTAACTGCAGTAATTGGTGTCCACATGGTGAAGGCGCCAGGCAGAACTGGCCTGAATAAATTGGAAAGAACAGATTGAGGTCTCAGGCTGCATAAAAGGAGATGTCTAAGAAAGTAACTATCTTAATGAATAAATACTAGAGGTTGCTGCTTCTTCTCACAAACGTTTTACAAAATGTTATCAATAGAATTTCTCTATTCTAGCACAACCCATTCTTACAGATTTTCTGTTTTTGGTTTATTATCTATATGTTTGATTAAATCAACATAAAATGAGGAATCAACAATTAAATATGCAAGGTAATGTAACGAATTTTGATATATGCAGAAATGTCCCCTTGTCTGAAGGAATTGTCTTTGAGCTTCAATCAATACTACTCATGGATTCTAATGTTCCTCAAATCGAAATACAGAAAAAGTATATGAATAAAAATCAAAAGTTGGCAGTATACATCACATTATTAAGTATGAAGAAGAGTAATAGAATATTTTTAAAATCTAATGACTACATTTATGTTGTGGGGTTTAAGTAAGGTAATTATTTTTGAAAGATATGATACAACAATTATCCAAATAAAAATTTCAACTTTTTTCTCCCTCAAAAATAAAAATTCTCCTTCTTGCACATTATTCCTAAACTTCAAGAAAAAAAATAAAATGTAGATTTATTTTTATTTATGTTTTCACTTTGATATCTTTTACAATCCTAAGGAGATAGTTGGGGGTGACTTATTCTAAGAAGTGAGTTTATACATTAAATTCTATCTTGATACACATGATAGGATGTTTTTGTTTTATTTCTGGGTGGGTGTTTTAGTCTGCATAATTAAAATAAGTTATTTTATATTAACTTTTTTTCATTTAAACATAAGTCACACGTGCTCCCTGAACTTGTTATTAATATATTTTTGCCTTGTTACATTTTGATAATAACCCCTATAAACTTACACTTAATAAAAAATGAAAACGGTCACACAGTCAATACCAGTCTTATGAAACCAGAAATATTGCACCCTACCATCTGCTCACATATATCAACAAGGCAAAGAATCGACTGCTGGTATCTCATTGGCAGTTTCTAGGACCCAGACCAATGTAGAAAATGACAAGGGTTTTATGCTTCAAACAGCATTATCAACTTGACAAATTAAAATTGTCACCCAACCATTCTAAACCAAGGTTCCTGCACCATCACCAATCAGTCAATCTCCCCGGTCAATGGATAAATCAATATAAACATAACTAAATCATATTCAGTGAAACTTAATAAAGACATCAACAGTTGGGGTTCAAATCCACAAGGGTAAATTCACAAAGGTTTTTTTTTCTCAAATGAAAATTCAAGACAGTTGAAAATAGGGGATTAAAATGTAAAGACTGTATTTTCCCTACTGTGGTGCAAGCGTACCCTTCCCAACCCCTCCCTCATCCCACTACACAAAGTCACAGTGAAAGGATGAAAGGTAGCAAAAGGGGTAATACAGTACCCATAATAAAGGGCTGAGGGGAGGAACCAGCGCTCCACCTCATCCAAGTTGGAGCAAGATTATCCTATATAAAATAGAAATATATAGTTTGTTATTAGTTAGAAATCTGATATGACAGAACATTTGGTGTTACTTTTTGTATATGATGCTCTCTTGTCTGTTTCCCTATCAATCAAGACTTGAGTTCTTTTGAAAAAAGAAGGTCTTTATGATTTCCTAGATCAGGAAACTAAAAATACAAATTTAAGTACAAATTTCATTTTACTCTAGAATGTCACGACATCAATTCACTCAGTTCAATTTTACAAGTTGAAAAATTTGGACTGGAAATTTGAAATACAATAAATGTTTAAAAGCTCTCAGCCACAATGTGCATAAAACATGCAAAACATAAAATGTAACGTGATGATAATTTGCTTATTACTTTCTAACTTCCTATCAAGCATTGTACAGCATGCTTTATTTGGTAATAATGCTGCGTAAAAGCACATGCTTTGAAAACGTGACAAAACAACAAAAATAAAATGAATGCCTGATTTATGCTTTTACACAGCTTTTGAGATTTTATGCTGCTAAGGAAAAGAATAAAATGAGAGTTTCTGAATATATTCCAATCTCACTTCCCAATTATAACCATCATTATTATTTCCATCCTTGCCGTCATCTATGATTACATTTTTTAAAAGTAAAAAAATCCAGACACTAGAAACACAAAAAAATAGAATCAATAATCAGGTTATTTTGTCTCTACAATGCCAAATATGCATTGAAATGATCAGCTCTTTTAGGGTTGTATATATGCTGTCATTATGAGGCAAGGAACCATATTCATAAATTTGTTAATGTAAATGATTAGTTGATCTCCTATCAACATTTATAAGGAGTTTATGTCTTTAAAGCTGCAAGTTTTGAAACTTAAAGTCTTCTTATAATATAAAAGCATTATTGATCAATAATTATAGATAAAGTTATTTCTATAAAAATTAAAAGGGCGAACATTGTTGTGAAAATAAAGTGTTAAATACAGGAGTATCTGGCCATTTGACTCATGGTCAATTTGAAATGTTTATAACAACTTCAAATGCTTAGCATTGTCCCAATTTTAGGAGACTTTTAATATGTATTACTGTAGTCTCATCCGTCAGAGATACAATCCAAGACCTCCAGTGGATGCCTGCAGCTGTGGATAGCACCTAATCCTATATATACTATGTTTTTTCCTATACATACATATCTATGATAAAGTTTAATTTATAAATTAGGCACTGTAAGAGATTAATAACAATAACTAATAATAAAATAGAACAATTATAACAATATATTCTAATAAAAGTTAGGTAAATGTGGTCTTTCTCTCCTGAAATATCTTATTGTACTATACTCACCTTTTACTTAAAGGAAGCCCTTTACAGCTTCTTTTTGGCATATCCAAATTGTCAACCTCACTACTCTTGTGCTTGGGGGCCATTATTAAATATCATAAAGGTTACTTGAACAAAAGGACTGTGATACTATAACAGTCAATCTAATAACCAAAATGGCCACTAAGTGACTGTCTCGCTGTTCAGAGATGTGATTCATGTCCTGGGGAGCACAGGGCAGGGTGCTATGAGATTTCATCACCCTACTCACAGGCATGAAATTTAAAACTTATGAATTCTTTATTTCTGGAATTTTTCATTTAAAATTTTTGGACCATGGTTGACTGTGGGTAACTGAAACTATTAAAAGTGAAGCCTTGGCTAAGGGAGAACTACTATACTTTGATTCAGCTGACATGTTTTCAAGTAGAATGCATAGAAATAATATTTTCTCCCAGAACTGAAACTGCCAGTCTGAAACTATAGAAAGTTACCTTTTAATTGGAAAATGAACTTAATTTTCACATACCTTGGAGAGAATTTCCTTTAATAGTTTAGTAAAAATATATGAATCTCTGTGAGAAATAAGACCATATTATATTGTGTTAAATTGTTTCTAATGAGAAAAAAAAAACTTTTTTATATATGTTAGGGAAATTGAAGATAAGCCTTATGTTATTAAAAAGTGACATTTATAATAAATTTTATTTCAGAAGAACACATAAGGCTATCAACAACCTAGAAAATGCAAATGGAAGCCTATAATACAGGTTAGTTTCTATAAACATAACTAAACCTTAGGCAGCAAAAGAGCAATGTTTTTCTATTGGAATTACACTTAATTCAGCATCTTTGTTTTGGTAGAAAAGAATTCCATTTTTTAAAAAACAGCTACTTTTTTATGTTATAGATCATGTACATTAATGTTTCATGCTTTTAAAAATGGGGAGAGGGTTGTCACTTTGTGAGGGGTGAAAAGTATAACTGCTGCATTGTTTTGTACACCTGAAACTTAAAAAAAAAAGGCATGGAAAATAACAAGTTGATAATGGCAAAATTTTTAATCTGGGAATGGTTTACTATTTCCTTAGAAGATATAATGTAAAGTTCTGTGTTATTCAGATAAATGAGATTTAAGTTATGGTTAACTTATGAATCATCTATGGTAATGAGTCAAAATTATGCTTTGTATTCATTATGTTATAAATGTTTTACTTCATTGTCAGGAAAAATTGTGTAGATTTATATATATAAAATCTTTAAGTTACTATTACTACTTATATAATTTAAGAAGATTAATGAATTTACAAATTGAGGCTATGTTTAACATAACTTTTGAAAAGTTTAAAATTTAGTCAATTTTATCTACCCTTGAATATATTAAAGTAATGCAAACTTTGGCATTATACAGACAAAATCCGGACACCTTTTCATTTTTTCCTTTATGCTTATATTTAGGCACATGTGTGATTCGTATTATTGTCAACAAAACTCAATAAGTACCATTTAGATCATCACAAATGAGAAGCACATGATGTAAAATTCACTTTAGTTGATTATTATAGCATTACATATAGTACTTTAATAGAGCATTTGCTTTTTGTATACAGGTTTGTAAAGAAACTCCCAAGATAGATTAGGAAACAAAATTATTTTAACAAGCACAGCAGATAAATGATAATTTATCATTTCAAGAGAGGCCTAAATTCTCTTGCATATCACCTAGAATTAAATATGCAACAGATAAAAGATAAAGTAGCAATTTTGCAAGGATTTGCCATTCCTTTGCATGCATGGGTTTTCCTTTTTTAAAAATGTAATCTAATTTTGGCTATATGAAATACTTAGCGTTCTTTCAGTTTCCTTACCCGCATTCCTTCAAATCGTGATAAAGCTCTTAGAGGTCTCAAAGCTCTTAGTGTCCTGAGAGATTTAATGGCACCAAGTTCTGAGTAACCCAAGGCATTCGCTGTTAAACTGACCAATGAAACCTGCGTGATAAATAAATAAACAAACAAACAAATAAAATTGTTGGTATTCGATTTGCAGCTACTATGTAATACAACATACATGATTTTTGCTTATAATTATTCAGAAGATGAATGGTTACACATTTTCAGTAAACATTTAAAAATTTTAAGGAAATATTTTCAGTTTGATGCAAAGAAAGTAGCTTTCAAGATGTTAAAAGCTGATTGTATTAAAAAAACCTTCAAACATCATGTAATCTATTAATTACTCAATTAGTTTATTAGTAGAGCAGCTAGTTAGAAAAACTAAATAAACATTAATTTAAAACAGAAAGAAACCCAGGTATAAGAAAATGTCATGGGCTATCCATCCTTTATTTTATCAAGCTGCTTCTAAATTCAGGGCTTTGCCTATGGCTAAATAAAATATAAAAACTGCTATTGTATCAGAAAAAGCAAGCAATCCCTATTCTGCTTTAGTATGTTCAACTAACTAATTATAATTGATAGTCTCAGAAATTAATATGCTAAGTCACATAGTTTTGCAGTTGATTTTGGGAAGGAGATTCTTTGTTTGCCTTGCTAATACCTGTATTTTCACTTATCTATGTTTATTCCTATGTAAATAAATACAACTTAAGAAGTAATTCATCTTGCAACTTCCTCAACTGTTTTCTATACTATATACAGCTTTCTGTAATTTACAGCTTCTGACATGGTACCTGGCCTAAAATGCCTAATCAATAAATATTTACCAAATCAATAAATCTATGAATTTACTTCATTTGTAATGAAATACGCAATGACTAAGAAATAAAAATGTTAAGTACCGAATTTTCTAAATAAAGAATTTACCAAAACTCCATACCAAACAGTTACAATTTATTTCATTTGAAAGTGGCTAGCATTTGGACAGTTCCAAATATGTTGGAAACTATTTTTGCAAAATTTTCTATTTTTAAGTGTGTTAATTTGCCTGATATTTAATATATTTTTACATTACTTTAGATTTGCTATAATTCATTTTGTCTCTTCTTAGTGATTCACTGATCCTTATGAAATAATTAAAATAGAACACTGAAAAAAATTATTATTGCAAAACAACAAGATACCCTATAGAATTATTTTCTAAAATATTTCAGAAATGATTATTAAAAACCAACTTGTAATAATAAATGAAATATTCATTTTTTAAATAAAAAGTTCTGATACGTAATAAGCATAATAGAAAAAAACAAAGCTTAGGAAGTTTCAAAAGTGTGATATTACATTTAGATTTAAAATCTAGTGTGAAAAATTATGAGGACTTGAAAATATAACTTGAAATATGCTTGAAACCTCAATATTAGAAACATTGTCTCTTTATGATATATGATAGAGGAATTCTCTAGAGGTTTCTCTCAATTCACTTGTTCATAGCAACATTAGAAAGCCTTTCAAATAGTTCTGGATTTGCCTTTGTTCAGAATTAAGAAGACACAAAATACGCAGGACTCTTAGCTTTAGAAATACTTTCCACGAGAAACCTGCATAGACCTGTTGGAGTATTATCTTTGGGGGATAAAACTGTTGCCTATGAAGTTTGTGATGTTTCAGACACACACTTCTAGAGCTGAAATTATGGCAAACTGATAACATGAGATATGATGTTTAACTTTCACAAATCATGAAGGCAGCCACTTGTTTCAGGGCAAATGAAGTATTAATAATTAGGTATACAAATTCTGTGAAGGGCTGTTTGGTACCTTATGCCTTGCCGCAAATCTAGTCTACATTCTAGGGAAACTCATCACTGCATGAAGTAGTTTTCCCTACACTCTGTACATCTTACTTCCACTAATGAAGTTATAATATATATTATATACTCTTTAAAGCTATCCTTTAAAAACTTTGAGATCAAAGAGAATTTTAAAAATTGATAGGAGCGCCCACAATCATGACTATTATGTATCGTTAATCCTGTACTCATATGCACTATCAAAATTTAGAGTCAAGAGCCAACTTACTCACTGGCAAACAACCAATCAGTGGTGGGGTTAGGATTAAAACTCAAGTCTTTCTGATTCACAATATAAGGAATTTAAGCAACATACCTTATTTCACCACTTTCCCTACAAACTGCTATTTTT
Organism: Hipposideros armiger; assembly: GCF_001890085.2. Classification (NCBI taxonomy): domain Eukaryota; kingdom Metazoa; phylum Chordata; class Mammalia; order Chiroptera; family Hipposideridae; genus Hipposideros; species Hipposideros armiger. The sequence continues at coordinate 289,362 of NW_017732221.1, read as the reverse complement.
TTCCAGCTTTTTATCCTAGATAACCACCATAAATCCCATTCTCCCCAGTGCTAAATCAAGACTAAATTAGCTTATTCCTATATAAACTACACTACATTCAGTGAATTTGTTTAGTGTCAATTAAGTAGCATACCCTGTCAATACAACACAGTGGTCAGAGACTTACTATTTTAGAATTATTATAGTATATAGATAAGACAAACTACCTTGAATGGAAGACAAAGATATTGAGGATACCTACATCAACAATTAAGAAGTCCAGCCAGCACCAGGCATTGGTAAAATATGTTTGATAGCCATATGCCACCCATTTCAGAAGCATTTCCAAAATGAAAATGTAAGTGAAAACCTTGTCAGCATATTCCAACATTGTCTTAATTGTCTTTCGCTGATCAATGTATACATCTTCAAATGCCTATAAAGAAAAGTTATACATTTTAGCTTTTTAAAACTATTACACTCTATAAGCTACTTTTTCTGACTCCATTTTTTCCTGAATATATGTGTATGTGCGCACACACACACACACACACACACACACACACACACACACACACACGACATTCAATTGAAATGAGAGTGCAGAGAAACAGCAGCTATTGCTGCTTTTTTTCCACTCAAAGATCTTTTAATGAATCAAGGGAAAAGTTTTACTCTCCATTGATATTATAGCTAGAAAAAAAAAGTAAAAGTATCATTCTAATGAATTAATTTGACTTATTAGAAAATAGTTCTTGTTGTCATATCTTGATGATGTTATCTCAACTTGAAGTTATTTATTCCTTTTGTTTCTTATTTATTTATTTATTTATTTGTTTGTTTATGTATTTATTTATTTATTTGCTTCCCCTTGTTGGATTTTTTTTTTGCCACACAAAGAAGATTGAAAAAATTAAAAGTGAAGCTTAAATTGTAATTTTTTTATAAAAGCAGAAATTGTAATTGATCATCACGTTATCCAATTTTATTGCCTAGTTGGGTTCATTTGTCCCCTTTTTTCCCTTCATTTTGTTGATAGCTTATATTTCTCAGAAGATATATTGTGTGACAATGATGGTAAGATAAAATTATTTCTCATTTAGAAAACAATATATATTCTTCTAATAAGAAACTGTCTTGATATTTTACATCTAAGTCTCATATTTGGTACAATGGTGAAAGACTATTTCTTGTCCAAAGTAACATGTAGAAAAAATGTATTTCATCAGAGAAATATTCAGGGAAATATAGCCTATATTCAAATTATAAACTTAAGTTAATGAAACTTTGTGTTTCAATCAAGCAAGATCTACCTATCCTATCCTATCCTATCTATGTATATCTATCTATCTATCTATCTATCTATCTATCTATCTATCTATCTATCTATTTATCATCTATCTATCATCTATCTTATGGCTTAAGTATTCTATTTGTGTCAGTATTTTCATAAATGCTACCCATTTGTTATACTTTATATTTTTGTAAACTATTTTATGTAAATGTAAATTGATTCTGATATAAAGAACACCTTCATATAAAGAGAAACCAATCCTTAAATGAATCACTTAGGCACACTGCCCAATATTTACTGTTACCAGTATTCATTATTTCCTGAGTAGCATAAGAATAATGACCAAATTCAAAATAGACAGAGAAGTTGTCCCTAAGAAGTTATTTGTTTTAGGAACCTCCACACTGCCTTCCATAGCGGCTACACCAATCTGCATTCCCATCAACAGTGTATGAGGGTTTCTTTTTCTCCACAGCCTCTCCAACACTTGTTATTATTTGTCCTGTTGATAGCCATTCCAACTGGTGTGAGGTCATATCTCATTGTGGTTTTTATTTGCATTTCTCTGATGATTAGTGACGTTCAGAACTTTTTCATATGCCTATTGGCCATCTGTATGTCCGTTTTGGAGAAATGTCTATTCAGGTCCTATGCTCATTTTTAAATTGGATTGTTTGTTTTTTTGTTGTTGAGTTGTATGAGTTCCTTTTATATTGTGGATATTAGCCCCTTATCAGGGGCATTGTTTGCAAAAATCTTCTCCCATTTTGTTGGTTGCCTCTTTATGACCCAGCAGTCCCTCTCCTGGGTATCTATCCAAAAAATCTGAAAACATTTATCCGTAAAGATATATGTGCTCCAATGTTCATTGCAGCTTTATTTATGGTGGCCAGGACATGGAAACAACCAAAGTGTCCTTCAGTAGATGACTGGATAAAGAAGATGTGGTATATACACAATGGAATACTATTCTGCCATAAGAAAAGATAAAATAGTGCCATTTGTGACAGCATGGATGGATCTTGAGATTATTATGCTAAGTGAAATGTCAGACAGAAAAAGTCGAGAACCATGTGATTTCACTCACATGTGCTATAAATGGGATATAAAACTGAAAGCAACAAAGGAACAAGACAAACAAATAAAGAAACAAAAACTCAAAGACACAGACAATAGTTCAGTGGTTACCAGAAGGTAAGGGGGGAGGGGGATGGTAGATGAGGGTAAAGGGGGTCAAATATATGGTGATGGAAGGAGAACTGACTGGGTGGTGAACACACAATGTGATATATAGATGATGTATTACAGAATTGTACACCTGAAACCTATGTAACTTTACTAACAATTGTCACCCCAATAAACTTTAATTAATAACAAGAAAAGATTACAAAAAGTTATTGACTGTTCATAAAGAGATCATAATAATGTCATTCAGAAATAAAATTCATCAGAAGTTATATATTTCCAATCAGAGGACTTTCCATTAATTACACTGTAGTTGCCATGCTTGCTTTCTTGCTAAAATGTAAGTAACTGAATATTCATATTCTTTGGTTATAATGAATGAAGTGGAGGGACAAATTTTCTGGATTACTTAATAATAAGCAAAATTTAATAAATAGCTTATTAGAAATATATATATATATATATATATATATGTGTGTATATATATATATATATACAGTAAAAGTCAATTCAGAAATGCATAGTTAAACATAAAGTATATAGTCTGAAAGATATGAAATTAGGGTAATTAAAAATACACTGGAGCTGGGTAGAAGGGTGAGTTAGTGGGTAGATGGGTGGGTGGGTGGATGGATATGGAGATGTATGTATATTTAAGTAGGAAGTCATAAGTAGAGATAACAGTTTGGGATTTATCAAACAGGTGATGGCTGATGCTGTGAAAATGGAAATGGATGTACAGTGAGGGCTCAGGGGAAACTATATATTGGATTTTAAATAATGCAACAGAAAGGATTTATAAGTCATTGGTATTAAACAATTTAAAAATAGTATTGTACCGCTTTTGCTTAATATTCACTCACCAGAGCACCACTACTGAGGAGAATCATGAAAACAATGAAGGTCTCAAACCAATTGTGTTCAACTATTCGGAAACATGTTCTTCTCAGGTTCCACCACTGCTTTCCTCTCCCTTCTTCCACACTGATTTGACAACATTTGAATCTTTGCACACAGCCTGAAAGTATAATGTTCAAATAGGAGTAGATGAAATAACTTCTGCTGCTTCAATAATAACTTTGGGCATGTCCTTGATTCATCTTCTCATCACTATTGCCATCTCCACCTTGCTAGGATAATTCTCTACGTCTGGAGTAGTAACAGCATATTCATTAGCTGTGTGAAGTTGTGAAAATATTCCATCTGTTTAAATGATTCCCTGGCTAATAACACCTGCCTTTTTCTGACTCAACTGTTACAGTCAAAGAAAGAACTTTGAAAAGTGTAAATAAATGTAAAGTAGCTTTTGCCTTGTACTCTATCATCCCATGCTCTCTGATGAAGCCACTCTAGAAAAGGACTTCAAATGGAAATTAGTAATAAACAGAAAACTTCCCTTTTAAAGAGGATGTAGAGTAATAATGTACACCTCTCCCAACAATGCTGGTTTGTTACTGTTTAGGTTTTTTTGTGTTGCTCCTAGAAGAGCTTATATAATTTTCAAAATTAATTTAGTCCATTAAAATGTGATTTGCATGGTCCTGCTTTGATTTGTCATTGCCTTCCTTACACTGCTTTTACTCATTCTAACATAAGAATTAAATCAACAGGTATATGCAAGTACCTTTGTAAGCACCATGGATGATACCAAAAAAAAAAAAGTACAGAACATGGACCTTGCCCCCATGAATATTACATTCTGGTTTTCAAGAATAGATATGAACATAGGAACCCTCCTCAAGAAAAAAAAAAGGCAGGTATGCTAGAAGAAAAAAGGGAGAAAGGAAAGGAAAGGGAAGCAAAGGAGAAAGGGAGGGAGAAAGAGGGGAAGAAAGACAGTCAAGATACATATAACAGCTCAAAAGAGAAAGAGAAGAGCTCTCATAAAAGAATATATGATTATTATCAGGAGAATTAAATGGATATATTTATTATATCTGTTAAGAAGAAAGGAAGCTCTTTTCTACCATGGTCAGATGAAGGTAATTTGAGAAGGACTTTGAGTGATGTGTATAATTTATATACGAAATAAAACACTTAATAGAAAGTATACAAATATATTCATCTCTTCAAGACTCATATTCCCAAGAAAATCGGACCATGGAAAAACAAAGCTTTTAGATCTATTGTCCATACTGTTCCAGGCTCAACCAGATACTGTTCAAGTATTAGCTATTGGGTAGTGCTTATTTCCTGTTTCATCCAACAAGCACTGGAAACTGATAATTTCATTAAAAAATACAATTTAGCATTTGCAACTCATTTAATTTTAATAGTCAGAAAGTTATTTTAAATGCAAATTCTGTGTATAAGCATTTTGACTAGTGTTTTAACCCCAACTTATTGTGATATCACCATGTTATTTTAAAAATGATACATTAGTCACTAGTTTGATTATATTAAAACATTTTTCTCCGTGTTTATCATCCCTTACACATAACGGGCAGAGGTAACCAAAACATAGTAGATTTTAAACATATCAGCATATTAGAGGTAATACTTGAAATAGATCTATTATAAAGTTCTATTCTACTATGAATGTTCAATTTTGGGTGATTAACAGCTAAAAAACTGCGCTCTACAAATGAAAGGTTAACATGACATCATTTTCTTTACCTTCAGTGAAACAGGCTTCAGGTTCAAGGGTTTCCTCAGGTTCCACTACAGGCTGTTCTTCAGCAGGTGCACCAATGTCTACAGTGCTGCCTTCTGATGATGAACTAGTGCTTTCATTAAGCTTCTGTGCATGAGATAGACATAAAAAGTGAATCATTTTAATTTTGGTAACTAACAAATAGCCTAGCAAGAAAAGATTAGTACTATGAACTGATTTTGAACTTCTTGAAGAGATTTTAGAGCAAAAGAGGGATTGAATAAGAAGAGGAAATAAGGAAATTGTCTACGTTAACTCCTTTACAGTAATTTACAATGTAAGTATGAAATCAGGTTGCTATGTTATGATGTTACAAATGGCCATCAGAAACATGTACTAAGCAAATCACTGTCCAATGAATTAGAGAAGCCTCCATATTTGTTTAGGAGGAAATCTCTAAATTTTCAAGTGGGTAGAATTTTTTCTATCATTTTACTATTAATTTATTATTTACTATTAATTTGTTTTATTATTAATTTATTCAGTTTAACTGCATTGTAATAATCCTACATGTTGTCTTCTATTTTGAATTTATTGCGATAAAAACCCTACACAATGTCTGCTGTTCTGAATTTATTGAGGTTTACTTTGAGATCCAGTACATTGTTAATTTATATAAATATACCAAGGCCACTTGAAAATAAGAATTTTCTGTAAATATAGTTTTTGAGATAATATACATTTATGTCATATTTATTTTTATTATTTATATTATTCAAATTATCAGGGTTTTTTGTTTTATTGCAGGCTAAAAGAATGTTGTTAAAACCCTCACAACCAGTATGTTTTTATCAATATATTATTATATATCTCATTGTTGAAATCAAAGATGATATGGCTCTGAGATTTGTATTTGATTGGAATAACACTATAACTCAAAAAGGGAAGGAAAGGATTTTTAGATGTGTGGAAAGAGTCCATTTCTACATTAGTACATGAGATAAAAATTTAGATAAAATACTAAAGAAATTGGACAGATAACAGAAAAACTTAAACATTCTTAAACAAGTATATTATTGATTTTAAAACCAATAAGGTCAATCAACTTTTCCTGTTTTTTTTTAAATTAAAATTTAATTTTGAAATTCACCATTCACATAATAAAACAATTAGTTCTTGTGGTTTTTGAGATTAATAGAATTTTTAAAAATCCATTTTAATGTTTACTAAACCATTAATCAACCTTTAATTTACTTACTTCCAAATTGAGCTAGTTCATTTGAAAACACATGGATTTTCATACATGATTCTCAGTAGCTAAATTCTACACTGATTTGTATTGTCGACATATTTTGGCAGGTTGACTTAATAAGTGAGACAGAGAATACATGGACCTCATCATACCTGAAGTACCCACTTTGCCTTGTACACCAGGACATTTAATAACCACTTAATAACTACAACCTTAATGGCAAGAACATTTTTCTTTCTCAGTGGCTTTATGCAACATTTCTTCTTTTTAAAAATGTTCTGTAGTGAAGCAAATGATTTTGACCTTGAGCATGAAGTAAAATAAAGCAAATAAAGTAGTTAACAATATATTTTTAAGAATAAATGATTAATTTTTTTTTCTTGTTCTCTGATTTAATCTTAGGGTACATATGCTTTTATTTTAGAATTGCTTTGTTACGGGGAGCTTATATCAGGGTTTAGTAGTTCAATTCATAAAAACTGATAAAAATATATTAAAATAAATCTGAAATTTAAGGGTCAAAAGAGTACAGAATATGCAATGTGTGTATATATATGTATACATATATATTTTTAATTTTGAAAAAAATGCTTATTTTTTTAAAGCTAGGTGTGTATTATTTTAAAGATGAACATTTTACTATTGTTATATATGTATTTAAGTTATATTTATCTTACACCATACATAAAGGGATACTCTACAATCTCAAAAATATTAATATTTCATTGTGTACACTGTGCATTAGTAAATATTTCTAATGTACATTAAGCATATTAAAAATTAAAATGACATCTATTAAAGACTCTCAACAAAGCACCAATATAATATCAAAGGAAAACACACTGTACTGAGATTTAACACTTTCACAGAGCAGCTAGAAAAGTCCAATATTCTCATTTATTCCCATATCATTCATAAAATCCAGATGATTTATTTATCAATCTGAATGTGGGAAGGACAATCTTCAGTGGATTACTTATATTTACTAAATATTAAATTATAAGAACATAACATTATCATCACATATTGGACCAATAGAAAATTATTGTAATGCAAATAAATTATGCACAAAACAATCTGCAAAACTACATTTATAATTCCCAAGCTAGAACCAAAATTGTAAACCAAGTTAATAATTTCCATTATTAAATTCATTTTGCTGAATTGAGCATAGAGTCCCTAGTGTTCTTTTGACATTAATTTTTAATGTTAAATAGCTTATATTTAACAAATATTTAATAAGTGTCTAGGGGAACTGTATGATGAAAAGTTTGAGTTCTGTTTTGAGTCAGACAAGCTTGGGTTTGAATCACAATTACAGGTTTTATGGATGTTAGGCAATTATCTTGATTCTCTAAGCTTTAGTTTCTAATTTGAAAAAACAGCCTTTATTTCACATAGTTGTTATAATGATCAAACAAGATAACACATGAAAAATGCTTAGCATGTGTTCACTGGATAAATAGTAACAATTTTCATAACAGTGCTGTATATTTTTAAATATGTATAATTACTAATATTTGTCATTTTCAACTACTGAAAATATTAGTACATGCCCAATATCAAAATTAAGTCCTGAAAAATAAAATAGTTAATATAATAGACTTATTACCTGCACTCATGGGTTTACAATCAGATAGAAGACACAGATAAGCAAGCAATTACCATACACTGTAATAGGGTTAGTACAGGATATCTTGAGAGCCCCAGGTAATTCAGTCTAGGAAAGGCAGTTTAAAAGAAAGTGACATTTGGGACCAGGAGAATGAGTTGGGTGGGCATAAATCAGGTGAAGAAAAGTGGGTAAAAGAGTATTCCAGGCAGAGAGAACAAGTAAAAAGAACAGTGCTTAATAAAGCATGGGGAATCTTAGGAAACAAAAGGTGAGTATATAAATGGGGAAAGGTGAGGAGTACTATTACATGAGGCTAGAAAGCATTTGACAAAATCAAACACCCTTTCATGATAAGAACTCTCAGTAAACTAGAAATAGAGAGAAAGTTCCTCATCTTGACAAAAAATATCTAAAACAAACAAATAAACAAACAGAACAAACTACAGCTAAAATCATACTTAATAATGAGAAGTTAGAAGCTTTCCCAATAAGATCAGGAACAAGGAAAGTATGTCCTTAGCACCACTCCTTTTCAACATTATACTGGAAGTCATAGCTAATGCAATGAGATAAGAAAAGGAAATAAAAGGTATTCGGGAAAGAAGAAATAAAACTGTCTTTGTTGGTAGATGACTAATTGTTTATGTAGAAAATTCAAAAGAACTGACAACCCTCCTGGAACTAATAAGGGATTACCCAAAGTTGCAGGATACAAAGTTAATATACAAAATTCAATCACTTGCCAATATACAAGCATTTACAAGTTGAATTTGAAGTTAAATTAACAATACCATTTACATTAGCACCCCTCAAAATAACATACTGAGATGTAAATCTAATATGTACAAGATCCATGTGAGGTGAACTATAAAACACTGATGAAAGAAATCAAAGAACTAAATACATGGAGAGATATTCTACATTTATGGATAAAAAGACTCAATATCGTCAAGAGGTCAGTGCTTCCCAACTTGACCCATATTGATCTTGACCTATCATATAGATGAATGCAGTTTCAGTTAAAATCCCAGCAAGTCATTTTGTGGATATTGACAAAATGATTTGAAAGTTTATGAAGAGACAAGACACCCAGAATAGGCAACAAGACGTTGAAGGAGAACAACGTTGGGGGGTTGACATTACCTGACTTTAAGCTTTAATATAAACCTACAGTAATCAAGACAGCAAGATATTGGTGAAAGAACAAACATCAATAGAACAGAACAGAGAGCCCAGTAATAGACCTGCATAAATATAATCAACTGATCTTTGACAAAGGAGCAAAGGTTAATACAATGGGGTAAAGGTAGTCTTTTCCAACAAATGGTGCTAGAACTGAACAGCAATATGCAAAAAACTAAATATAGATGCAGACCTTATACCCTTCACAAGAATTAGATCAAAATGGATCACAGACCTAATGTAAAAATGCAAAACTATAAAAATCCTAGAAGATAAAATAAGAGAAAATGTAGATGATCTTGGGCAAGGCAATGACTTTTTTAGATACAATATCAAAATTGCGATCCATGAAAGAGAAAATTCATAACCTGAATGTCATTAAAATTAAAAATTTTGGTTTTGTGAAAGGCACTATCAGGAGAGTCAGAAGACAAACCACAAACTAGGAAAAAATATTTGCAAAGAACGAAGCTGATAAAGGACTGTTATCAAAATATGCAATGAATTCTTAAAACTCAACTATCAGAAAACAAACAACTTCATAAAAATGGAGTTGACATCTCATTAAAGAAGATATACGGCTGGCAAGTAAGTATATAAAAAGGTGCTCCACATCATATTTCATCAGGGAAATGCAAATTAAAACAACAGTGTGGAATGTGATACCTCTATACACAGCCCAAATCTAGAACATTGACAACATAAGCTGGATATGGAGCAACAGGAACTCTCATTCATTGCTGATGGGATGCAAAGTGGTATGGCCACTTTGGAAGACAAAATTAAACTTTCACCAACAATAAGATGCAGCTATTGTCCTCCTTGGTATTTATCCAAATGAGTTGAAAATTATTCCACACAGAAATTAGTACATTGATGTTTACAGCAACTTTATTCATAATTGCCAAAACTTGGAAGTAACCAAGATGTTGTTCAATAGGTAAATGACTCAATAAACTTGGTATATCTAGGTAATGGAATATTATTTAGCTCTAAAAAGAAATGAGCTATTAAGACTTCTCCACAATAAATGGGAAGTAAAGGAGCTTTGTTCTAGACTACTTTTGGATTATATATCCATTAGAGTTTTAGCTTAATGTTTATAAATAAGTTGCTATGGACTGAATTGTGTTTCCCCCAAATTAATATGTTGAAGCCCTAACTCCCAATGTGACTGTATTTGGGGATAGGGCCTCTGAGGTAGTGGTAAAAATTAAATGACATCATAAGGGTGGGGTCCTAATCTGATAGGACTGGTACTCTTATAAGAAGAAGGAAAAAGGAAAAGACATTACAACTCTTTCTCTCTCTAAATGCACACACCAAGGAAAGGTCATGTTAGCACAGAGGGAGAAGGCAGCCCTCTGCCACCCACGTACAGCACTCTCACCACACAGCTGACCCTGCTAGCACCTTGATCTTGGATTTTACAGTCTCCAGAAATGTGAGAAAATTTATTTTGGTGGTTTAAGCCACCCAGCGTATGATACATTGTATAGTAGCCTGAAAGATTAATAAAATTTTAGATTAATATTATTTTAATTGGAGGATATCCATAGAATATTTCTTGTTGTGAAGTTCTGTTCCATGTAAGAGAGCCATTGGGATACAATGAAATATATACAGAACTTGTAAACAAAGGTTGTAAGTTCAATTCTCAGCTATATCCCTCATTAGTGTTAGGACCTTAAGCTCCCTAAGCTAGTTTTCTTATCTGAAAAGTTAGAATAATAACACATTCCTTTCAAGGTTATTATAAGTATTAAATTAAATGATGTTTATTCATTTCTCAGATGACTCATTCATTTATTCACCATGTAACAAATATCCAGTAATAAAGATGAGAAAACTCACACATATACTACATTATTCTTCAATTTATTAATCATCTCCCTGGGCTTAAATCTTTGATTTCTCAGTGAAATAAAACGATATGATGGCAAAAAAAATCTAGATGGAAAATATATAATCGTAAATACAAGCAATATAATACATGTATACACATATGAATTCATACCTATCCACAACTACAAAATCTTACCTCTTTGCTTTCTTCTAGGTCTGATTCACTACTGAAGTCTTCTGTGTTTAAATTTTCAAAATCAGACTCTCCTACAGCAATTGGTACAGTAACAGTGAGACTGGGATTGTTTATGAATGACATATAGTCACTTTCATCGATAATGTATTTTTCAACACTGCTGCCAGTTCCTATTCCACTTGTGGTTCCATTTACATCTTTAAGATAGTCAAGATCTTTCCCAATTTCTGCTGTATGATTGGACATACAACTGCTTTTCTTATTGTTTAGATCATCAAGTGGTTTAATTTCATCTAAAATCTTTTGTTTTTTAACGAAGGATTGTTGAATAAATTCATATATTTTCCTCTTCACATAAGCTATTCCCTTGTGCATCCTGTCCACAGCAATTTGGAGATTGTTCATTTCATTATCATCATCAGTGGCTGCAAGGTTGTCTGCACTGAATGAACTTAGAAGCAAGGCCAGGAAGAGGTTCAGGACCTTAAAAATAATACAAACATGTTTATAATTTAAGCACAATATAAAGAAGAGCAGATTGAAATCAGTTATTCCTCTAAGTGTAGAAGAAACTATATGTTCTAACAACTAGATGAGAAAGAACCACCACAGCATAGTAATTGGAATTTGTGAGCTGGCTCAATAGCTACTTCACTATACATTCTTGGGCAAAGACATGATTTCTGTTTTATAAGTTCTTCCACTTATAAAATGAAGAATGTGAATGAGCTGACCTGAGGTTTAGCTAAGTTTAAATGTGTGTGATTATAAGAAAACAGATTGATGCATGTGCTGTACAAGAGTTCCAAACTTAAAAATCATTAGTGTTTGTAATTATGAATTTAGGTACATTCTAAAGTTTCTTTTTTGATAAACAGAGATATTGAGTTGAATATTAATTGAAAAAATGATCATGATGGCCCAGAATGAGAATTAGAGGTTTAACATAGGCATCGAAATTTGTTCTCCAAACCTATCATATTTTTCATACACCACTGTTGACTAATTAGAACTATTTATAAATAATCCCTAATATTTCCATAAGACTGGCACTTTAATGTATATATCTTTTGAAATGTATATTTCTATACTATAAGAGTAATTAATTTTCTGAACTTAAGAGAGAAGAATCGATCAGTTACTCCACTTGGGTAATCTCAGGCTTTATTAGCCAACCCTTGTTTACCTGAGAGCCATTAGAGAGTTGGCTACCCCAGGTTGGTGACTGCATCTGCCATATTACATAGAGTGACTGAATGCCATTGCCATGGAGAGGTAGGGAAAGGGTAAAATCACTATGAACACTTAAAGATACCCCTTTTTAGTCTTGCACTAGCAAGTAAGATTGGGCTTTCTCTAAATTGTTTTCAGGCTTCTCCTTTATCTCTGAATGTTCCTAGTATCACCTATTATGCCTGTATTCAGTATGGTACACTAATGGCATTCAAATAATAAATGTGATGAAATGATTGAGAAAGTGGTGGAGAGTATAAACACTGCTATATTGCTGTGTTGTCAAAAAGAGACTATAAGCATATCCAAGGTAAGAAACTTTTAAAATTATGAATCATAGTTTTTGTTGGATAACATGGTCATCATTCTATGATGCTCATAATCTATTTCTGAAATACATATCTTAAATGGGTACATACCACCAGGTTTCCAATGACCATGACCATCATGAAGACAGTAAGGCACATGGCTTGACCAGCGACCTCCATGCAGTCCCACATGGTCTCTATCCACTCTCCACACAGCACGCGGAACACGATCAGGAAGGAGTGGAAGAAGTCATTCATGTGCCAGCGTGGGAGTTTGCAGTCTTGGGAAATCTTGCAGACACATTCTTTGTAGCTTTTACCAAACAGCTGCATGCCGACCACAGCAAAAATGAAGACGATGATGGCCAACACCAAGGTGAGGTTACCCAGGGCCCCCACTGAATTGCCAATGATCTTAATCAGCATGTTCAGGGTAGGCCAGGATTTTGCCAGTTTGAAAACTCGAAGCTGGAATATAAAAAAATGAATATTATTATTATGATCTTTAGAAGTATTCCACATATTGTTGTTTACCAAGAAGTGATGATTGATATTGAAGCTACCCTGCCCTTAAACCCTCTCAGGCTCATGGCTAATTTTGGACTCTGTAGTGTGAACCTGGTGCTTCCATATTTTAACCATATAGATCATTTTCCCTGGGAGTAAAATTTTAATGCTTACTTGGGGTTTAACTGGACTTAATTTATTTTGTGAAGGTGGTTCTAAGGCATCCAGGCCTAACACTAATATTAAAATCTGAATCGTAGTGATCCCTGCCGATATTTACTTGCCAATAGTATGCAAAGTACATCATATGTGAGCCCTGCTACATGTGGAGAAAAATGTTTATTATTCATTAATGCACTGTTGGGGCATTGACACAGCTAGATGTGCCTGCATTTAAAAATTTGGAATGTTTCCCATAATTATAATTCTTTCCCTGATTTGCAAATATATATATGGTAATGAATGGGCATGTTAGTAATCCTAGAGATTTCTCTCCTCTGATTTTGGGAAGGAGCATATTTTCCAGAGGTAGAATTAGGAAAAGTTTCTGGATGTACATCTTGAATCTGGTTGTCATCTACCACTACAAAGGGCTATTATCTTTTCAAGTTACTACTAAAATGTGATACATTCTCATTAAAACTATTTTTTTAGATCCAGAAATAGTAATTTTGTCATCTCTAGAAACAATAATCAGAATGATAACTGAGCAATATATTAAACTTTATGTGACTATACTTCTTGCAATAAAGGTTTTTTGAAATAAGTGGGGATAATTTTACCCATTTAGGAACAGATTTTGACAATGCAAATGTTGCACAAAAACTTAAAATGCTAATGGCTGTGTGGTCAAACCTATGACAGTGCTATGCAAAAACCTGATTGTTGTACGGGTTTTTTTTTTTTTGGTTTTTTTTTGCTGTTGTTGTTTTGTTTTGTTTTTTACCAATCGAAATGAACGGAGAACGGATAATCCTTCCACATTGGCGAGGCCAAGTTCTACCAGGCTAAGCGTCACAATGAAACCATCAAAGATATTCCAGCCTTCTTGGAAATAATAGTATGGATCCATGGCAATAACTTTCAGAAACATTTCTGCTGTGAAGATCCCAGTGAAAACCTAAGATCAAAACAAAATTACTCTAATTCCATCAGATAGTGATAAAAGTCGAATGACACAGTATTTGCTCTTAGAACAAAATGCTTATGCTACTTTCCCCATAATGATTCTATTACTACCTTACATTTGTGCGGTGATGTATAGTTGATGAAAGGCTCTCATACACATTATTTAATTTTATCCTAACAGGAGTTTCAGTGGCTAATACAGGTATTATAATCATTACTTTACTGATGAGGAAAGAGGACTTCAGATAGGTTCAATGACTTGCCCGATATACAACCAAAAATTGGCAAAACTAGGATTTGAGGGCAAATCTATTTTTAACGATTGTTTCTCCTATTATATCGAACTGCCTTCCCTCCAGACTTTATACAGCATGGGTACTGACAAGACTTTGCCCATGAACTGTTTTATTTATCTATAAGCTTACTTCCATTTCCCTCAGATCAGATAGTTATTATACATGTGTATTATTATAATATGTGCATTACTATTATCAATTTGTTATGCACATGAAAAAATGAATGTACTTCCATAGTATAAATACTAGAGCTTTAAAAATATAAATACTATAATGCAGGGTGTTTTATATGTTTTTCTTTTTACCATCAAACATTCTAAACCTCAAAACAAATACTAGAGAAAATGCATGCATTACTTTAGAGAACTCTTTCTTTCAGCAAATAAAAGCTAATATTTCTAAGTTGAATTAACTGACACTTTAATAATTTATGTTTTTTAAGCCCAGAAGAGAAAAAAGTGCCAACGTTCACCAAAATTGGCTTTGTTAACCATATAATACAGAAAATGTACTGGAGGTTTTCAATATTTTATAGTTTTGACATAGAATAAATGGACAAAACAATTCATGTCCTACCTAGATCTTGGAAGTGAAAAGCTAAAGACATTTTTGAGATGTTAAATTATTGCTTACAACAATGATGACTAAGCAAAATAAAAAGGTTGACAATTTTATTTTAACCTTTTACAAGTAGGGGAACTGTGATAATGTCATTTCAAAAATGTGTCCTTCAACTGGTTCTGCATCTTGAGAAAGTTATAAATATCGGTATTGACTCCTGCTTTCTTTCTCAGTTTTTGCTTTGACATTAAGGGCTATTATTGTTGGCAAAAATATGACATAGCCATCTTTCAGGAGCCAGGAGGTAGGAGGTGTAGGAGAAAGATTCCTGTAAGCTATTAAAAGTAAATAGTTTCTCAAACAAAAATTTTGAAGACTGAACACATTTACCTTCCAATATGCTTACCAAGTTTCCTACTGTAAGCACATGATTGAAATGTTCCGTCATTGGATAGTGTTCCATGGCCATGAAAAGAGTATTTAAGACAATACAGATGGTGATGGCCAGGTCAACAAATGGGTCCATCACGACCAGGTTGACAATATGTTTCACTTTTAACCAATATGGTGAACAGTCCCAGATTAAGAATATGTTGGAAAATTTATACCAACAGGGTGGGCATTTCTGCCTGGATTCTTCAAGTTCTATATTAAAAAAAATAAGAACAACCACCAAAAGATATATTTTATACGCATATATACTTATTTATTTTAGAGCCACTAGACTTTGTCTCAGTAAATAACACATTTCCATTTGCTACAAAGTCAACCTCTTCTGTATTTGGAAAAAAACCCCAAAAACTGTATTTACTCTTTAGACTCCCAAAGATATTTCTTCAGATATACACATAGAACAGAGGTAGCAAAGAATAGATAGTTTTTTTTTTATATGCATTGATAACATGGCTCAGCACTTGGCCTTAAGTGAATGATCTTTTAAACGAAGTCTCAGTACAAACATGAGTTGGGGAAGTGTAGATACTGTGTGTAATTCCGTGTTAATGTCTGGCTAAGCTATCGTCCTCAGGCTATCAGGGATAGGGAAGGGATCAACTTGAGCCAAGAATCATCTTATTAATTTGTTTTCATTTTCCGAAAATAACCTACTTTTCTCCTCCAATCTTGAGAGTATTTAGGTTGATGTTGGAAGTCCTAAGCTGAGTGGAACAGAACAGAGGATTGCTATGACTAAGGGAATTAGAAATCCCTGAAAGAAATGCTCATTCTGCATTTTCAAGGACTTGCCACAGACAGGAAAACTTTCATTAGAGTTCCAATATCACTGAATTTAAATACCTTTTATAAAAGCTCCTGGAATATATGAGTAGGGATAACAAATAATCTGTTAAATAAGACCTCTTATATTCTCTTTAGAATATACTGTTTCCAACTCACAAAGAGAGATATTTGTTTCAAAAGATATAATATAAGTTTAGTAAATAAAAATAATTGAAATGGAAATGGAATTTGTTACAAACCTTCTACTGTATTTGTTAAAATGCTGGCTATACTCATTGCTCTTTGTCTTTGGGAAGGATCTTCTAGAAAGTCCATGGAAACATGGAAAGAACTTGACCTTCTTTTCCTCATTTCAGTTTCAGTGGTTGTTCCCTGTAAAGAAAATGCTAATGCATTAAATAGTTAACTTGAGCAATATGATAAGCAAACAACTAAATGTGACACAGTGAATTTCATGAAACACATGCAACATGCACTTTCATATGTAATTGGTGATGGCAGATATTGCTGACTTATTGTATCATTAACCTGGAATGTCCAAACTGTCAACCATTTAGCCATGCAGCAAAAACTGAGTTTTTTTAACCTTCTGTAATTTGGATATAGTTGATGAATTTCTTGAGAGATGCATTTAACATTTAACTTAATTTAAGAACTAACAGTAGAAAACTAACAACTTAAAATGCTATATAAATGGCCAAGACATTTTATTTTGAGAAGGTAGCCACTTATTTTTAAAGAAATGCAAATGATTACAACACATGTAGCTGCCATCTCATTTTCTGGACACAAGACATAGATGGTCATTGAACACACAACCTGTATGTTAAAAAGAAACACACACACACACACATGCTGCATGGACCACAGTTTCATCCAGGGTACCAAAGCAATAAGTCATCTAATTCTGACTTAGTCATGCCTCAACATGCTGATATATTTCCAAGTGAGTTAACAGTCTAATAAGACGCAACGTGTTTAGAAACTCCTCATCTGGGTATACATCACAAACACATAGCATATCTTTGTACACAGACAATACTTTTACCTGTCTGTATTTATAATTTGTTTCTTTTCATTTAGATTAGTTTTGAGAAGACCTATATCAGCATTTTTTTTTAGTAAGACAAATATGAATACTAGAAATTTTAAGATAACAATGAAGCTCTAACTATTTAGGCACAGTGTTCTTGAAAATCTTCTAAACTAAAGCAGGGATATATTGAAGAATCTGTTGGAAAGATTTATTATACACCCTTTACACTTAAACATAGACATCATTTATTTACTTTTACACCAGGGCTTTGGGTGTCCTGCTATGTAAGTTCAGCATGGGTATATAGCAAATCCTCCAACTGGAGGCAGTAATTTATTATTGTGTCTAATTTATCCTTTGTATGTTTAATAAGTAAATGCATTCAGGTGTTATGCAAGAGAGAGTTGGGGCTTTAAGTTGTAATTGGTTAGTTTATTAAAGGTATTACAAGATGCAGTTGCATTCACAGCTTGACCATCCAGGAATCATTCTCAAGGGGTTCCATTCTGTAGAAACACTGGCTGGTGCAGCAATAATGGGCCAGCCATGCCTGAACTATTTAAAACTTCCTTACATTGTCATCAGTAGCTGGCTTATCTATTATCACCTCTGGCAGAAGCTGTCCAACAGGCGATGTAGGAACCGAAGGTCCACCAACCAAGGACACCACACCGTTGCAATCCACAGTGCTGTGCATCTTCCCATTCGCTGGAAACACTGCCAGCATCCGGGATGACCTACTCGTCTGACTTAGGTTACTGTTGCGACGCTCTCCATGTCGTCGGGGCACAAACAAGGAATCTCTCCGGCTCTCATTATCCTCAAAGGTGCTGTGCTCGTCATCAGCAAAGTCATTCTCTGATCCCACATCCTTGGCTCGACCTCTGAAGCTGAAAAGGCTCGTTCTGCTATTTCGTCTTGGAGAGAACAGGGAGCCGCGGATGCTCAACAAAGACTAAACGTTTGAAACAAAAACAACAAGAAAAGGAAAAGCATATTCATGTAGCCATTTGATGTGCTTTGCAAGATTAAGTTGAAGGAGATGTCAGTGTTCATAACAGAACGTGATTTATTCCTTTTGATTAATATTCTCATTTTATGTGCATTCAGGTTAAGTTAGTTTTAGAAGAGAGGTTTCCAGTCCTTGAGATTAATGAGTGGGGAGATAGGTCACAACTTAAAGATATTGAAAAACAAAACCCTGAACCACCATGTTTCAAGTTCAAAAGGAAACAGTTACTATAGACATTGTAAACATTTGATAAACAGCAGTGTGGCCATAATAAGGCCACGTTTGTTTTCATTGTTCTTTCTTTTCAAGGAATTTTGACACTCTTCACAATTGTTTTAGTCTATCTTTCTAAAATCACTTAAACTAACTATTATCTGTTTCATCTATAAGGCACAGTGCTGTTAGAACTTGAAATTCAGACTTCTGAAATTCAGAGTGTTGAGCTTTTCAGTTAAGTACACCATGACTAATATTTTCAGAAACATGCATGATTGTTTTTTAAAAAGTTAGGGGGAAAAAAAAACCACATAAAATCACCAAAAAAATGTTACCAATCAATTAGCCCCATTACCATTATTTTTTTTTTCCTGTTTAAAAGGCTGAGGACCAGATAGATTAATTGCCATTAGTTACAAGTACCAGCAGATAGTGTCAGGATGAGAGTCTGTCTCCTGACTTTCAACCCATAATTGTTGTCTTGACTACACCAAGCCATAAATTTATGTATATGTGGAGTGAAATTTTCTCATAACTATGTGAAGAAAGAATGGGTTTAAATATATTAAACACAGCAGTCAATTCAGTTGATGGAAATTCATAAGTCTGACTGAATTCTGCCCCCCTGTTTTCAGTATTCCAATTTTCATCTGTGCATCATTGAACTCAGTGGTACCATACCTGGTGTGGGGAGGAGTACCTCTTTTCATATGTCAAGCGATTCCCTTCGATGGAGAAACGAAATCCTTTCCTCCTGATGCTGTCTTCAGATTCAGATTTATGGAATTCATCCTCATCTTTCTCTTCCCCACCAGACTGCTCCTTCTGTTTTCTTTTCTTTCTCCGATTTCTTCTTTCCTTAGCACTCTTGGAACTCAACTTGGAGGCCTCAGAGGAGCTGTCTGAGAGCCCGCCTGCTGCACTGGGCTCCCTGGAATGCTCTGAGGCAGTTACAGCTGCTGCCTGCTACAGGGACGGAAAATGGTTTGAGCGTGGCACAAGAGAAGATTTTATCTATTTACAAAATGGCTCGAGAATTTGCATGGCATTTTAAAAATACATTTAGCTGACTTGAGCGGATCTTACAGAAGAAGCTCTGCAAGTGTAAGAAAGATGTTTATTCTTTCTTTTCACAAGTTGAAAGCTTTCAGAGTTCATTTGGTTTTCTCTGTGTTAACATTGATTGTGTTTGTATTATGCTTTAGAGACCACACATTCAAACAGATCCATCAGGCATCAACAAGAACAGAAATTTATACTATTTTGGGCAATTTGATGTACTCCAAAAATTGGAATTTACTTAATGCTGTCTTTTTTCTCTGAGAAAGAAAACTGGGACATGGAAGAAAAGCTAATGAGGTACTTGAGGGCAAATCCAAATGTATAAGTAATGTGGTAAAGAGCTGTGGTTCTCTCTCCAGTTATTGAAACTCGATTGTCCAATACTCTCAAAATATTATCAACTAAATTTATGGAAGGTGATAAAATTCCTTCCTTCCCCATCCATAATACTCTATCTATTAATAGAAGACTGGGGAAGGGAGAGTCAATAGTTCCTGCTAAGCAAAACAAGATGTTTGGTTCTCCAAATACCACCCCCAGCTTCTTAGCTCAGCACTGGTTGGTGATGGCCACATGGGCATGAGATGGAAATGATGTATCTGATCATAGCCTCTACTGGTACTAAGTTGCCAATTTTTGATTATTATTATTGTCCACAGAGTACTCTCAATACAGGGTCTCTTGCAAATAAATTAATATTCTCCAAACAACTTCAGTAAAGACAATGGGTTTGTATGGTAAACTACTAGAGTTAAGAAAGATGCAAGTGATCGGAGAGGCATTTTATTGTACTGTGCATACCAACACCTCACCATAAGAAAAAGTAATCCTTAGGTTACTCAATCTCCATAAAATTGATAACTTTCATATGCCTATTGGATATTGCTATATCAGAGAACATTATATTATTTGATGACTTCCTTATTTATGTAAAAAAGGCAACTAAGGAACCACATTAAAAGCCAACATATTTTTGGTTAAAGAAAGGAATAGACTATCTTCTAAGAACCAAGTGAACTTTTTAAATATAATAACCAATAAATTTTTTTTTAAGAAAAGATGATTTCTTAGGACTTTCTCCTAATGCCAGTATATTCATTCAATAAAAGTTTTCCACTTGAAAAAACCTCCAAATTACATTTTCCTTTTTATTCTAAAAATCTTAAGATAATTAAAATAGTATGAGAGAATTCTATTGCGGTCAATAGTTTAAACATCTTAGAATAATTAAACTAAATGATCTACAGATGATCAAAATGTAGAAAGCTTTACTAATCCCCCATACTATCAACTTCTCTCAAGAACACATAATTATCTGTCTCTCACTTTCTCTCCAGTATTTTATAACAACCAAAACAATAAAAAAGGACAATATCACGAGATAGGACATATTTGACTTGATGAATTTACCTGAGCTGCCTCCTGTTGCTTTTTAAGCTGTTCAAGCATCTGCTGAAATTCAGCCTCTTTCTGTTCCGCCTCTTCCAAGGTGGCCTGGTTCTGTTCCTCATAGGCCATGGCCACCACAGCCAGGATCAAATTTATCAGATAGAATGAGCCCAAGAAAATGACCAGCACAAAAAATATCATGTATGTTTTGCCAGCAGCCCGTAATGTCTGGAAACAAGAACATCAGAATTATTTTTTCAATATTATTTCTCTGAAGGGTAGCTTCAACTTTCAACTTACTTTTGTATCCTATAGGACCCTGTTATAAAAAATATTTATGATGGTCACACCCCCTAGTACTTCTTTGTCTGTTTTTTTAACCTCAACCTCTTCCTTCTCCCCTAACTCATACATTCACATTCTGATTTCTAGTTGGGAATTCTTAGATTTACCAAGAATAGAAGAGAGTAAAGTAGAACACCATGAAGACTTCCATCAAAGACCCGAGTTTTGATGAAAGTCAAGGGAGAGACCAAAGTCATCTTTCTATAATATATCTCCTTATTTATTTTCATCACTTGCCACCTGAGAGATAATACTTGAGCGGTTGGATGGGGCTGATGGGAAGATGTGTCTTCTGTTTGGGAAGGCTTGTCTCTGAGAATGGTGAGAAGTAGGTTTGAGCCAATGGGAACTGACAGAGAATCACTGTCTCGGCATCACTATGCTTCATATGTGTTAGAATCAATAAGATAAAGGAAGCTAAATCTCCTGATTTCAAGTTCAGCTTTTTCTACTATATTATGCTGTGGTCTGAATTTCATAACTAAGTTGGTTTTCTTATAGATTTCTACTTAAATGCAGTACGTGTCTCTTCAGGTTCTTACCAGTTGGTAAAGATTTTCCCAGAAGTCCTGAGTCATTAGTCGAAAGAGGGACAAAAAAGCCCAACTGAAGGTATCAAAGCTTGTGTAGCCATAATTGGGATTTCTACCAGCTTTCACACACATATATCCTTCTGGACATTGGCTGTAAATGGGGGAAAAAGTATTACAAGCAGTTCTGATGTCTGTTTACTCTGGCAGCATGCTATCCTTATAATGTTGTCTACTCAAGGTGATTTGCTATTTCAAGAAATAGAAGTATGATAAATAAGTAATACATTGTCCAAAATTGACAACATAATTTTATAAACTATTTGATGTCATCATTAAAACACTGAATAGCATTCCTAATAATATTTTACAAATCTATTTTCTGTTGATAATTAACATTTTAACGTATCTCTCATTCATTATTCCTACTATGGAGCCTCCAGAGATAAATCTTGGCTCACACACACTCATCTAAGAAAAACAGCATTAGCGCTAAAGTTATTTCTTGTTTTAGAAAACATAAATGCTTGCATAATATTTAAATAACCATCACTTTATAAGCAACCTTAATTATAGCAAATTAGTATAAATAAAGTTAGCTGGCTATTATCCATCAGTTTTCACCAAAAAAATAGAGAAAAAATACACAAACACACATAAATTATTGGCTTACCCTGCATCAGAGCTATTTCCACATAGTAGTGCATCTAGAACACCCTCCAGAAAATAATGATATCCTGTTTAGAAAAAATAAAGTCATATGACGAAATTTGCATTACCTTGTAAAAGTACAAGAAAATCAGGCCCTAATTTTAGAGTTCGTTGAGTAATTTAAATGTATAATATACTTCAAAGACACAGGTATTTGCCTCTTCTTCCTCCAAACACAAAATATTATATTAAGAGGATTAAATACTTAATAGTACAAAGCATTTGTTCTTTGTAAATATAAAATTAGTAATGGCCACAAGTATTAAAACAATATTTTAAAAGGTATCAGTGTTTTTCTGCAACCCTCATAAAAAAATGAAAAATGTCACTTTGAAAAAACAGGTCAGAATAATATGAGTTTCTTTGCCTTCTCAAAACACTCACATATTTTTTTAAAAAGGGATTATATCTTTTCTGGTCTTTATTTTTAAACATTATTTATAAACATTTAATAATTATAATATACATTCTACCAACTTCCAGAACATACCATAAACAGCTTATAGTAAAAGATGCATAAATCATGTCAATTACTGACTTATTTCACTTGTCAACTATAATTATATATACATATAGTCACAGGATGTGGAGTAGAGAGTGGGAGTGGAGTCAATGGAATTGTAATAGATAAGTATGATATTGGGGGCGGAGGGGGCAGTGTATGGGGGAGGGGGGTTGTCACTTTGTGAGGGGTGAAAAGGATAACTATTGCATTGTTCTGTACACCTGAAACTAATAATAAATTTTTTTTAAAAAAATCATGTCAACTACTAAAATAAAATAAAAAATAATTTTAAAAATTAAAGCTAAAATAATTATTGTAGGTAAATATATTATCTTTTCATCTCTGGCAAATTCCTTAGCATCTTTTAATATCCAGTTGAAGTGTCACTTCTGTGAATTACTCCTTGATATTCTCTATCTCCTTCACAATAAAGATTGGCAAAGTTAAGAACCCTCACTGTGATACCAGTAATATGTATATACTTCCATTATTATTACATTCACTGTCCTCTATTGCAATTATTTGTTTACAAGTATTGTTCCTCCTCAAAAGAAAGTCTAACCAATAATTATTTCCATATTACTAGTGTTTGGGACCTAGTAGCCTTTCAATAAAGTTTATTGAATGAATAAGTAAAGGGATGACAAGAAGAAACACATGAAATTAAATAATCATTTTGTAAAAAAATTTTTTAAGGAGAAACAGTTTAGATTTTCTAAGAAGAAATGTTTTCTAGATGCTAAATTTTCCAGAAATATATTCTATGCATAATTCTGTAAGGGATATAAAAACACATAATAGGAAATATAATTTTTATTTCTAATGTCTTTACTTCTTTAAACATATGCAGAAAAATTAAGATAGAATTACTTAACTTTTAATTAAAATTAAACAAAGTGAAAGGAATATGATCGTTTCTGGATTAATTTTTGATATCAGATATTTATAAGTGAATTTTTTCCCATTAAAATCAATGATCTATAAGCTTAAACTGAAGAAAATAAAACTTTCAGTCATAATATTTATCTTTAATTCTAATTAATTTAATTTTCCAGTACTTTCAAAGACAAACTACTTTGTTTATATTTGCACTGGGTTTAAAATAATCTTTTTCAACAAATGGAATAGTATTAGGGAAAATGATAAGAAACAGATTTTTAGAGCTGAAAATGACCTCAAATGCCCTTGAATTTGAATATAACGAAATGGAGTCTAGTAAATTTTCATTAGAGAGAATTAACCCAAAGTGACATCCTCATAGTCAGTTACTTGATATTAGATTTTTAAAAATAAACAAATTTTAGGTAGTAGACGACAGCAGTGGAATTACTGGCAAGTGAAGTGAATAAGAAAAATTTCATGTATTGCACTGACATTTTTCTTAAGGAATTTTTCTTAATCTAGAGATTTACAGTTGTTGGCAAATTATTTGTGGGCATATCACTAATATCGTGGAAGAGTTAATCTGTATCAACCAAAGTTTTTTCCAGATCTGTAATTATAAAAAGACACTGATTAGTATTTTTATTATGGTATCATTACTTTAAGAATTACCAAACCCCAGTAACCTTTTATGGCTAACCCTACTTGTTTCCACACAACCAGTCACTAAGGTTTTCTTTCTTCTGTGATTGTTTTTAAATATTAGTCATTACCTTAAAATAATAAACTTACAGCAAAATATAAGTACATGTAGAGTCTAAGTTTTATATCGTTGATATTTTTTCTTTAACAAAGGACATTCCCTTTCCCCATGAATCACGTTCTTACTCTGCTTTTGAAATACTGCTACTGACACATGAAAGACAAAAATTTTCCTTCTTTTATTGTCACTTCAAAAAGAGAAAAAATATTAGGCCAATTAGTTTTCCATCCTTCTAGAGTAAGCTATTTAAACATTTGACTATTTTGTCTAAACTTCTGAAATAAAAATGAACTGATTCCCATAACTTTACTGATGTATCTGACATTTTCATTACTCTCTCCTAAACATTAATTGACTCTAATTACCTTCTTTTTCATGTATTGCTACTTTTAATTCTTATTCTAAAATATAAGAATACTGTTTACCTTTAGGTCTCACTTGATTTCCATAAAATGACAATAAAAATAACCTATTAAACTATAAGCACTCTGAAGTCATGTGTCATCCATCGCCATTATTTTCCCAGCATCCTGCACAATCTCTAGTATGGAAAGGTATGCTGTAATTAGTGTCCAGTGGGCTCCAGTTGCAGTACTTCAGCGTTCACAAATGGCGTTAGAATATATTATATTATTTGATTGTCTCAATTCTCACAAAATGTACAACAACCAAAAAGCCTAGAAAGTTTTCTTTGTAGCAGAATTCTTCAGCCTCCTATTTGATGACACAACTGAAGATGCCATTTAGGGGTCAAAATTAGAATAGTTATCAATAAAATAATTCGATGTATGTGTAAACCATTGATATGATGATTAATAGATTATAACCTGTTATGCAACCATTTAAAAAAATACCCATGCCTAAATGGGAGGCAGATCATCAATGAAAAGATAAATCTACGTAACAGTAATTCTTACTTGAATCTTGAATATATGATTTCCAGTCAAACTCAATGACAGTTTCGTTTACAAATGTGCCATTGTAATCCACTGTTATATTCTTCTCTATACTATGCTCCTCCAGGGAGGTATTGGTGGGGGGCCACAGCACACATTTATTCCTCAGGTTGCCCATGAAGAGCTGCAGCCCGATCAGTGCAAACACACTCAGACAGAACACAGTCAAGATCATGACATCTGAGAGTTTCTTCACAGACTGGATCAGGGCTCCCACAATGGTCTTCAGGCCTGAAGGAAAGAAGGTTATTAATATTAAGACTTAGAACATCTGAAATAACAAAACCTTACACAATTTTCTTGAAAAAAGATTCCATGCATAAGTCCGAACATGACCACAATGCTTGTGGAAGAGCAACCCTGTATGGCAGGCTGAAGTGCTTATGGAGACAAACTCCAGATCTGTAATGATCCAAACAATGAAAGGAGGATCCGTATCCCATTATGTTGGGAGAAAATAATGGGAAGTTCATGCTCTTCATGAAGCCTATATTAATGAAAGGGGCTTGTATTTCTCCTTTATGCTCATGAAACTTGCCCCACAATTTTCATTGTTATAAAACTGACATGCTTTCAGTTGCCAGTTTTATAAAAAATTATGTGAATAAATATTTTTGAATTCCTACATATAATTAAGAAAGGTTTTGCTATAAAACTGGAGGTAGTTTGGAATATAATTACACTTTAAGAAAATAAATCCTCCACGCAACTCATGCTATCCTTTATTATCTTATTCCCTTGTCTTTTAAAGCAATATTAAGATTGCATTGTATGGACATAGTCATCAATGCCTAAAATGAACAAAAAATTACAGACTGGCATATATTCAATAGGAAACAAATCCTTGGTACAACTGTTAAGGAGGGGGAAAAAATGACATTTCTAAGTGCAAATCGCACAGACTGTATGTTACAGTAGCTCATGCAAGAAACTATTAAACTCCAAGGCTGATGAAAAATGTGAAACCATACAAATTTTTGTCCAAAAAATAAGAATCATTTTCTTTGAAACATCTGATTTTGACTATTTTGATTTTGATTATTTTGATTATTACGGTTCCTGCTTTTCTGTAATCCTGAATGCCAAGCAAAGAAGCTGATGCTAAAAAAAAAACATGATGGGTTAGCCTTAGTGTTTAACTTAGCTCTCACCTGGAATGACTGAAATTGTTTTCAATGCTCGGAGAACTCTGAATGTTCTCAACGCTGAGACATTGCCCAGGTCCACAAACTCTGTCACATATCTGTAATAGGGAGTTCACACACAAACACAATAACAGGATACAAAGAAAGAGCTGTAGGTACAAGGAGCCTTATGCTTTTCACTAATCACTTCTTACCTGGGATTACAGAAATAGTTTTCAAAGCTCTCAAGACTCTGAAAGTTCGAAGAGCTGAAAAATTGCCTAGGCTTACAAATTCTGTTACATACCTGTAGAATTAAATCAGAGTTATTCAAGATTTAAGCAGGATTTATATTATTTTCTTGGGTCTTTTATAAAGACCTTCTTGGGGATTTTAAGTGATGGTTTTGTAAGTAGCAATTTAGACATTAGAGTCCATTGGTATTGTTTTCTTTACTCATATTAACTAGATGTAAACGTCATAAAGTACAATCCTGTTGCCATTTTGAAAAGCAATACAATCAATATCATGTGTAACTTAGGAGAATTAAGTAAAAAGAAAATAAACCTTGGCCATAGTTTCAGTTAGAAAAAAATAATGCATGAAAT
This sequence comes from Hipposideros armiger, assembly GCF_001890085.2. NCBI lineage: Eukaryota > Metazoa > Chordata > Mammalia > Chiroptera > Hipposideridae > Hipposideros > Hipposideros armiger. Next base: position 261,810 of record NW_017732221.1, on the reverse strand, counting down.
CGTCCAAGATTTAAGCATGAAAAGGCAGATCGCCTTACTGACTATCTGTACTTGATAAATTTTCCCTAGTGTAACTCTTAAGTGAAAGTTAGGCAAATGAAGGACAATATTTTATGGGGGCTCAATGATGCCCCTGCCATTACTGTTATTTTATTCTACAAAAAATACAGTAGTCCCAACATGCCTTTTTTTGAACTGTGGCCGAAGGGCATGGCAAAGAATTGGCTTCTCCTGACCAGATAAGGAATTAAAAGGAGACAGGCAGCACGTGGAACTGAGTGTATCAGCTCTGCTTCTCCTGTCCACCTGTCAGAGGCCAAACAAGGTAGCTGTTGAAGGAATGTTGAGGGCACGTGGTGTTGGACCACTTTCCTCCGTATTCTGATTTCACCTACTCCTGAATTTACTTCTATTACTTTCCTGAGCCTTTTCTTTCTTGGGGAAGTTACCACTAGAAAAAAAAAAAAAAAAAGACAGGGATGCAGGTACTGGACACATTACTGAACGTATCTGGAAGGGAGATAAAGAGAAGAAGGTTTGTGCTGAGGGTAAAGAAAGAGATGAAGAAAATTATAATAGGGAAGAAAAGAGGGAGAAAGAAAAAGAATCAGTTTAGAAAAAGGGAGTTGCAGAGAGAATATGTCTGTTTATATATAAAGGCTTAATATAAGCCTTAAAATTAATTTGCTGATGAAATAATTTCACATGTTAAATACATAATTAAATACCTAATTTTTCCTATTAGTTCGATTTGTCACAATGTTCAGTAGATGCTTATTTTCTATTATTCTGCTAAACTAATCAAAGAAGGTGGAGAGAGTACACACTACAGATAAGGTCAATGAAAATTTATGCCACCAGCAGAGTTGTTTGTGGCTGTAATTTTAAAAAGTCATTTTCACAGATGTATGGTGAATACACTTGTGCTTTCATATTAGGGTATGTATGTGTGTGTGTGTGTGTGTGTGTGTGTGTGTGTGTTGAAAAAGCAGCATGTATCAAATTTGCTGACAGATGTTACATGTGCACACCGTAATTTCAACTACTGCAAAGCCTTTAGGCCAAAGTGAAATGCCACTTGGACCTCCGTGGTGCTAAATTAAAATCTGAAGCTTAAATGTATAAATCACACCAAAATATTCTACAGTTAAAGCAAGATTATTCTTTCAAAGCATAAGCATTCATACAAAGTCAAACCATCTCTTTTGAGGCTTCAAAAAAGGCACTTACGCAAAGGTAATGACAGTAAAGTCAAGCCAGTTCCATGGGTCCCGCAGGAAAGTAAAATCTTCTATACAGAAGCCTCTCGCAATAATTTTTATAAGTGATTCAAAAGTATATATTCCTGTGAACGTGTATCTGGAGACAAGTATCCAAAAGAAATTAATAAAATAATAAATTTTTTTCACAGCATATCAATTTCTTATTACTCTGTCAGGGGAATAGATGAACAGTATATAAGGAATCAAAGCAGGCTGATGTAATTTTCATGGAAATAGAACATAGCCCTAAATTTAAATTCAATTCCTTAACACATGAAGAATTGTTTTTAAAGTCCTAAGAGCCGAGTGAGAAATACATGCTGTATGAAGTCTAGGTAGCGACTATCTGAAATGTCTTAGTATTGACATAAGTGAATAAAGCCTCCTGAGAATTATCTAGGACATTCACATGATGGAGTGGTCAATCAATAATATTGCTGAAGCATAAAATTATATTCCTTTAGAAAGTAAAAAAAACTAAATTTCAACCATATTTTATCAGTGAAAGGACATTGACAAATTAGCAAGTCTGACATTTTTCTCTTTCCACAGTTAAGACAGGTTAACTTGGAAAAAGGATTTTGTTAACATCAAAGAGGATAAATCTAGAGTCACAAGAGGTGAAATTTTAATTTAGCATAAAATATTGGGCTAATTTAGAAACTTAGATGTCTGTGAAACTTAAATCTTCTCAGAAGTTGGAGAACAAAATCATAGACACTGCGGTGACTAAAAACCTGTGGGCTTCACGTGTTAACTTCAATACTTCAGGAATTATTTGCATATAAGTTATATTTCCTTCATAATCTTTGTCCCTTTTTGTACTGGTGCCAGTCTGTAAGTGTCCAAGAATGGAAGAGGCTCGTGGGAATACCTCTGGGGTTGTTTTAGGGTCAGCAGCCACAGAACAATCGCGGTTACAACGGGCAGTGTGGGCAGCACTTAGGACAAACCCAGACCCTCAGCCCTCAGAGCTATCCCAGAACAGAGCCCATCAATGTAGTCGGTGTCTGAAAACGCTACCCTAACTTTCACCTCAGTTACTTCAGCCCACTGAACGTTCAAGTTCTAAAATCCCAACTTTGGGGATTTTTTTCAGCGAATTTTTGGGTGACTGCTCTTGAAACTGATCCAGGCCTGACATGAAGTGGACGTGCCTGATGGAAGCGGGAACTTTGTGAGACTCAATATTATTTTCTTATGGTGTGTGTAACCTGCCCCTGTAAGTTCTTAATTCATTGAATTCATCTGGAATTTAACCGGAACCGAGGTCTACCATACTGGCTCTTTTCTGCAATTGCTTTCATCGCATTGGCTTTGGTCACTGTAGATCCTAAAGGAAAAGTGCTGTGTGTCCAAGAATGACGGGTTTCTGGTAACCACCAAGTGCAGGTGAAGGAGAGATACTAGATCCAACACCAGCAGGCCCGAGGATGAATGAGTATTGTCTTCCTGCTTTGTAATTATGTCTAGAAATAACCTTAATTAAAATGCTATTCGGTTTTATTTAGTAGGTGCATTGAGACATAGTTTCAAAATCCTAAATACAAACGTATATACGTCTATACATCTATAAATCTATTTATATCTATCTATCTATCTATCTATCTATCTATCTATCTGGCATGCATATATATATATATATACTCACATAATAGGTGGCTTAAAATATAAATTGAACTTACTCTACATTCTTTGTCCAGTCAGGAGGGTTACTCATTGTCATAAACACACAGTTTGTCAAAATAGTGCACATAATTAGCATGCTGAATAATGTGGGTTATTGTTAAGGAACACACACAAGAAATCCAAATCTATGTATTATATTCTATAAAAGTAACATAAAAATCCTCAAACTACAGTTTAGTCAGGACGCAGTGACAAACACACTGTGGGCAAATCATCTAATGTCTTTAAATTTGTTTTGTCACCAGTAAAATGTGGTTAATAATATCACTCTCACAGAGTAGTGGTATAGATGAAATGAGATCATGTACAAGAAAGCTTTATATAAGTACAAAGTGTTGCTATTGCTACTCTTATTAAATCAATATATTTACCACCCAGAGAACTTCAGTGGGAAAACTGTGTGCAATCTGGAGTCAGAGAGTTTTTGAGCAGAAAGCACTGACTTGAACTAATTCAGGTGGTTAAAGTGGCAAGTTGTTGAAGAAGGTACACATCGGAAACACTGTGATTTCTTAAATACGTATTATACAATGTAATTCAATACATTAAAAAATTATGTACAAAGTGCAGCATGCTGCTAGGTGTCAGATTCCTTTACTTTCACTGAGTTCTTACAAGTATAGCAGCATTGGATAAGATTAAAAGTAAATATTCTTGAAGGCTAGGACTTAACATGATGTGAATATAATTAAAACTCAACATAAAAGTGGTCTTGGGTAAGTCACTCAGCTTCTCTATGCCACTGAATCTTTTTATGTCTCCACTGACTTTTATACAATGGAGCTAATTTTTGTATACACCTAATCAAGTATAGATCTCATCAGTTTTAGGTGCAGGTTAAATGAGTTAATATGTGTGAAGCACTTGGAACAGGCCTGTATATTAGTAGATATGATCTAAGTGTTAGCTAAAAGAAATGACTAAGACATAACAGAATTATGGAGCTAAAAGAAACCTAGATAAACAACTAGTCTAATCACTGTATTTTAGAAATCAGAGAAATAAGGCCTAAGCCCTAGAGCAATTAGATAACTTGGATGAGGGCTAGAACACAGGTTTCCTGCCTTTACATCCAATATTTCCACTACCATTTATTGCCAAAAACAAAATTTTCCATAAGTAAAAAGAAAGTTTTCATCAAATCACCACATGATGGCACTAGGAACACAAACTAGGATAAGGAAACCTCCATGTAAAAATGCTGAACATATGATTTTTTTATAGTTCAAATCTTTTAATGTTAGTAATAGCATATGTATGCCACTAACGGATCTTTTGCTGTCAGTTTAAAAATAGAATGGCCTTTTTAAAAAAAAATGTGTGCAAGTGGACACTTTGGTCAACATTGCTCAAGCAGTAGTTTGCTGTAATCAGAAGTGTCTTGACACTGATAGTGACCACTCTGAGCACCTCTTGTATAATAATTGCAGAAGTCAAATATGACTTGTATTCATCTTTTGTTATTGGTATATATTGAGTATTACCATTTTAATATGGTTTTCCTTTCTTAAAAAAAATAGAATGGCCTTTTAAATTTTGGAAACCTTTTTTTTAAAAAAATAAGTTAGTATGAGTTCATGATCATTACAAAAGTATTTCTATATTTATTAATGCCAAGGCCATCAAATGAAACATAATCAGATATGAAGTCTTTGCCAATAAATATGAACAGATGAATTTAGCTGCAAAGCCTTTTTTTTTTTTTAACACCAGTGGGACTAACAAAGCCAAATCCCTAAAGATCATTAAGAAATATATATAATCTCAGCTTCTTTCATTGACTTCTAGAATCTTTGCTAAGCAATCAGTTCTGCATGGCACAATCATAATGCAATGATTTAAATTTGAACTTCAGCTAATATCCCAATACCTTCTTCAGAGATTTCATTAGGAAAGTTCCAGAGTTAGCTAAGTATTGGCCAAAGCCCCCTGACATTCTCCCATGGAAAATATGCTCAAAGTTTTATTCTAAAGTACACTAAAATGCTTGATATTATAGATAGGCCTAAACTTGGTTCTGGAAGTATATTTCTTTGTTATTATATCATTATTCACTGCAAATTTTAGATAATCACAAACTTTGTACAAAGATGGTAAAGATAAATATGGTTATCTTACACTAGATTTGTAGGACTTAATACATACAAGTAATTTTAGAAAGATATATATATATATATATAGTTAAAGACTTTGATATATAAAGTATATTTGAGATATATTTAATATATATACATAATATTTACATAATGTTAAAACTTTATAATTTTCAGTGACATCTATGTGACTAATAAACTTTAAGAATACGGTTTATATGACAAAAGAAGATACAAAATGAGAGTGATGAAAGCCCTAAAATACGGACATTTACCACCTTAATTTTATATTTAGCTACAAATCACTTACAAATTATGTACAAAAATTAATATTGATCACTTGAAAAGGATATGAATGTACCAAAATCTTAATAGCTATTTTCCTAAGAGGGTTGAAGGGAGTTAAAATGTACAGGGCAGAGGTGGCACTGAACCGGAAGATGGCCTTCCCTTTATTCAATACTATAAACGTCTGTAAGATAGGAACACAACATAGAAGTATAAAAGTATAAACCATTTGAACTCTATTGCCTACTTTCTGTTATTTGTCATATCGAATCATTCCAACGTTGCAACTTTTGATGTGTACCATGAAGACAAACTGTCAGTGAGTCTCTTCTGAACTAGAGAGGACATCTGGTGGTATCACTTACCTTTTACCTGACACTTACCTGCAATTTCATCATGAAGAAGATATTTGGCCAAGAAAATGTATTTATTTTCTTAATATTTTAAACATTGGAGTTAAATGAATATCTTAAATAGGTGCAAACTTCATTTTATTCTAAAAATCCTAAGACATTACACTCCTTTTGTAAGGATTTCAGCTTTCCCATTTCTAACATCCTGAAAATTAATCCTGTGAAATGCAAAATAGAACTAATCCTTTTTTAAAACAATATTCGTTTACTATTTATGCTTATAAAATAAACATTATCACACTATTTGTAATAGGAAGTAAAAACAGCCTCCATCAAACCCACTCTTGGGTTAGATGGATATAATCCAAAAGTTGATTTCTGAAGGCCAAGTTCCCTGGAGAGTATCTCTTGACCAGGAGTGCTAAATTCTGTACTGGGATTTCTGAGTTAGCTGACACACTGAATTCTAATCCCAATTGACTGCCCATTTCATGTAGTACTTTCTTAGCACAGAGGAGAAGCTCAAAGCAGAACCTAGGATCCATGAATTTGAATGAAACTGCATTCCAAAAATTAGGTATACTTAAGAGCAATTAGCAGTGTGAAAACAAGGAGAAAAATAAAGCAGCAAAATACAATAGCATATGAAGAATTCCGACTCATTGTTTCTTAAGAAATTTACTTTTAATCAGACAGAGCTGGGCAGGGGGGAGCCATTTTCTCTGTGAAGAATACATCTTGGGAAGGGAACCTCAAACTTTTTTTTTTTACCTCAAACTTTGAAAATTAAAATTCATCATTCTTCAAAAGTTTTGTTTTTTTTCCATTTAGGGTCCATATCTGTGTAGATCACTTTATGACATAGCAAGTAATAATTTGTGTTTACATTCTACTAAGGATCTTTGATAAAAGTGTATTCTCAGCATTTAGTCTCCTGGTCATTGATAGATTTCTCATTTTTTCCCCCCTCTACCTCCAGGGTTTTCTAATTTCAAGTGGAGTAATCACTCCAAAACATTTACAACTCATGAGTTAGAGTCACTGACCCCTGTACAGTAAAAAATCTGCCCACAACTTTTGACTCCTCAAAACTTAACTAATAGTCTACTGTTGACCGGAAGCCTTACTCTTAATATAGCTTATTAACATATATTTTGCATGTTATATGTATTATATACTGTATTCTCACAATAAGGTAAACTAGAAAAAGAAAACATTAAGAAAATCATAAGGAAGAGGAAATATATTTACAGTATTTATTGAAAAAAAATTGCATATTAGTGGGCCCATGCAGTTCAAACCCATGTTGTTTAAGGATCAACTGTATGGAGTTGCTCTATGTATGGTTGGTTAGAAATGCCCAGAATCAGGGATGAGACCAACCAGTGCTGGTCTCTAAGTTGTTCTTGGTCTGTGACAAGACATTGAGAGTAATGTTTAGAAACTTTTAAGATAATTTGACAAACTAATTTTAGATTTGTTGAATGTAATAATAAAAAGGGGGGCTTTATTTTGTGGGTCTGTTGTGCAATTATCTAGAAACTTATGGTATTTTATAGAAGAATGGTGGCCTCATCTTTCTGACAGAGACTTTGAGAAGCATTGCTTTAAGTATAACTTTGACTCTATACTTCCTCTTTAGTCTTTGAAGGACTATGGTTTCAGAATACAAAGAAAACCATATACCAAGTCCATTGTAGGAAGGGCGAGTTTCACTCGTGATTACTGAAGGAGCAATCACCTGTGTCTTCGGTCCTTAGCCCCCTTTTTTTCTGATTCACTCAGTGTTCCTGTCCCTAAGTGACATTGTGAGATAACCATAAACATAAACAGACTTGTGCAATCCAATGCCTTTTCCCTAAGGAGTACACGCATGGAAGGACAAAAAATGGCCCAAAGTGAGCTAATTCAGGCCTGAAAATGGTCCACCTTGCAAACCTACCGCATATGCTTCCTTTCTCCAAAAAATATGCTGAGTAAAGCCTAATAAAAATATCGGGAGCTAGGAATGGGAGAGCCAGTAAAATATAACCTGGAATACGTATTTTAAAAATAAGAGTTTCCAGGCTAGCCAAGTGGCTCAGTTAGTAAGAGTGCTAGCTCTGAACAACAAGGCTGCCGGTTCAGATCCCACATGGGCCAGTGACGCTGTGCCCTCTATAGCTAAGATGGTGGACAACAGCTTGATCTGGAGCTGGGCTGCCGTGAGTGGCTGGTGACAGCGTAGGCTGCAGTGAAGCTTCAGTGGGCTGCCATGAGCCGCCGTGAGCGGCTGTCCAGTGGCCGGCGACCAACTGCCTCACCTGGGAAGACCACAATGATAATACCAACATGGGCCAGTGAAGTGACGTCCTCCACAAGTAGACTGAAGAGCAAAAGGACAACAACTTGGCCATTTCCCTTCCCCGATTCTCCATTGCTGTTCCCCTCTCCCAATTCCCCAATAAAATCTTAAAAAAAAAAAAAGAGTTTCCTTATTTCAAATAATATTATGGGCTAATTTTGAAATAGATACTAGTGATTCAAAGAGATAGTGGAGAAGAAGCTAAAATGCATAGGTGGCCTAAATCATGGGCTTGACGGTGAGGGCAATGATGATGGTACTGATTGTAGCTCAGTGGACAAGGAAAATCACCCGGCTCATCCTACAATGATGGGACCATGCTCAGAAGAGATCATCTCTGACGCTAGGTGTATCCACCATCCAGCCCAAACCATGAGCAGAGGTAATAAAGGAAGAAGGAAGTAGATGGAGGATGAGGTGATAAAGCAAAAGGTGAAACTATGGAAGCCAATAAAGGAGGTGGAGGAGAGAAAGGAAAATTCTGCCCTGAGGGTTAAAATGAAAAAGAAGCAAGACTCAGAAATTGAACAGAGAGGGGGCCCAACAAAGGGGTGCAAAGGACTGGAGCTCAGAAAGGTGAATTGAATGAATGCCACTGCACCCCTGATGCTGATACGTAATTCTAAATCTAAAAGTCCTTTCACAAAGAAGAGTTAATACTTTGACACAAAATATTAGAAGCAAATGGACATAATTCTCAGTTGTTCCAGCCTTAGATGGAAACTTTTTACTGAATTTACATTGTATTCCTTTTCTTTATTTATAAAATTCAAAGAATGTGTGGAAGATAATTATTTTAACTTTATATTGATATAAAATACGTGTACAATGTGTAAGTGCTTGCAATCTGAAGTTACAATGAAATTATGAGGTTTGACTGTACAATGTTTGCTCTGTTTTAGTTTTTCACAACACATACAGATGGCCAAAGCATGCTTGCTAGAGCTCCCCAGGAAGATGACAATAGGACAACATGAGGTGAACATTTCAGAGGACTCCACTTTTCTCAGGTTGAAACATATATACTTATCAGCAAACTTCATAAATGTTGCTTTAAAGTATTTATAAGTTATTTTAAACAGCCTTCCAGTAAAGCAGGCTTATAGAGCAATCCAATAGGTAGAATCTTAAATGTGTTATCATTTTTACGTCAGTTAGTAGGTTCCATTTAGAACTTCAAATTTACTGTTTGCAACTGATTTGATGTCTATTTCTTCATCTCTCTGCATCTATCATCCTTATAGTTGCTTTCAAGAAGTCAAACATTTACTTCTAATGAAAGGTACTTGCCCCCAAGGACTCTCAGATACATGTTTCTCCAAATAATGGTATCGATGATATTGAAGGGAGAAGAGAGTCAGAAGGGAACACTGTTTATTACAAGTAATCAAATAACTCTAGAATTTTCCAATATAGAGACATTTGCTTTCCTTATTTCACAGATATGAAAGGTCTCAAAAGAGGAAAAATTCAGACTAGCCAAATGTATAAACAAATATTATGTAGCTTTAAATCAAGATTTATGAACTTTTCAACTGTCATTTATTTTTTTTTAGTTTTTTCTGTCTTTTTTTATTGTGACAAAATACGTAACATAAAATTTACCATCTTAACCATTTCTAAACATATAGTTCAGCGTTGAGATTTTTTAAAAAATGGATGGCTTATTACAGTGAGGTATCTTAGCATCCTTTAAATTTAATTAGTTCTATAAAAATTTCATAAACACAACTCAGGATAATTTTTAATTGCCTGAAGTCACTTCAATACAAAAGAAAAACTTCAAAATTGATGGTGGAGAAGAAGAGGCTAATACAGTAGCAACTAGCTTGAAATAGGCTTTTCTTTACATGCCAAGGCTATTGGAAATTCATGAAACCATTTTAACATGTGAATAACTTTGTGCCTCAGAACAAATTCCAAAACACAGCATTTTGACTGAATTAGAAATGATGTTCTGTATATGAAATATCACTTTAAAGATATATTTGTAGAAATGTAACTCTTTATATATTTGATGTGAGTCGTTTGTCACTTATCTCTTCATAAATAGTTACCAAACTCAAATAATTTTCAGCCTGTATATGATGAGCTGTTAAAATGTATAAGCATTGCAGATACCTGGAAAGTAGCAGGTAACTAGTTTTAGGTCCACTTGTTGATTTCATTGATTTCAATGCAAAAGATGTGTATTAATTGTTTAGCACAATGTTTGCAAAGCTCTGTGCTATGGTTTACAGGGAAAACAAAGATACATAAGTCAGGACACCCAGAAGCTTATAAACTAGTCAACGTTCAACTATCTCTACTAACAGAAGAAAATCTAGAAGGATAAGTGAAGGTTTACGTAGACCAGCGCTGTCCAATAGAAGTATTATGTGAACTACGAATCTGAGCCACATACGTGATTTTAAATATTCTAATAGCCATGTTTTAAAAAGATATAAAGAAGCAGTTGAAATTCATTTTAGTGATGTTTTCTTTTCTTTTTTTTTTCAAATTTTTAAACATTTAATTATTATCATTTTTTTAAAAAGATTGATCATATCTGTATGTGTTACAAAATTCAGAAGATATAAAAGTTCTTGTAGTGAACCGCTTTCCCCCATACTGGTTCCCCATGTCTTAATTTCTTTTTTCTGACTATGTAACAACCACAGTTACCTTCTGGAAATAATTTATACCCCACAGGAGCACACAGACAATGACTGCAAGACATAGGCTTTTTGCTTCCCTGACTCAAATAAGGACCACTTAGCTTAAAAGGCACAACGATGTGTTCACACATAGTGATGTTTTCTTTAACGCAATATATCCAATATGTTACCATTTAGGTATGAAATGATAGGAATGAAATCAATATTTAAAATATTGAGGTATTTTCCTCCTTTTTTCCTACCAAATAAAAGTCTTCACAACCTGGACTTGCCATATCTCAAGTATAATAGCCACCCAGGTCCAATGCCTACTGTATTGGGCAGCACAGACCTACACGTCAACCATTCATTGTACTGCTAAGTCAGACTCTTGTCAGCAAGACTTGCCAGGCAAAAAGCCATTTCTCAAGTTAAAGACAAAACCAAGAAAAATAGCTAAACACCCCTGCTAATCAACAGCTTAATAATCTGTAAAGCAACATTAGGAAAATATAAGTAGGATTTGTTTTAATTTATGTAGGTATTAGGAGTGTCGACTCTGGAGTCAGATGCCTGGTTCAAAATTTGACTCTGCCTCCCAGCAGTGAGAGTCTAGAAAGTCACCTGATTTTCCTGTGGCTCATTTACCTGTTTTGGAAAATGGAAGTAAGTATATTTCACTCATAAAGTCCTCGTGATTCCAATTTGGCAGAGATTCTGAGCCTAGTATTCTGTATTTTTAATAAATAACTCAGGTGATGCTACAATAGCAGGGCTGTGAATCTGTTTTAATGAACTAGTGATTTTCAAGATTGCCCAAATTATCAATGATTATGTTGTATATGTGGATTAAAATCTTTCCCCTTGATCTAACTACATAGTCAATAAGGAAGCAATTATGTTATAATAGTTTGGTAGGAATTGCTATTTATGAATCTGTACTTATTATCTAATCATCTTGTGTCTGAGTTTTTTAGATAGTGATTTGTTTATGTTTTTTCAAGATGGACATTGAATTTAACAAGCCATAGTTTTCCAGTCTCTTTTTCTAAAGATGTCCATTATCTTAACTTTTTTTTTTTCAATCTAGGGGCCATGTTCCTGAAAGTAAATAGTTTATATCTACGGCCCACCCAACTTTGCATTTGTCTAAACATTAATGAAACATTACCAAATCATAGGACTGACTCCAAATTAAATGCATTTGCCTGCTCTTAAAGTAAATGTAGTGGCAAAAGCTGTAAGTAACAGAGGCAGGTTAGCAATGAGACGGACAGTAGACAAATGTAGAATACACTATTGGTTGATTAAATGTATGCCTTAGTCTCAACATTTAAAGCCAGCAATTTTCATCTTGCACATATGTTGTGCTCGAAAAATGTATTCGGAAGTCAATTGTTTGGAACTTTGAACATATTTTCCCACAACGTAGTACTAAGTTGGGCTGCAAGGTACACCTATCTCTCCTTGATGTTGCTTTGGCATTGGAACTAGAAATTCCTGGGCCTATCTCTGCCAGAAGTGGGATCAGCCTTCTCCCAGCTGCAGGCTACTGGCTTGAGAAGAACTTCAGGAGGGAGGGGTGGACTAAGGGCCATGTGGCAGGAGAGCTACTTCAGAGGTTTCTGTGTAAAGAACTGCATAGAAAGTCAAGAGACTCCTATTATTACATATCTCTGGGGACGTTTCTCATTCTGGGCCAATTCCATAGCATCTAATTCTATTTTGTTCCTGTGGGCTCTCTAAATGATCCCACCTACTTACCTGCTTTTTTGTTTAACCTGTGGATTCAGACCAAGATTTCCCTCCTTTTCTGAGTCACTGGGGGATGGAAAGCTTTCCCACAGGTTCTCTACCTGACTCTGAAGTGAGCATGCAATACTAAAAAGAATTTATTTCTCTCCTAGTCTCATTTTATTTTCCCCTTTAGACTAGGGACATTCAACTTAGAGAACCGCCTGTGGCACTTGCCTGCCTGTGGCCCACCAAGCTTTAATATATAGCCTTCACCTAATTATACATGTGGTCTGTAAGCCAGTGGTCACAAACCAAAATGCTCACGGAGGCTAAGTGGCAAGTGGTCCCCGCCAATTTTTGGTATGCAAATCAGTGATGCCAGATATTGCACAAGGAATCCTAAATTTGCATGATTATGATGTGTTTGCGTGCCTGTGTGTGTGTGCGCACGAGTGAGCGTGTAGAATCTCTAGATTTATAAATCTCAGACATTCATTCAAAATAATAAACAACATTGTATGAGTCAACAAAATGTCTGTGAGCCTGATGCCTCCGTTTTTTCCCCTTCGGCTTTAAGCTGGTGCAATGGAGAATTTGTACCCAGAGAAGAGTTTGTGAAATTGTTGGCCCTGGCCTGTAGCTGGGTGGGAGAGTAGGGGTGAAGCCAGTGCAGGAGAAGATCCGCTAGGAGGAGCTTTGCTGGGCTCTCCTCATCCTCCAGGGTTTCAGGTGCCTCTGCCTCTACCTCAGACAAAGAGGAAAAACTATACCCACAGGTGAAATGGTAAAATCTGGGGAGCAAATAAATATTCCTCAGCCCTGTGTCTTATCCCATACCATGGCTGGAATACACTAATACTTGTTCAGTTAGTTTTTCATTCACTGGAAAAAAAAACTAATTTGAGGCCCAGTTTTATTGCAGACTTGTGTGAGAACTTTGAGGACATTATTCCATGTCCATTTCTACATCTGCTTGAAGAAGATTGTAGTGGTACTAACCTCAGGATTCTTTTGAGGATTAGGTGAAATAAAACATGTGAATGCCCTTAATAAATTCAAATTGCCATATAAATACAAGGATTAAAAGATTCAAAATGTATGCCTGCCTGGTTCTCAAATATACATACGGATGCTTATGTATCTGAAAGTGGTGCCAATTTTCACTGTTCCATAACTTTCCTCCCAAATTTCATATTCAGAAAACAATGCCATTAGCTTGTTCCTGTCTGATGCTTATATGTACATCACACCTCCAAAATAAATTCTGATCCCATCCATTATTCTCCATTTTCATTGTTATAAAATCTACACCCAGTATCCAGAAAGACTCCTAATTTGACCTTGTAAAATATAAAGTGGACCACATCACTCCTCTACCCAAACCTTCTGATAATTCATTTTGCTCCTAAACTTCAAACTCTTTAAGATGTACTTCAAACCTTTCAATCTAAGCCCAGGCCCACCTCCCCAACCTCATCTTACTCTCTTCTTACTTAGTACAGTCCAGCTACTTTGCATGTCTTTCCCTAGAGGATTCTTCTCTCTCTTCTCCTTTCTATCTTTCAGACCCCAATTTAAATGGCATTTCTTCACAGAGGCACACAACTGAAGTTTTCAGGGTCTGTCCTCTTTGAAAAAAAGGCGCTTATCACGCTACTAGAATCTGGTGGGAAATGTAATTTTCTAGTTATTTTGGAAGCTGATCCAGGTCTACTGAGTCTCTAAGATTTTACAAAGGCAGGGGATGCCCCTGGTGGAGCAGACATCGTGAAGGGACACGTCAGCTTTGGGAAATACTGACAGCTTAGAAGACAAGGAACGCCACTAGCAAAGCGGCGTGAGCAGAAGGGCAGGAACAGCAGTGACAGGCTTATTTAGATTCTATCGCTGACTTCTCTTTTCTACTGGTATCGTTAGTACAAGGACTGCAGGCCCAAAATTAGCATGGCCATGAACCGTGGAAGCTGAAAGGTCTGGTTTTAAATCTTGCCTCTGTTACTTAATGGCTTTGTGATGTTAGGCAAATTATTCCTCCTCAGTTTCATTATTTTTAAATAAAGACAAAGGCTATCTTGCAAGGACGTGTGGATTAAGTTAAGTAAGAACTGTAACAAGACAATACAAATTGGTAACCACAATATGGCCACAGGGATAGAAAGGACAGTCTGGGGGATATAATCAATAATGTTGTAAATATTTTTTAGGGGGCCAGAGGGACTCATGTCTTGCTAGGGAGACCACTTCTTAG
>NW_017732221.1:238409-243075 GCF_001890085.2 Hipposideros armiger | reverse complement strand
CTTTGATAAAGGGGTAGACTCTGGGTGGCTTCAACAAATTTTAGAAGGTGACTACTACCAGAGAGGTGGGGGCTGGGTGTCTGGGGGTAGCAAAAGGCCTGTTGGGGGTCGAGCTCCCTAACCTATGATAGAACAGTCTTTGAATCGACTGGATATGTCCAATAGCTATCAACCTAACAATCTCTATAAGATGAGTGAATTTCTGTCTAAAACACAGGAATCATTGCTTCAATAATGAAGCAATTTTAAATAAGTTAAAATGTTCAAATAATTGGATTATCTGCATTTTTACTTTTCATATATAAATAAACCCCTCATAATTTGCTTAATCTGAGCTTTAGCTTTTCAGATAGCATATTTAATCATATTCCAAAGGACTGATTTAATGATAAAGTGAAACTTTTCTCATAATTTAAAAAGTAGTTGTGAAATAGATAATCCCTTCCCTACTAAGATTTGGCAATATCATATTAAAAAGCAAAGTTAAATAAAATCTTTGGAAAATGATTCTTTATCTCTTACTTTACTGTAAAATGGGCAAACCAGTTTTTCAAAAGGGAAAGTGTGTTACACTTTAACCGGCTATATCCTGAAAGTTAAAAGAAAAAAAAAAAATTAACATAGTGCTAGTTACCCTTTTGGGAGGTTTTTATCTCTGAAAATATAGTGATGAGAAGTGATTTACAAAACTGTCTCAAATCTACATATTAAAATTGCCAAACTTATGCATTTGACAAGGATTAACTTCATGTCAAGAACTGTGTCAGCAACAAAAGAGTCTAGGGTATTATAACTAAAAACTTTCATTTGCTTAATTACAATCTTTGTGTCCTACCCTTCCACCAACTGTACACAAATGTGTTGTATCAGATGAAAAAGATAATAAAACGTTGAAAATTAAGTACGCATAAATTCAATCTAAAATCAATACAATAATCTTTTTTGATTTTATCTTTTTCTGTAGGCTTTTCACCTGGTTTGGTGAAGTCATGGTCTTAATGAAAGGTTGGGTTGTTAATACAAAGTATTCATTTCAAGCATGGATACAGAAAATGCAGGCATTCAAATATTGCTTATACATTCTTCAGAATGCTATGTTTTTGTTAATTCTTACCAATATAAATATATTTCTACCAAAAAAGTGAATACTTTTTAAAAATTATAGCTTATATAAAAATGTTCCAGAAATCAACTGATTTATTACATGTAACATGATATAGGAACTAAAAATGCTTGTGGCACCAAATTTTGTTCTATAAGAAATTAACACTAATATTTTTGAAGTCCTTATAACTTGTGATAATTTTTAGGATTTTCAAATGCAGAAAATACGTAAAATTCTATGGTAAATACAAACTCTGGGGAGAATTTTTTAATTCATGAAATTAGCTGCGTCTAACCTAACATTTAATTTAGGTATTCGTCATGGTGCATTTGGGATAGCTCCATCTATTATGATACAATCAATTTATTTCTCACATATATGCATAAAATACATGCAAATATGTGTTATTTCTGAAACAGAAGGATACTTAAGACTTTGTGCTAATTCAGCCTGTGCTGGGGCTATAACTGTCCAAGGTATGCAGTAGGCAACTAGCAGCAAAATATGCCTTATAAAAAACACTCACTTTTTTATTGATATAGTACGGGTCCAGGTCCTCCAGTGGCTCTGACACCATCCCTGGAGGGATATCTCCATAAATAAAAGGAAGGTTCTTTCCAGCTTCCAAGTCACTATTTGGCTTTGGGCCATTTTCGTCGTCGTCTCTCTTGTCTGGTTTGGGAGTCTTAGCCTTCTCTTCTGCAATGCGCCTTTCAATAGCTGCAAGGGATTCTCTGGTGAAGAAGTTGAAGCTGTCAGGTCCTGGTGGTACAAGCACTGTTTGCTCCATCTTGTCATCCTGCACATCTTAATTACCATTTACTCTGCATATGAAAGTCCTAAAAAAAAAGAGTTGATATTTTAAGGAAATTAAGGGAAGACTTAGTATTTATAAACTCTTGTCATGAAATATGACTAGAAAACTGACATTTTTGTTTCCAGTTAAATTGAAAGGTAATTACTAAATATAAATTAATTTTTGTAGTAAGAACTTGTAACATGAGATCTCCCCTTTTAATGAATTTTTAAGTGTGTAAGACAGGATTGTTAACTATAGGCACGGAATATACAGCAGATCTCTAGAACTTACTTATCCTGCATAACTAAAACTTTTTACCCACCAAGTAGCAACTCCCTATTTCCCACTCCTCCAGTCCCTGACAACCACCATTCTGCTCTTAACTTCTATGAGTTCGGCCTAACAGACATGGTTTCTATGTTGGGTTTTGTTAAAGAGTCCCACGTCTATTCATTCTTGTGTTGTGCAGATACAGGAACTGTGCCATAAGTTAAGAAAGTGGTTCAAGTCTATCCTTAATTAAATTACATTAGGCTAAATACCACCATGTTCCTAATGGGGTGTTTCCTCTGTGAGCCACCAGAAGATGAGAATGTCATCCCATAGAGACAATGGTTAGCTCATCAACAGGAGGGAGTGGAGAGGGAGCTGGCTCTGAGAGGACATACAAACCAACCCTCTAGCCTTGACAAATGGTTCCTGGCCAAGGTGATCAGAATACTTTGCTGCAGCCAAAAGTAATGACCAATCAGAGAGTCACTGCTGTTCTGATTGGGTCTCCATCTCTTCTGAGACTGAGATAACTAGAACTGTGCCCTGCTCACGTCTTAGCCATGCTGGGATTGGCTTACTTGAACACATACAGAAAGAGACATTCTGAGGCTGGACAAATGACAATGAAATGACTAAGAATGAGAGAAAGATGAGACTGGAAAGAAATTACTAGATTGGGCTGCAGGTGAGAGAAGATAGCTAAAGATACAGGAGATAGCAGGATTCTCCAATTTCAGGGGGAAATGACCAGAAAGAAGACAGGGTGCCATGAGCTCAATAGGAACTGAAGTGGTTTTCTTCACTAAAGCAATAATAATATTCTTGCTGATTCTATAGTCCTATAGTGCTAAACATATTATGAGAACATGAGGCAAAACTCTCAACTCCATATAGCAGAGTCAGACCTGATCTGATGCCAGAGGCCGAATCCCAAATGTATTGTTTTAAGGCATATTTAATATGAGCTCAAATTTCACAGCTATTACTGAGCCAAAACTTCCCAGAGCCTAAGCTACTGCTCGGCCAGAAGTTTTATTTGGACACTGCATTAACTCATTAAGGTCAGCAAGTTCTGATACAGTTAATCATAGCTTTGGTGTCTATGAATTGCAATAATAAAATCACTGCCATTGCTATTTTGTGAGGAGTCCTAAAGGGACCTCAAATTTCACTGAAGGAGGCTCCCATTGTTGTGAGGTTTACGACTATATTTTTAAGTGGGTGACCAGAAAGAAGGGGAAGGGATTCAATTCTAAATTTGTGCCCTCAATCTATTGAGTTATCTCACAAACCTTTCAGAGGTTTTTACAATCTACCTGCAATCCCTGGAAGACAGAAAAATTACATCAGTAAATTTAAATCAATGAAACTCTACTTTTCCCATAAGGCACCAGGAAAATAATGGCATTTATTTATTTGGAAATAAAAGTTTAGGGATAACAAATAAGGTATCTCATAAGGGAAGTATTATGACATAGAGATATGTATGGTTTTTAGTTTTAACTAATTAGTTTTTTGATAGAAAATATGTGTAAATGATGTAAATTCAAAACATTTAACAAAAAGTATAGCATAAGTTTTCCTTCCACCTTGTTCTCCAGCACTCAGGTCCCTTTCGCAGAGGTAACCATTGTTAACTGCCTCCACATGTTTTTCCAGGTATGTACTAGGTATACGCTAATCACACGAGTGCATGTATACATACACATATTCTAGTTAAAAACACATACACATAGTATCTTACTGTACAAACTGTTCTGCACCCTGCATTTTTCCCTTAAAATATATAGACAGTTCATTCCTTGTCAGTTTTTATAGGTTCAACTCTCTTTTTATCGGCTACATAGTTTTCCATTGTTTGTATGAGCCATCATAAAGCTGCAATTAATATATTTTATACACATACTTTCACATATATGTAGATATATTTATGGCATTGGTTTCTAAAGATGTACTTGGCTATGCAAACAGTGAATCTCTAATTTTGAAATAATTGCATAATTACTGTCTGTGAAGCTTACACCAATGATTCTCATGAGAGGAATGCAACCCAGTGGCTGTACATCTGCATCTTCACTACATATGTGTTATGCTTCAAACATTTTGAATCTGACTGTGGCAAAAATGAGGTCACATTGTAGTTTTAATTTGTATTTGTTTTACTATGAGAAAAGCTGAACTTTTTTTCATGTTTAAGAGCTACTTTTTCATTTTCTTTCTGTGACTGTCTATTAAAAAAAGGCCTGTGCTCTAATTTTCTTTTTTAATCTATAGCACCTTTTTAGATATGACATCAACCATTTAATTTTGTGATGTAGAGCCTTTTTAAAAAATATGTGTTTTTTTGTTTGTTTGTTTTGTTTTTTATTTAGGGCCGGCCAAGTGGCGCGATGATTAAGAACTGGCTTGGGATGCCAGAGGGCCCCAGTTCGGATCCCACATATGAGGGCCAGTGACACTGCCCTCTACAGCTAAGATGCTGAACAACA
>NW_017732221.1:227181-232169 GCF_001890085.2 Hipposideros armiger | reverse complement strand
ATAATATTGTATGTCAACTATAATTATATATACATATAGTCATGGGATGTGGAGTAGAGTGTGGGAATGGAGTCAATGGAATTGTAATAGATAAGTATGATATCAGGGGTGGGAGGGCAGTGGATGGGGGGAGGGAGGTTGTTACTTTGTGAGGGGTGAAAAGGATAACTATTGCATTGTTCTGTACACCTGAAACTAATAATAAAAAAAATAATAAAACACAGAACTGTAAATACCCGGATACATAGTGCATAGAGTACAGAGCTATTGTTTTTACCTGCCTACCATACCTTCTTAACAGTCCCTATCTCTTCCTTTTAGATAAAACCTCTGCACCATTGTCTGCTCAGGTGACTTTAATGGAGCTGACCCACTCGTTGGCAGCACAGGTCAACCTGTGACACTGATCTGGCCAATGAGACCATCACATATCCTTGGCCACAATGATTGGTTCAGAGGAGGCCATAAGACCTAATTAGAACCAATTCCAGGGCTTTTGCTAAAGCTTTTGAAGAAAAAAATGAGCTCTTTTTCTCGGGTTTACTAGGCTGTAGGGTGTTAGTTTAGTGCTACTGGTGGCTATTTTTGCCACCTTTTGGAAAGGGCCAGCTTACAAATGCAGCCCAAATAGTTGAAAGTAGAGCCAGAAATGAAAAAGGATTATATCCTGATGATGTAGTTTTAGGTATTGGATCCTTTGATATTAAAAGCAGATTCACCCTACACTTTTTTTTTTCATAACTAATTTTTGTTGGGCCATGGTCATTTTCATTTGAAAGTTCTCTTACTAATATAGTAGGTACTCAACAAATGCTAACCATTATTTTATTACCACCATCAGTATCTTGGGATTGTTTCTGAGACAGAGACTGAGAGGTAACAAAGAAAGGGGCCTTAGGGAGAAATAATGGGGCTTAAGTAAGAAATAATGGGTGGGGAGGGGAAAGATTTGGAAGTCAACGATACTATCTTGGGTGTAAGGAAGAGCCTGGGAGGCTGGCGATTCTAGAGGAGCTAAAAATATGCAAGGAAAAATTGTAAAGTGGGGACTGTCCATATGACAACTCATGGAATCATAAGCTTTTAATTACCTTCTACTTTTTGATGTTCTATTAAATTACTTTTGTAAGAAAAACTCCTTAATCCCAATTACAAACAACACAAATAACTCTCTCTACCCAATATTAAAACCCAAAACTCCTGTAGCAATGACAGATGAGGCATGAATTTAAAATAACGAATTCATGTATGACTCTTCATGCAGGCCCGATAAAGCGGGAGTATGCATCTTTTTTAAAAGAGCTGATAAAAAAGGGACAATAAATTGTTTTTAAATGGTCCATGAGACAATCAATCAAAGGGTACATTTTTTAAAATGATATATATCTACTAAACTTATCCATTTTCACTACAGATCTAAAATATCTCAATCTATTTCCAGTACACTGTCACACTGTCAAAAGGATATGTCCTTCCATGGTACTAATGAGTCATCTGTAATTTTAAGAACATGAGTCGAGAGAAGTTTTCTGTAACAAAGAGTGGGTGAAAAATTTGAATGTATAGCCAAATGGTACAAAATCAATCCAAGCTATGAAAGGTAACTGTGGGGAAATAAAAGGTCCCATAAGGGTAAAAAAAAGATGTGTTCACAAGCTAAAATGGGCCTGGCCACACAACTAAAGTATATAAACAAACAAAAGGAACCCAACCTGGAATGGTGTTCTAAAGGCAACTGGGCCAGAACTTACATAGTATGGAAATTCTATGACAGTATCCTGATAGCACTATTTTATTCCTTAGTTCTTCTCATATACTTCTGAAAACTTAAAACATCTGATGGTCTGGAGAATTCCTAAGGCTTCCATGCACCAGGAATGTTCATGAGGTGGCTGCTACTATGTCTTCAGTCTCACTGACCATGGATTCAACTACTTTAACAATTTTAGTAGACTTTTTGAACATTATATAATATGCACATTTTAAACTGGGGCAAAAAAGATAAAAATATGTGGGCATATGCCATCTGAAAATACATCCCCAGCAGCGCCATTTCCGTAAGCTCAATGACATTGTCTTTGTAGAAGATCACAGAGAGCTCAGTGTCATTTCTATTTCTTAAACATAAAATACCACTGTACTTTATTCTAAAGTGTAACATAAAGAATAGATTCTGCAACCATTTTTTATAGTAGGCTCACAACGTTTATTCTATATATTATTAAGAGAGAAACTAAAGACTTTGTATGTAGATACAAACGACATATTAATTATTGAACTTGGAGTAAAACCTCAGGAAAGTCACTTGACTAACTGACATTGGCAATTCCATCTCATTCAGGCAATACAATCCACATCCCCAATATCAGTAATAGTAGGAAATCTCATCCTAAGAAGCATTTTCCCTGGTGACACCATCAGACCCATCAGCTATGCCAGAATACGGTGCATCTGTACTGCATTGTCTTAGTGAAGATGACTCTGCCAATCTCAGATACCCAAGTCACTAAAATAAAATTAGTCATCAAATATCAAAAGAAATATTCATGATTTAAAAAAGGTTATTATTTTGCTAAGCATTTCAACTTTAATCAGAGCAAAGGAATTCAGGAGTTAAGACTATTTATTCCCCAATATTGAAGTAATCTGTTTATGAAAGAAAATTTAAGACTTAAAAACAGTGTACAGGCAACTAGAGAAAGCTTTAAAACATGAAAAAACACAAAAGAAGGAAATTTCAAACACACAGCTCAGTGTGTGTGTTGATCACCTGCCCTAAGCATTCCACAGTCCTTTATAAGGACTTCGGTGCTATAAAAAGTTTCATTCACATTGCTGTTGAATGACTTACAATTGAAGACTTGCTGGATGTCAGCTCAATGTGAACGAAATGGATGTGCCTTACCTTGGGGAAAACTCCTTCCTGATAACAATATTTTTCTTATCAGGTTGTTCTACTTGCACACTGCGATGTGTTCCAAAATGCCAAAATATTTTTCTTTTCTCACACAATGTGCATTTGAAGATAAGGACAGAAGATGTTAACGGCAAGTTTGAACGTGAACCTAACAGAGTTTGTAAGGGTCACGTCAGGCTGACTAGTCATTCCATCAGAGTTGGTCTTTCGCACTCAGTTTTAAATATTTGAAAGGGTCTGCATAATTTTGTTTCCAGCTTCCTTTATATTCTTTGTATCATTCATTACAAACCAATTATGAGCTGTTATGTTTTGTTTTAGGGACATCCTCTCAACACAACTTTCATCAGTCTGAAAACTCTTTAATTGAAAGAAAAAAATTGACCAGGTGATCTGGTTTTCACATGAAAAAATCACTGCCCTTGTCAACATGCATTAGTTTGGTCTTTCTGAAAGCATCATTTATTGTTTTACAAATAAGGATACAGCATATGAGCTGGGATGCTAGATTTTAGCCCTCTTTGATAAAGGGGTAGACTCTGGGTGGCTTCAACAAATTTTAGAAGGTGACTACTACCAGAGAGGTGGGGGCTGGGTGTCTGGGGGTAGCAAAAGGCCTGTTGGGGGTCGAGCTCCCTAACCTATGATAGAACAGTCTTTGAATCGACTGGATATGTCCAATAGCTATCAACCTAACAATCTCTATAAGATGAGTGAATTTCTGTCTAAAACACAGGAATCATTGCTTCAATAATGAAGCAATTTTAAATAAGTTAAAATGTTCAAATAATTATATTATCTGCATTTTTACTTTTCATATATAAATAAACCCCTCATAATTTGCTTAATCTGAGCTTTAGCTTTTCAGATAGCATATTTAATCATATTCCAAAGGACTGATTTAATGATAAAGTGAAACTTTTCTCATAATTTAAAAAGTAGTTGTGAAATAGATAATCCCTTCCCTACTAAGATTTGGCAATATCATATTAAAAAGCAAAGTTAAATAAAATCTTTGGAAAATGATTCTTTATCTCTTACTTTACTGTAAAATGGGCAAACCAGTTTTTCAAAAGGGAAAGTGTGTTACACTTTAACCGGCTATATCCTGAAAGTTAAAAGAAAAAAAAAAAATTAACATAGTGCTAGTTACCCTTTTGGGAGGTTTTTATCTCTGAAAATATAGTGATGAGAAGTGATTTACAAAACTGTCTCAAATCTACATATTAAAATTGCCAAACTTATGCATTTGACAAGGATTAACTTCATGTCAAGAACTGTGTCAGCAACAAAAGAGTCTAGGGTATTATAACTAAAAACTTTCATTTGCTTAATTACAATCTTTGTGTCCTACCCTTCCACCAACTGTACACAAATGTGTTGTATCAGATGAAAAAGATAATAAAACGTTGAAAATTAAGTACGCATAAATTCAATCTAAAATCAATACAATAATCTTTTTTGATTTTATCTTTTTCTGTAGGCTTTTCACCTGGTTTGGTGAAGTCATGGTCTTAATGAAAGGTTGGGTTGTTAATACAAAGTATTCATTTCAAGCATGGATACAGAAAATGCAGGCATTCAAATATTGCTTATACATTCTTCAGAATGCTATGTTTTTGTTAATTCTTACCAATATAAATATATTTCTACCAAAAAAGTGAATACTTTTTAAAAATTATAGCTTATATAAAAATGTTCCAGAAATCAACTGATTTATTACATGTAACATGATATAGGAACTAAAAATGCTTGTGGCACCAAATTTTGTTCTATAAGAAATTAACACTAATATTTTTGAAGTCCTTATAACTTGTGATAATTTTTAGGATTTTCAAATGCAGAAAATACGTAAAATTCTATGGTAAATACAAACTCTGGGGAGAATTTTTTAATTCATGAAATTAGCTGCGTCTAACCTAACATTTAATTTAGGTATTCGTCATGGTGCATTTGGGATAGCTCCATCTATTATGATACAATCAATTTATTTCTCACAAATATGCATAAAATACATGCAAATATGTGTTATTTCTGAAACAGAAGGATACTTAAGACTTTGTGCTAATTC
>NW_017732221.1:210543-223986 GCF_001890085.2 Hipposideros armiger | reverse complement strand
CTGGGAAGCGCAATGATGGTGCCAACTTGGGCCAGTGAAGCAATGTCCTCCACAACTAGACTGAAGAAAATAATGACAGCAACTTATCTGTTCCCCTTCCCCCAATTCCCCAGCACTGTTCCCATCCCCCCCAATTCCCCAATAAATATCTTAAAAAAAAGTATGTGTTTTTTGACTTTATGATGTTTTTGTGCTACGGATTAAAAAATGAGTTCAATTTTTAAAAATGTTAATGTGAGAATCTAACTCTTCTTCAACTTCTGGATTCTATATCATGCTTACAAAAGCACCTATGTCCCTGGAGGAGTGGAGGGACACATTATATATCATGTTTTTTTGCATTTTTAGCACTTTATGGTTTAATTTTACAAATTTCAATTTGTGATCTATTTGCAATTTATTTTCTATGTGAAGTGAGGTAGAGATTCATTTTTTCCTGTTGTTCTAACATTAATTAGTGAATACTAATTAAGAAGTAATTAGATATTTTTTCTCCAATACACAATCCTAACTTTATAGTATGTTAAAAATATAAATATTTATTGATATGAAACCCAAAGTGAGCAACAAAGTAATCCTAGATGTATTTTCAATAAATTCAATATAAAAACAACACTATTATTTAATATTTTTTCTGGAGGTACAAATGAATCCAGTTAGATATGAGCAATAATAACATTTTTTAATATAAGGATGAAAAAGTAAAATTATACTCATAATTATTTGTACATCATAGGATTGCATGCCCATGAAACTCAATAGAAACATCTGAACAATTCCTACAAGTGGAAAGACAAGGTGTATGGATTGAAAAGTAACAAAAAAACTCAATAGATTTATTTTATAGGAACAAGACATGCTTAAAAATACAATGGAAGGAAATAGAAACTTTCTCACTAAGATTGGAAACAAGGCAAGGATTGGTCCCCCTCTCCCCACTCTATCACTCCTTTTCAATATCATACTGGAAGTCCTAATTAATGTAAAAAAACATGGAAAGGAAATAAAAGGTATACATATTGAGAAGGAAAAAAATAACAGTGTCTTTGTAGCTGATGACATAATTGTCTATGTAGAAAATCCAAAAGAATTAACAAAATATTAGAATTAATAAGCAATAATAGCAAGGTTGCAGGATACAACATTAATATGCAAAAGTCAATCACTTTCTTATATACCCAAATTAAACATTAAATTTAAAATTAAAAACACAAAACCATTTATATTAGCACCCTCCAAAATGAAATACTTAGGTATAAATCTAACAGATTATGTGCAAGGTCTATACGAGGAAAACTATAAAACTGATAAAAACCAAAGAACTACATAAATGGAGAGATACTCCCTGCTCAATATTATTGCGATGGGAGATCTTCCCAACTTGGTATCTAATCTGATCTATTGAGCAATGCAATCTCAATAAAAATCCCAGCAAGTTATTTTGTGGATATGAACAAAGTGATTCTACAGTTTATGTGGAGAGGTGGAAGACCAAGAATAGCCAACACAATATTGAAGGAGAACAAAGATGGATGACTGATGCTATAAGACTTATTATAAAATTACAGTAATTAAGACAGTGTGGTATTAGCTAAAGAAAAGACAAACAAATCAACAGAACAGGATAGGCCCAAAATAGACCCATATAAATATAGTCAGCCGATCTTGGACAAAGAATCAAAGGCAGCAAAATGGAGCAAATATAGTATTTTCCAGCGAAGGTGCTGGAACAACTGCACATCCACATTTTATGTTATTTAATAATTTTCAAGTACTTACATTATTTTAAACTTAAATAAAATGCATGTAAATATAACACAAGTAGCCATATTAAATTACTATTCAATCAATTATATACTTGGAGAAACCCAAAACAAACCTAGTAAATGAAGTATTTGGCAGATATGGAGACTGTCTTTAAAAATCTGAAAAATAGAAGATACTAAAAAAAAAAGATGATCATAATATTCAAATTTAGATACTATAATATGCAGTTTTGAAACCTGATGAAGTATATTTCTACAGTCAATTTTGTATTTTACTTCTATAACTTTTCTTGTGTTGCGCTAAACCTGGTTATTTCTAGTTACCAACTGAGCGGATTATGTCATTTATCTGTCCCACTTAATCTCCCCAAAGATTTCCTAACACCAAAGTTATAATAATACAACATTTATGTATCTTGACCACTTTATACTATATAATTTGACATGGGGAAAAATAATATACCTGCAATTCTGTCCTTAAAATTGTTTGCTTTTCATGCTGAGAAAACAAACAGACTGTTGCCAAATTGACTGCCAGCTCCTTGTAGATTCTACTACTATTCTGGGGACATAAACCATCTGGGCACGACAATTCGTGCAGAAGAGTTTCAGTGAATTTTGTGGTGTTTCTACCACCCACTTCACAAAAGAATGTTACTGCCAATAATAATAAAAATAATTGGATAAAATGTTATTTGTACAGCTGTAATATCAAATAATTTTTTTAACACCCAAGAAAAAAATTGCTTTTACAAAGAATCTCACAAGCCTAGGAAATCTGTTTTATAAATATCTTTTCTAGAAATAATTTTGTTTTGTATGTTTATGATAAAAGTCTTTATTTCATTTGTTTTTGAATACTACCCATTTATAGTGTTATGATTGGGATTAACTAAACAACATATTTCATACGTGTGTTTAAAACATTTACATTCTTTATAAACTTTATTATCTACCCCCCTAAACTTCCATGCTATATGCAGATTACATTTAAAATAAGGTCATATATCATGCACATGTCTACATCTACATTTATGTATTTCAAGAGTATTTTCCTGGACATCATAATAATAAGCTATGAATTACAAAATTTACTCAATCGACTACTGACTTTGCCAATCCAATATCAATAAACTACTTTGTTCAAATTGATTACATACTTAATTACTATGTTGAATAGATCGTCTATATTTACTTCAAATACTAATGCAAAGTTAACACAAAGAGTGTGATAAAAAGTGCTATATGGTAAACAAAAATAAAACACTACATTCTAGGCATGCTTGGAATCTAGAAATACACAACACATCACCTTTTTATTAACAAATTTGTGAAATTTGGGGCAGGCTTTTTATCTCACTGTATAATTATTGAATTAAATGCTTAGAAAAACAAAATAGGCCCTAATGTTCCAATCATATCAGTTAACTTTGAATAAAATCCTAGTTTGGAAACATGTTTGAAGCAGTGTTTGATCAATTAAAAAAAATACATAGACTCACTCAATTTGGTCCCCATCATGAGCTTGATCATACACATGAGTATGCTATTGCAGCTCACAGGCTTGTACTCTTGCCGCACACAGAACTTTCCTACTCAAATTTAGCTCTAGTAGATATTATCCTGTCTTTAATTCTATTTTTCTTTACTCTGTGGTACATTTTACTTGGCCAAATATTTCACTGGGTCCAATCTCATAGGCAATTGCCGTTTTCAGACTACACCTTTAGCTATACAATCAGTTCGTGTCCTGAACTCTGGAAACCATTCAACCCCCACATAGCACAAGACATATCTTGCACTTAATGCATGTCTGAGTAAAAAGGTGCTTTGAGAATAGAAGTACTGAGATGTATGTGTTCTACATTTGGACTGAGAACCTTAGCCATTAGAAAACACTTTATGTGGTGGCATAGTTTAATGAAATATAAATTTGTGTGTGTACTCTGCTTATATTTTTGTCCTTTATCAGTTCAAGCAAATTAAATTGTAAGGTCTTTATTATCCCAGGAATTTTAGTACAGCAGTAAATAGAAGCTACTTAAAGTCCATGCTTTCTACTCTCTTTGTAAAATCTTAAATGCATTATTGATATGATGTTAGAGGTCCCAGAGCAGATGAGACAGGGGTGCAAGTTGCATGAATGAGTAATGAGAGTTTGTAAAACAAAGAGGTAGGAAATATAAAAATGGAGATAGAAAACATAAAAAAGAACCACTCAGAAATAAATAATACAATAACTAAAATAAAGAATACATTATAGGGAATCAACAGTAGATTAGATGAAGCTGAAAACTGAATCAGCAATTTAGAAGATAAGGTCACAGAAAATACCCAATTAGAACAGCAAAATGAAAAAAAGAATCCAAAAAAATGAAGATAGTTTAAAGGGCTTCTGGGACAACATCAAGCAAATCAACATTCACATCAGAGGGGTACCAGAAGGAGAAGTGAGAGAACAAGGAATTGAAAACCCATTTGAAGAAATAACAACAGAAAACTTCCCTAACCTGGTGTAGGAAATACACATATAAGCTCAGCAAGCACAGAGAGTCCCAAACAAGATGAACCCAAAGAGGCCCACACCAAGACACATCATAATTAAAATGTCAATGGTTAAAGACAAAGAAAAAACCTTAAAAACAGAAAGAGAAATGCAGTTATTTACCTATAAGGAAACTCCATAAGACAATCATTTGTTTTCTCAACAGAAACTTTGCAGGCCAAAAGGGATTGGCATGAAATATTCAAAGTAATGAAGAGTACGGACTTACAACCAAGATTACTCTACCCAGCAAAGCTATCATTTAGAATAGAAGGACAGCTAAGAGCTTCCCAGACAAGAAAAAGCTAAAAGAGTTCATCATTACCAAACCAGTATTATAAAAAGTGTTAAAGGGACTTCTGATGATTATCACAGATTTTTATAGTGGCTACTAGATGTCCAGTATATCTGTCACAGCAGAGCCTTACCCAGGTCTATTCCTCTCTGGGTTGAAAACACATGGCATGTGAAACTAATTTTGTTCACTCAAATATTTATTGAATAAATACCGTGTACTGGGTGGGCATAAGCTGTGAAGAATGTAAGTTGGGAAGTGGAAAAGAATAATACTGAGAATACTGGAATATAAGCAAACTCCTTTTACAAGATGCTTTATAAAATGGACTTTAGGCTATTTGAACCTTGACTTGGAGAATTAGTTCTGATCTTAATGGAGTCATTCTTTTAAGTCGCATAGTGAAGGGAAATGGATGTTGATCATTTAAGCATTGAAAACTGGACGTCTCTCCAAATCCTACAAGTCAAGCCAGTGTGTGTGTGTGTGTGTGTGTGTGTGTGTGTGTGTGTGTGTGTGCATGCATTGAGCTGCAACATTGTTTTGAATAATCAGTAAACCATGTATTAATAATTGGGCAATCATTCAGCTATCTGTATTCACAATCTTACACAAATTCATCAGGCCACAGTGAATGTTCATAAATGTGTGAGACAACAAAACATAGTTTAATGCACGTCCTGCATTCATTCCTCTTAACAATCAGTTTTGTGGTGCCAGTACCATTTCTCAAATGTCAGTGAGGAAGAACCAGAAAGAGGTATTTAAACAAAAATTCCTAAAGAAAAATATGCATGCTTTTTGGATCCATTTCTGTTCTTCTATCACAATATAATTTCTAACATTTCTTAAGTACTAAGAAATAGTTCCTTTCTGATATCCTCAATAGCAGGTGGCAATCAAAGTCATTTAGTTACAGACTTTGTTAAATAAAACCTTATTAATAATCCAAATACTATTAAAATTCAACTAAAGCGTACAATCAAATTATTTTTTCTTCTGCTTCATTCCCCCAACTTTCTCACCTGCTACTCCATTTTAACCCCCAGTGAAGCCCTAAAGCCCTTGGGCTAGACAGGGCATTATTGTATTTACCATGTCATAGAGTTAACCCAGAAGAGTGCTTGATTTGTTTGGACAACTGCTGTTCTTTTCTGGGTAGAGTATCGGGTAGAGGAAACATAATGGTGTCCGAAGACCAACTCGTTTGCTGGGGCTGGGCTGGAAGCTTGGAGGTAGGAAGAGCGAGGGCCAGCCTACGCCACGGAGGATCCTAGTGACCACCAGGCTGATTTAAGAAATCTGAATAGCGTTACCAGTTAAACCTGAATTTCAGATAAACAACCGGTTTTGTTTTAGTTATAAGCATATCCCATAGAATATTTGGGGCATACTTACATTAAAAAATACATTATTTACATGAAATTCAAATTTAACTGGGCATTCTGTGTTTTTATTTGTTAATCTGGCAACCCTAAACCTGAAGAAAAGCTCCTCTGTTAAAACTCCTTTTCACATTGACTAATATTTAATTAATTAATGTTTTCAGTGTTGTTTACAAGTATTTACAAGTATTCTATTTCAAAAGATAAATATGTCTGGGATGTATATGGGTCATTCATATACCAGTGTTAAATAATTTAAAGAGACTGCTTACTTTTCAACGTCTAACTTATTTCCCAGTATCAAAGTAGGCCAAAAAAGTCGGACTGAGGGTCTCAGGCTTCTTTTCTTGGTGGGAATAGATAGAGCGTGGGGTTGGGTGAGAACTGTTCATTTCAATTGAAGGATACTTATGGATGAACTATTTTTAGTGGGCATTTTCTGGAAAAATTATCAAAATTACAAGGAGTGAGTATAAAAGGATGAAATGAGGATAGGGTGTAAGGTAAGGCCAGGGAAAACTCACTTATCCTGGAATCCTCTTGAAGACAGCTTAACTAATGAGGGGAATCAGCGTCAGGGCTTATTTTTCAAAAACAGATAATGGCAAGTGTTAAAATATGTAGAAAGCGGATTTTTCACAAATGGAGATATCACAATAAGGTAGTGAAACTAACTTTATATTTTAATTTTTAAAGAGAATAATTTCTTTAGGGAATAGGTAATTATGATTACTTGAGTCGATAAAGAATTATTTTGTATTTAATTCAGAGGAAGAATACTGTTTATAAAAGGGTTAAATATGTATAGGGTTTTGTTTGTGTGTCCTGTGACTAGGTCGTTCAGCTCCAGAAGGGGCTGTCTTTCCAAGTAGAAGAGTTGTCTGTCCAGGTAGTGGAGATGGATTTTCGCTGTATCTATACACGCATTATCCAGAAGAATGCCTGTGGTTAGGACCTCAGTCTATTACCATGAAACAGACCAAACCCCTATCTTGACTTCCTCAACCCCCTGTCTGAATGGATCAAGGGAACAGTATACAGAAAGAAAACATCTATGTGATGTAACAACAACCTTGCTGATAATAATGTGTCCTATGAATGTCAATGTATAATTAAGCAGTAGTCTCAAGTAAAGTCTGGAAGGTTTGTTCAGCATTGAAAGCTCTTCGTGCACCCTAAAAGGTACACTGGACCTGTTAAAGCTCAATCAACCCATCTTTGAAGTCAAATATGCAGCTGTGGTTTCCTGATTCTATTTCAACACACAGCACAATTCCTGGCCCAACAGAAACAACAAATCCTGTTGAAAGGATGAATGGCAGGTAGATAGATATTTGAGGGATTTAGGAATATATGATGAGGCTGTCTGGATCTTAACCTACCAACTGACTAGTTACAACACTGCTAAAGTTACTACAGCCACTGTTCATTTTTTGAGGGCATATCTGGGGTGAAGGAGAAATGAAATGGCAGGAAAAATCCTGTTAACTAATTTAATTATGGTCTCAATATGTGTAAATAATGATGTTTATATTAATAACATTGGCTTCCATTTTTTTAACAGAAATCTCAAATAGAAGGTTTTGAAAACCCAGTTCTTGGCATGGATAATATGTTTCCTCACAAGCTACATACATAGTAAAGCTTTTTATTATAAAGACTATCAATGCAAGATCATCCTCAAAGGTTTGGGTAGTGCATGTTTCCACATCAATGGCTTTTCTCCTTTGCTGATTTTATCACTGCACTCTTGACTCAATAGGTCCTATACACGTACATTTCACAAGGAAATAAAGAGAAGGTAATTTCAGTCGAATATGGGTGAAACTGCTAAGCCTGAACCGCCATCATAACAAAAAGAAAAACGCTCTTAAACATCTATTTGAGTCATAAACCTATACAATTTTGAGAGATAAGGCAATTATATTTTCCCTTCAATCTTAGAGGTGATGCAATGTATTCCTAGCAAAACTGAAAGAGTAAGTAGGGATTGACAACATTTAGTTCTTCTTAAACAGGGTCAGACCATAAAGCCTTCCCTGGTTACCACAATTCACAGCTTACACAGCTTACTCATGAATAACATGGGTTTGATCTGCGTGGGTCCACAGATACACAAGTTTTTTTTCAGTAAATACTGTAAATGTATTTTCCTTATGATTTTCTTAATAACACTTTCTTTTCTCTAGCTTACTTTTTTGTAAGAATACACTATATTATACATATAACATACAAAATATGTGTTACTAGACTGTTTA
Organism: Hipposideros armiger; assembly: GCF_001890085.2. Lineage (NCBI taxonomy): Eukaryota > Metazoa > Chordata > Mammalia > Chiroptera > Hipposideridae > Hipposideros > Hipposideros armiger. Next base: position 215,737 of record NW_017732221.1, on the reverse strand, counting down.
AATTAGTGGTAAGACTTCCTGTCAACAGTAGGCTATTAGTAGTTAAGTTTTGGGGGAGTCAAAAGTTATACGGTTTTGACTGCATTTGGGGGTAGGCACCCATAACTCCATGTTATTCAAGGGTCAATTGTATTGTCTTTACCGCTCACTGGGCACAACACAGGTATTTTCTTACACAATGTAACTATGTTATATATCTACCACAGTTACGTACTCCTTTTTACCTCCCATAACACTCACAAGAGTAATATGTACTTAATCGGCCCTCCAAATATTTTGGTTAACTGGAAAATTGTTAATTTAAATTTATCTTTTAAGCAAAACCCCCAAAACATATTCAAATTCCAAAATCTATTCTTTTATATTACCTATTGGTTCATTCATATTGCCATTTGTTGCTCTTAACCAAATAATCCAAATTTAAAATTTCATTTTCTCAAGATTTGTGTTTAAAATAACCAAATTTACCACAATTAATTCAAACTGCAATTACATTCTATTTCAGTTACTCGCATTTTATTGTGCTACAATCTGTATGAAACAGATGTCAGGACATAACGAGCTAATCTGCATTATATTTTTATTTTTTGTCCCCTTTTGAACTTTTATGGGAAAAAGAGCTGAACAGCTGACTGGCTGATGCGAGAAGTTATACAACGCAGAGCTCTGCAGCTATGTACGAATGCAGTACAGAGATGCTGCCATTTCTTTCTGGAGCAACACTACTTGCTCTCAGCTGAGATGACACAGAAATTTTCTTTTCCTTTTTTCGAAAACTCGCATAACTAATCTAACATTAATTGCTTTAAACACTGGCTACAAGGAAAGGCATTTATGTTAGGAAATTATTTAGCAACTTTTAGAAACTAGAGGCATGGCACTTAAATATTTTTATCTGTCTAATACCCAAAGAAGAGGGTCCTTAAAAGAGGGACTTTGATGCTACTGATTTGGATAAAGAAAGATTTGGAAAATAAAAAGATAAATTTATTGTATGCTTTGTTTAGTTTGAGGTTCATGTTGGGCTTAGAAACAGGGTTATAAAAACATCAGGGATTCAATTGCACTGGGACAGGATGTTAATTGAGCTGCAGAGAAGGGGCTGACTGTCCTGTTACACTGGCAGGCATTAGTCAGCACTCTGGGCGTTTTTGTAAACTGATAAATCTTGCTGGCTGCATAAGCCAAGTCAAGACCCTTTTTGCTGCTGCTCCATTGTTTGTTTTTTGGCCAAAGAGGACAGGATAAAAGACAACTTCAGCATTGAGGAAAAAGGCAAACTGTGCAAATATTCAATAAGAACTAAATCTCTTGAGCCCTATGTTCTCCAACTCCCCTAGATATATACTCATAATTAGTNTTTTTTTTTATCAACCATAATCATACTTTGACATGTGGCAGATATTCTTTATGCATAGTTCCTATTTCAAAATAGAGATTATTAAAAATGTGTGTACTGCATATCTAGGTGAAATAGAATTCATACGTTTTACTGCTTTATCAAGGAAATTTCTTTAGTAAAACTGGCTTTTAATTTCATTTATTTAGTTATTTTTACTGGGAGTGAATGGCAGTGAAGAATACAATCAGTATTAGTACAATTTGATGATGCTGTCTTGGTAAGTGTCAAGGCTAGCACTTTTAATTGTTCTTACGCCCAAAGCACAAATATCAATAGGTTGAAAAAGGCAAAAAATGCTTTTGTATTATTATGAAAATAGTTTTGACCTGATGGACTCTCTAAAATGTTTCAAGGGAACTCAAGGGGATCTGTGGACCACACTAGCTGCTGAAACCACATTAATAATTTTTCTATTTTTGGATTATATTCTAAACGCATCAAAGACTATGAACATACTGAGAACGCAATTGTGGAAATATTTTTACATAACCCACTGAGTGGAGGGAGGGTTAGAAATGAAATGCAAAACCAGAGGGTAAAACAAAATATCTAGGACTGGAATAAATAAATAAATAAATAAATAAATAAATAAATAAATAAATAAATAAATAAGAGTTAAAAGAGAGTGTGATAAGTTTTGGCCCCAGAGAAAGCTGAAATACCATTCTTCGTTATTCCATAGAGTTTTATGGAGATGACTCTCTAATTTTGTTTTTCTTTGCTTACATATTTCTATGTGTATTTAATGTCATTATGTCCAAACTTACTTTTGGGAATTTCTTCAAAAGGCAGTCTTGTCTTCATTCATACAACTTGATCTATAATCCTCTAAATGCCTTAAACTATGGTGTACAATCTTCCAGGCTCCTCAAATCACCTGAAACCTGAAACACCAAGGCCCTGGTAGCACTGAAATTATGGTATTCTAGACAGAAACCCAGTCTGTTGCCTCTTTGGTTGTGTCCCAACACACTGACATACATAGCTCAAAATACCACTGGCCTTTTTAAATGGCATATCACATTCCAGGGTAATATCAAACTGCCTGGGAGCATTTGTCAAGTCTCAAAGTAACTCTTTCCAGGATTTTCAAATCCACTGAATTTCTTAGATTTAAATATTTTATGTAACACAATTCTCTTAGTTTTCCCTTCTCTATGAATATATAGTTAGAAACCCTGAACTCTGGTTACTTTTCTTTATTCACTATTTCTTTTTTAATTTTAAAATGATTAAAAATTGCTTAAAATAATCTAGATATTGTTATCTAAGACGTGTCAACCATCTGCTACCCTTCACACAGATTCCTCCCACTATACCCTCAACACAAATAACTCCAAACGCAACATACACTAATAGTTACCCTCAGCGCTCCACTCTGCCATTTCTGGCTCAATAGTACACACTGTTAATTTACTCTCGTCATCGTTTCATTTGATAATGATGGTCATCTTATAACTTGATTTTGCCAATTTGATGAGTTTTATTCTAAATAGTTTTAAAATTTATGTAAATACTGTATTAGTATGTACAGGGGNCACCAAACTAAGAGAACCAAAACATATAGCCACGATAAAACTTCTCAGAGCTTCATTCTGATAAAAATTTCCCTTTCTATGAAATCTAGGAATGCAACAAAAAATTTTAATTAAGTGAAGATATTTTTTAATTTGTGGAGAACTAAAATTATATGGCATATCACTTGTTTATCTAATCAATATTGATCTTTGAGGATATAAACCAATAAATTCATAAAAATCATCTGGGAAGTTCTTTGAAAATACATAGTCTAAGACTATGGTTCAGAGATCTGAAGTTGGGCTCGAAATCTGTTTTCATTCCATCTCTCCAGGTGATTAGGATGTAGAGCTTGTATTTGATCAATGGGCAACTACTGGGAAACGCTGGAGTAGAAGAATGGACTAGGTAAAGCATCATTTACAAATATCAAAAGCAAGCTTTTGCTACCTAAGGAACTGAGTTAATTCATACAAGTATTGGCTCATTGGGTTAATTCATACAAGTATTGGATTTAAAGATAAATCCATGACTCAATTAAGTTAAATGTTAGAAGGGATCATTTCTGACCCAGACATTTATTTTCTCAACCATGAAAGTTTTATGGTGAGATCACTGCATTTTGAATATCTTGATTCAAATTTTGGTTCTAATCTTTAGCAAAATTATGATATTCAAATCGTTTCTTAGCTCTGTCAGCTTCAATTCCATCATTTATGAAATGTGAATAATTCTTATAATACTACACTTTATGTGCTTACCCAGCCTTCACTCCGTTTTGGAAATTGTGCCCCACATAGAAGTTGTGCTAAAAGGTGAACCTAGACAACCACATCCGTGCCACCTGATGTTCCTATCCCTCTCCCATGAACATAGCCTGGTAGGTTAAAATGAGAACACTGATCACAGAGGAACCAATCCATAAGCTTAACTGAGCCAAAGAGATCCTCTTTCGGAAGAATGTTTAGATTGGAGTCAGACTGAGTGAGTCAGAACGCTGTGGGAACCTGAACTGAGTGATACAGAGTTGAGGCTGGGGAAGTGATGTCTGGCCATGAGCAAGCAAAGGACACTGGCCAAAAGAGCAAAGGAGAGATAAACAGAAACAAGAAGTAAGCATGCAACCACTGAGAAAAAGTGGGTTATTTTGATTTGGTTCCTGACTTCTCAGCTCCAGTTCAGGTTCTTTATGGTTTAGCTGTGTTTTGGTCTATGGGATTTCCAATTGTATTTTTACAATAAACAGCCCATTTTCCTTATATTAGCTTGACTGTGTTTTTATTCCTTGAAAACAAGTGTTTCCTGACCAAAATAGAAAGAAATGCAAAAAAGGCTTTGCACATAAAAGGTTCTTAAATTTTAATTGCCTACCTCACAGAGGAGAAAATGGAGGGTCAAGAAAGTGAAGTATCACAGACAAAAGAGCGACTAGATTGAGTCAGACAGTTTGTAGGAAGTTTGAGAATTGAATTTGAGTCTAGTGTTTCACAGTTCAATGTTCTTGTTTTAAAACCAGAAATTTAGGCAGCAGGGCTGTTATTTTATTAGAAACATTTATTGTCCCAACATGTTTTCTCACTGTGAAACTGAGCTATCCACTTTTTCAGAAAAGTAAACTAGTTGGGATGTCAGAGCTCTATGTTATAAAGGATGAATAAAAATTGTTAGCAGGAAAAAAAAAGGTTGCCATTATCATTATACCTTAAACATTTAAAAAAATGACACTTGGAGAATGACTAATTTTGAGGAGAATAGTATACTGATAGGTCTGTCAGAATGGGCTACCTACAAATGGAAGTTCTAAACCACTTAATGAGTTGAATGATTGAAAGTGTTCTTTTAAAGGATTAATTTAGATCTTGTGGAAAATCTGCCAGGAAGAACACGTTTTAGTGCAGTTGACACTAACTTGTGCCCAGAATATTAAATTGAGCCAAATTTATTTTCCACATGAAGTCACAGCTTTATATGTTATTATATAATCTTTTGGCAGAAATAAGGAATAACAGTCAGAATGTGGCACTTGAAAATTCAAAAAATCTTGGAATAAAAATATCTAGTGTTTTTGATGTTTCAAAGTAGGGCCAGAAATGCAGAAAATAAGTTGGATATGATAAAAATACCAGCAATTTCTATTCAGTTGGCATAAGCATATAGTTGCTAGGCATATATGTGGCAAAATGGAATTCAACAAAAACTGATCACTAAATACCAATCAGCCAATCAATCACCAAAGTAACTATTAAACCACAACTATGCTAAGTTACATGCTAG
>NW_017732221.1:196425-204728 GCF_001890085.2 Hipposideros armiger | reverse complement strand
AGAATGCTATATCAAGCATGTTTAATTCTTTTTCATAGACAGTGGTATGAACTTAAACCTGGACCTCTTACATTGAGGAACTTGAGAATCAATAATATTAAATGGGCAAAAGAACCTATAGCAACAGGTACCAGCCTGGGTTCCAATTAAAAGACAGAAACCACATGCTGACTTAAACACGAAAAATTTAATATGAAGGATTGTTAAGTCATGATGGGAATACAACTATAAAGTTGTAAGGAAAGCCTAAAGGGTGCCTTAGGGCTGAAGGAAAGCACCCAAAGGAAGATACACATAGAAGGGCTCTCCTTCCCAAGACTGGGGTTCAGATCTCTTTGGAAAGCATGTGGCTGAAGCTGTCTTTCTGGATGGCAGCATCGTTTGCTGATGTGTCCAGGTCAGAGCCTGACCAAAATTGTTTGGCAAGCAGGAACAGGCCTCCAGGGCACAGGTTAGCCAAGGTCTGTGGATGGACCTCCAGGAGGAGGAGGGAGGGGGCACAGCTTTGGGCATGAGTCCAGAAGCATGCACGGTCTGTGTTGTGAGGACTGGAGCAAAGTGGTCACTGGGCCCTTATCTGGGCTCTGAAGTTACCAATGGACTGCCCCAAGTGGGCATCTGGTTGGGGAAGGGTATCACCAGATGTTGTCACACACACACACACACACACACACACACACACACACACACACGTCTAATAGACCCATGCACCAGGAGCAAGTAAAATTAAATTGTGGCATTTAGAGCCAGGAAACGAACCCTTCCTATTGCAATGTCCCTTCAGTGCCCTCTTGAAGCATTTGTCCTTTACAGGGCTCTCCTTCCCCTTACAGGGCAAATGCTTAAAAAGCCCAATGCACTATCGCTTGCTAGGTACCAAAGCATGACTTGGAGCTAAGAGAAAATTGGTAACTAGAGTGTCTTGTACAATGAATATTGTTATTCATAATTATTTTTACCACAATCCATACTTCTTAATAGCTACATGTATTTCATTTATTTTCACCAATCAAATACTTAATGCTTATTCTTTCTGAACCCCTTTACTACTTTTACAGGACAATGTAGAGTCAAAGTTGCTGTCATATAAACTTTTAATCACTTCATCCATTGGCACTTCTCTAAAACAAACACAAGTCATCTTCAAATTCCCATAAGCAGTTAGCTGCAATTCTCACATTACCTGCTGACTTCTACCTACCATTATGTTTACATTTGAATACATCTTATTTCTGTTTTAGTTCCTAAATACCTTGACAGCAGCATTCATCTTTGCATTCTTCACTCTGCTACGCAGAGTGCTTTATTTATGAAAGGCACAGAATAAATAGTTGCTGAATTAATCAATAAAGTAATTGGAACAACAATGCCATCTCCCAAGAGTGAGAGGTGCAAAGCACAATAGTTCAAAATTCAACAGCTATAATAAAAATCAAAAGCTAAAATAACAGAATGTTGTATAGTAAAGGACACTGTATGGTGAGACGAATATAATTTACTGGAGGATCTCAATTTTATAGTGACAAAAGGTGTGTGTGTGTGTGTGTGTGTGTGTGTGTGTGTGTGTGTATCTTTACTTACTCTGATTCATTCTTGAATAAATAAAGAAAACACAACTTTGATAAGAATTTTTATCAACTGAGATTGTGATTAGCAATTGATCAGACATTGCTCAACTGTTTTTGAAAAAGATGCCAAGAAAATTCAATGGGAAAATAATAACTTTTTCAATTGGTGCTAGAAAAACTAGATATCCACATACAAAAGCAAGAGTTTGAAACCATGCATAAGACCATACCAGAATTAATTCAAAATGAACCACAGATGTAAATATTAAAGCTAAAACTATAACATTATTTAAAAAATGAGTAATTATGCATGACCTTAGATTAGGTAATGATTTCTTAGATATTACACCAAAAACACAAAGAAAAAGCGATCAAAGAAAAAAAAATAAATTGGACTTCATAAAAGATTACTTATAGTTCAAAATACATCAAGAAAATAAAGAAAATCTATAGGATGGGAGAAACTATTTGCAAATCATATATCTGATAAGGGATTGTATGCGGAATGTATTTTTTAAAAACTTCTTACAAGTCAATAACAAAATGACAAAAAAAATCAATTTAAAAATAGGCAGAGGATTTGGATAAACAATTGTCCAAAGAATATATGAATAACCAATAACCACATCAAAAGATGCTCAGTACCATTAACAATGAGGCAAATGCAAATCAAAACTACAATGAGATACCATGTCACACCACTAGGATGATTACAATAAAAAAGACAGATAATAACAAGTGTTGTTGAGGATGTAGAGAAACTGGAACCCTCATATGTTGCTGGTGGGAATGTAAAATGGCGCAGTCATTTTGGAAAACACGTTGGCAGTTTCTCACAATGTTAAAAATAGGTATATTATATGACAGCAATTTCACTCCTAGGTACCTAACCAAAGGAAATGAAACACATGTGTATGCAGTAATTTGTATAGGAATACTCACAGCAGCCTTATTCATAACAGCTTATTTACAAATTGTAGAAACCACCCAAATTTCCATTAATTGGTAAATGGATAAACAAAATGGGTTATATCCATACAATGGAATATTACCAGGCAATTATAAATGATAAAGTACTGATACATGCTGCAACATGGATGGACCTCAAAGATATTATGTCAAGTGAAAGAAGCAAGACACAAAAGATGATATACTGCATGATTCCATTCATATGAAATATCAAAAGGCAAATGTACAGAGANGTAGAGAATTCTATTCTTTGAGTTAGCAATGTGAATATGAGATTTGTATGGCTTTTACTTATTAAGTTACATGAAAGATAAATTTTATTTGACTCTCCTCACTTAAAATTACAAGAGCCAGTAAGTTTTTTATGTGTTTGAAAATTAAAACTACTTGTCAACCAAACATCTTTTCTATTTCTATATTTTAGGATACTGATATTTTAAAAGTTTTATATTGGCACACTCCATTAATAATTACAAAAAAGTACTATACGAATATCCAAAATGAATATTACTACATGCTTAGACATCAATCTGGCTGACCAATCCTTAACTTGGCATATCTACTGAGAGCTAAGAAAAAAAACTGAGATTTAAAGCAATGACATAAATATGAAATATCTGAGTTTTTAAAAGTACAACAAATGTAGAAATAAACTTATTGCATTTTTCCGAATCAATGCATTTTTTTTAAAAAAGAACTGAAGACTGGAGAGTTAGAATATACTTAGGTATATCTTTGTTAATTTGAAGATGACGTTTAAGTATTTTAATATGGTAGTTACCGTGTTTCCCCAAAACTAAGACCTAACTGAAAAATAAGCCCTAGCATAATTTTTCAGAATGCTTGTAATATAAACCCTACCCCAAAATAAGCCCCAGTTAAGATCACCTACCAGACATGACTGTTTGAATAAACGTAGATTTTTGTACATGAATAAATGAATAAATGCAGATTGTTGGAGCAAAAAATAATATAAGGCTCAGTCTTATTTTCAGGGATACATGGCATCTCTAAGAAAAGTATGTAAAACACTTATCAGTCATAATAAAAAACATATATGTTAGCATTGAGAAGAATTTAATTTAGTGAATTAAAGAAAAAAGTTTGTTTGCTATATATATACATATGCAGAATTATTTAGATACTATAATAATTATAAATATATTATATCTCATTGTTATTCAGATGTAACAGGCATAGAGAAAATATCAGTCAACAAATAAAGCTTAAGTAATTTTTGATGCTATTTTGTGTATAATGAAGACTTTTGTACCTTAAGGCATGGTTTAATCTGCTTAAGAGTAAACAATTCTTACATTGCCTAACAGGTTCCAAGCATACACATATCTATATAGATCTATATAGATATATATATACAGACAACGTATTAGGAGAGACACACTTAAATACCAGTAGATTACAATATTGTATAAGTATAGTAGTAACTTATCTATGAGACACAGAGGAAGCACAGAAGGGGCCATTATCAATTCTTTCAGGATAGGAAACAGGAGTAGAAACAATGCTAAGAGAAGTTTCCTAAGTAGGTGAAAGCTGAAATGGGCTTTGTAAAACGAAGGAAAATTCACCAGGAAGACAAAGGAAAAGGGCTAAGGACATGTAATGCATGTAAATTAATACAATCTTTTTGATCACTTAGAAAAAAAGTACAAAACAAAACGCTAACAATATTTAAAAGCATCTACTTGGTGCCAAGCATTATGCTCGATGAATATGAACTTTAGACTTTACCATGTAATTTGCAAGTATGTATGATTATCACTATTTTACAAATGAGAAGAAAAACACAAAAAAATAAACCTTAATCAAAGTGATACAGTATAGAGCTAGAGCTGGGATAGGAACAATGATTTGTCTGACTCCAGCCGTAGGTTCCTTCTACCATATGATATTTGCTGAAATACATCTCTGCTCTGCTTGTGGCATAGTGACTGGTACTATGATTATGAATATCTGCTGAGTGATCTGATACCAAATTCAATTGAATCAGTTAATTTCATCAGTGGTATTTACGGATAGTAGAGAAAAGAACTGAGAAGAAAGAGGAGAGACTCGACTAGATTTGTCGTAACTTTCTAAGGAAAATGATGAAACTAGACATTAGTCAAAAAGAAATGTTTCCATTCTTAAAACTCAACAGTTAATCTTTCCTGGAAATGAAAGAATTAATCCCCATTTTGTAGAAGAGGAAGCTGGGGAAGAGAGAGGAAGAAAGTGACAATGATCAACATTGTCTAATGTTGCAGCATAACCTAGTAACGTAAGAACACAAAAGTCCATTGGATTACCAACATGGGTGTCCTTACCTTCACAAACATATAAAAGCTCTAAAGCGCTAGAAATATAAAAATGATTGTGGTGGTTTAAGAAGTAAATGGGCAATAAGAGATGGAGACACTGAAGGAGACTATTTTCAAGAGACTTGACTATGATCAAACGACAAGATGCTAATCTAATTAGAGGGAGAAGGAGCATTTTGATAAAAAGGGAAAGACATCCTATTTTATGCTGGAGAAAGAGCTACGTAAAGATGATCAAGATCTCTGAGAAGGTGGGTGTGGAGAAGACAGAAATCAGGGGGCTTAAACAAAATAAGAAGAAACGGTTCAAAACTCAGATCCTTATTTTAGTGAGCAGAGATACATCTACAAAATGAGGCGGTGAGCTTATAGGACATGAGAGTTTGACAAAACCAAGGGCTGGATCAGATCATCTCAAAAGTTCCATTTTGCACCCATATTCTTTCATCATTTTATATAGCTCCCCATTAAAACAATTCCTCTTAAAAGTAAATTAAAGTGTATTTTATTTATGGGCACTTCAACTGATATTACTCAGTCAACAACCCTTAGCAGAAAAGTTCCTTCATGTTTGAAATGAATTAGCCACTTTGTCTTGCCAGCCTACTGCTTATAAGAAAGTGCAAGGCTGCTTGGGAGAAAGGGAACGATATCATGGTCCTAAGAAAGTACTTCCTCAGGGAATAAAAATAACAGAAAATACTTTATCTCTGGGAGAGCACATCTAAAAGGAAATGATATAATATCTGAGTTTATTTCTGATATGTTTCAGAGAACCTCAGTTAAATCCTAGGGGGAAGAGTTCATCTTATTCTTTTTTAGGATTTTTGCTATAGAGGAATGAATGGGTAGCTTTCATTTATTGCTTTATACATATTTGTTTGGTATACTTTGCCCCTATCTGGTGGTCATTCTTCAGAAAATNAGTTTATGCCCATTTCAGTGACTTATCTTTCCATGGAGATAAAAGATCTAATCGCATACCCTCTTTGGGACAAACCTGCATACACCTGAAAGCAGTAATGTGTCTCCCTTTAGTTTTCTCTTCCCCAACCTGAAAATTTTTCAGTGCAGTATTATGGATACTACGTAATTATTTGCATTGTTTATTTGCTCCTTCCAACTTCTGCCCAAATTTACTGATCTGCTTAGACACTGTAATAGGAAAATGGTAGTAACAACAGCATAAAGATGATTTTTTTTGCATACTTTTGCATACAGTAACCTTAGTACAAATTACTGTTAGGTCTTCTAGTAATAGGATATCTTTTTCTAATTTAGCCTGTGTCTTTGTACAAATCAATTTGACATTTTTAAAAAAAGGATAGAAACAACAAAATCGATCTTTACATGTAAAAATATCCTACGATCCTCCTATTCTTCCAGCAATTAATCAGAAACAACAAATATTTATCGACTTCCTGTTAAACACAAGGACCTTGTTGATTCCACCAACTTGTGACTAATTAGTTTTTCCACCGTCTTATTGTTCTTGATTTAAAAGAGCCTAGGCCTTATACTTTGGCTGACCTTTACACACTAGAGTCTCTCTTGTCTTAATGAACCAGTTTCAAAAGGTTTCAAGGTATTCTGTTTCCTACTCCTATATCCCTCAGAGCTATTAATATCATTTACTACATACCACTTAAACTTTTATTCTCAATTTCAACATTCACATCAGTGAACATTTATTAAACAGTAATAGTCACTGGATTGATTTTGTTAGAGTATAATTATCATGAAATCATTGTTAACCATCTTGAATTACTTGAACATGACCTTATTATGACATAGACTAATATTTGCAGGAAATCAAGTTCAGACTTATGCTAAAGGTTCCAAGAATCTACAATGCCCATTCCAGCTTTTGACTCATGTTGAATACATGAGTTATACACATTCATACCATAATATCTTTTAAAATTATATATGGTAGCATTTAATAAAATACAAATTCTTTCATAGAAGCCTTTTTGACAGTCTGTTGTTACCATCACCAAACATTGAAACTACAAGTTCCTTCATGTGGTGGTCCTTCATAATTCTGATATAAAAGTTGGTCAATTATGAAAGATCATGTACAGATATGCAAAAACCTCTCTGAAGCACAGGTAAATGATATCTATTATTTTTGTCTTGATCAACATGACTTTTTATTTTGTCACAGAAGGAAATTAAATTGGTCTGACACAATTTCTATACATAAGGTCTAGTGATTTTTATCTGTACTATTCTAGGTGTCCATCAATTTCAATATATATGTGATTTTTGTTGTTTTTGTTTTGTTTTCTTGTTTTCAAAAAGGCTGTTTCAAGATATTGAGTTAAGATGAAAGACCCTAAAGTTCTTTAATCACTTTTCTCAAAGACAGACCTCCAAATTTGCCCTTTCATGCAATTTACCACAAGAAAAAAACACTATTTTTTCACCTTGCCTGACAGAAATCTTCTAAAAAATATTGTATGCTTTTTNTCGAGTTCAACGGTTTTGCTCCAATGAACTTTATGAAACAAAAGCATACTAGCAACATATATCACAAAGAACACAGATAATATTTGTAGAAATTTGGGAAAGCATGTGCAATACAGTAGAGATGTTTCGTAGAAATAACTAGTAATCTTTCTCCAAAAGTGTCAGCTCATTACTGAACTGTACATCATGATCTTCTTAAGTTTCCAGCATTGTCACAAATGAATATGCTTTCAATTATAAGATGATTTTGACATGAAGTTAGGTCAAAAAAGTATTTAACTGTAAAGGGTATATGGGTCAATTTTCTCATACATTAAAATTATATGGATTCTCATGACAAGAGCATCTCACTGCTCTTTTCTTAAACAAAAGAAGTTGTCCCTAGCACCCAGTGTATGACATTATTGCTACTAGTAATATGCTAAAACATACACGCACATAAATATGGCAGTACAACAAGATTAACATGACAATTCAACGGGGGGAAAGAATAGTCTTTTCAACAAAGTCTTGAGACAACTGGATATCAACATGCAAAAGAATGAAGTTGGAACCCTACCTCTCATTATATACAAAAGTTGACTCAAAATGGATCATAGACCTAAATATAAGAGCTAAAATTATTGAACTTGTAGGAAAAAAAAAAGTAAAATTTTAAGACCCTGGATTTAGCCATGGTTTCCTTATATATAAAACCAAAGGACCAAACACCAAAAGAAAAAATTAAAGCCAAAGATTAAAGAGACTTCACGGAGCACCAGAAGCCTCAAGAGACCATATGAGCGGACAAGGACTTTTTACCATCTACAGGGATAAAACAAGAACCATGGTCTAAGTTAGAAGAGAAACACTGTTTGCTAGATAGGAACTACGATGTTGACAGGTAACTGAGAGGGAGTGGGAGCACATAGCCAGAAAATATAAAAAGATAAACCAGCAACAGCGGTTCGATTCCCGGCCCGAGCTGAGCAGC
>NW_017732221.1:192101-192845 GCF_001890085.2 Hipposideros armiger | reverse complement strand
CTCAGGAACACTATGACCTCTATTCACAGCTAGCTAGTCCAGTTCTATAGCACCAGTGAAGGAGGGGGCTTCAAACGGAGACTTTGAATAGGATGAAGACACGCAAAGGGAAGAACTGGCCAGGTTCCAAGCGATTTCAGGCCAAAGAATCCCATCTTGTATCAAAATGCTGAACTGCAAAACAAACCTGATTTCAGTTCGCGAAGGTTGAGAGAGGAAGGGGGAGGGGAAAGGGAGGAGAAGGGGAGGGGAAGAGAGGGAGGAGGGGGACGGTTGGTCCGAATTCACAGACAAAAATGGACTTCCTGATCTGCTCAAACTGTATTTCCACGGGCTCTTTTTCCAAAGCAGTAACTGGAATGAACATGCCTAACATCGCGACGAAAGAATCAGATGGCTTACCTGATAAAAAGGAAAATTACCCATCTGCAATGAGGAGCTGCATCTCCCAAAGACCAGAGGATAATGTGCCTTCAGTTGCAATTGTTCAGATTCCTTCTCGCAGAAGGCGACCAAGTATTTACAAGGGCTGCAGTCTCACTGGGACCGAACACACATACACAAACACACACACACGCACACATACACACATGCACCAGAGACCTCTGCAGTATCCTCTCGGCTTCATCCTCGCCTCACTCTATGGTACCTAATACAAATCAGCAAATAGCTTGTTTAAAAAAAGTCGAGGCAGCACCTTACGTTGTATCGCCATCTACTGGCCAAACATTACATTTTTTTTTT
>NW_017732221.1:188338-189146 GCF_001890085.2 Hipposideros armiger | reverse complement strand
CCTTATATAAGGTCTGGCATAAAAGCAAAATATGAGGTTTTTATTAAATTAGTGTAGTATACAATTAAAATCTGTTATTCATAAAAGTTGGCAAAAGATAAATGAAAATGAAACACTGTATGTGCTACCTTATACTGTTATTGCAGTGTCCCTTTTGACCTTGTGCTAAGAATTTTATGTACATATCTTATTCACTTCCCAAATTATAAACTCCCTATGGAACTAGTTATGCACTTGATTTATCTTTGTGCAGCAAGTTAATTTATTGAGATATAATTTTCTCTGTTATATCTTTCTCACTGTTATGTTTCCAGTTTCAAAGAATGAAAAGGTAACTTTCTCCTTTTTCCTCCCACCCTTAATGTTAACCACTCCAGAAAATCCTCTGTAATCTTATCTCAGAGGTGGAAAGAATACACTAGTCATTTCCTATGCGGCAATACTTCAACCTGTGAATACACGGACGTGCTGAATGTGCTAAGAGGCTTGGGCTGTGCCTTTCCTATGAGGGAATTTCTAACAAGGCAAAGAGAATGAAAGCAAACAATGTCCTATATTTTTTACATCGTTCCCTATGTCATGAGAATTGGATTGTTACTATGGCTCTGTTGGGGCCTAGTGGCAGCAGTTCACTGCTCAATGCCCAGAAGAGAAAGGGAATATTGTAATTGGACATCATCACTGTCATTAAATCTTGGGTATTAAAGAGGAAGAGAGGTCACACAGATGGAAAAAGCTGCACCACATCTTTTTGACTCAGTTCTAAGACAGGAGACTCTCCTGTTGTGATTAGAACTTTGAAAGAGAG
>NW_017732221.1:186796-187873 GCF_001890085.2 Hipposideros armiger | reverse complement strand
AACACTATTTAATATATTCTTGAACAGAAAATACAGGAAATTTGTTACCAAAACATTCTCCCTAATTTTCATCTCTTGATGAAAAGAGTTACCTCAATTAACTTGTGGCCTGGCTGGCTGATGGGGGCATCCTTGATCGTTGGCCAACAATTTCCCAAAGTAATGGTCAAATCATTACGTTTTGAATTTTGGATTCCTTTTCTCAGAATTATAAATGAAATTTGAGTTTTAAGGCAGAAAATTGTTTATAGATTCTCCAGTATTTGTTTGGGAATTGGGCTTACCAAGTGACATACAGCTAGGTCCTTCCTGATGGAAAGGAATTGGGATGCTAGTGTCTAAAGTTGAACTGGGCTGACCTTATGATGGTGTCCCAGAAGATATAATGGGGATGCCACTCAAGCTGTGTGTGGTGGCAGGTGTTCTAATAAAGTGGTGAGCGATTCCAACATGGATAGCAAATGCCAGAGTCAGGATTTGAACCCAGACCCTGTGATTCTAAATCCATAGGACCACTGTATTTACTGTATTACCTGGCTTCAAATCCTGGCTTTGTCCCTTGTGTTAGGAAAATGGAACTCAGCTAAAGCACAGTACTGATGTGATCCCACAGTAAACATAATTTGCCACTTCAGGATTTTGCTCTTGTAGATGTGAATTTCCCAGTACCCTTTTTTTTTGGTTTGTTTTTTGTTTTTTGTTATATGCAGCATTCTGCAAAGATTTACTACCAATGCCTTGCATTTCCGCAAGCATTTTCTAAAAACAGGGCCTTTATAGCTACTATTTTAGAAATAGAAACATTTTCTAGCAAGAAATAATGAACTCTTTTTCTTTTCAGGCTAATTTGTCCTCTTAAAAATGAGCCAGAAATGAATGTGGAATTTACCTGTTACTAGATTTTTTAAAATGCAGAAATTGCAATTAAGAACCTTCTTTTAGGACAAGAGCCAGCTAGTTTTACAGCAAGTTTAAAGTTACAATTTCTTAATAGCACAAAGTTGGCCTATTGATTTCAGAATGTCTTGTAGCTACTAGTAGGTAGACATTTGAAACTGTGGTAAAGTCCATACATCC
>NW_017732221.1:173296-184316 GCF_001890085.2 Hipposideros armiger | reverse complement strand
TTTTTTTTTTAATCTCACCACAATGTTGTATTTTAAAAAGAGAGACAGGGGGAGGAAGGTTGTAGGATCATGATGGATATCAGGTCATCCAGTCACCCCAAGCCTTCCCTGCCATTCCATCCAAAGCGGTGAAAATCAGGATTTAATTGTAAATCCACAGAAGATCATTTTCAGAGATGCTGTTACTTTTTTTTGGAACATTCGCTGCAATTTCCTTTCAATTACATAGGCTGCCATTGGTGTTGGAGAAGGAAATAATGGTATTCCTAAACCAAATAAATAGGTTTTAAAAAGGCATAGTAATATACAAGCCTGATTTCTCAAAGGGGAATTAAGTATATGAATGTAAAGGATCTAATGAGGTCAGCATTGAAACATTGGTTTAAAATGAATATTAAATTATAAAACTACTTTTTCTCACTTCATATAATTATTCTTCCTTTATTATATAACCATTCAAACAAAATTTTAAAAAATAACTATCATTTTTTGGTATATACACACGAGGTGAATATATACAAACAATACGATGAATGTTTAAATAAAAAAAAATTATTACAGTAAAAGGCACATTGCCATTAATCCCCCTCAAAATATTCCCCCTTGTTTCAAACACACTTATCCCATCATTCTTGCCACTTTCTGAAGCAGTTCTGGGAGTCCTCTTTTGTGAGTGTCTTTAGTTGGGCTGTCATGGTTGCTTCAATGTCCTGAATCGAATCAAAGTGCTTACCTTTCATGGTCATTTTGACTTTGGTGAAGAGCCAGAAGTCACATAGTGCCAGATCCAGTGAATAAGGTGGATGAGGACACTCTGTGATGTTTTTATTTGACAGAAATTGCCGTATAGCAGAAACGATGTGTGACAAGGAGCATTGTCATGATGGAGGATGATTTACAGCACACATTAAAACACACCTTCTCTCAACCATAGCTCACACCCAACAGGCTGCACCAAACAAGTTGAAACTTGTCACACACTGTTACTAAGATACGACACGCGGCTTCCTGTATTGAATATCCCTGACTTTCTGTTGGATGGCATTCTGGCAGCAGCATCTACCGTATTTTGTGATCACACAGAAAGGTTCCATGTCCCATATTGCTTCTGATATGGCAATTTCTGTCAAATAAAAACATTACAGAGTGTCCTCATCCACCTTATACACTAGATCTGGCACCATGCGAGCTGGCTCTTCCTCAACATCAAAATGACCATG
Organism: Hipposideros armiger; assembly: GCF_001890085.2. Lineage (NCBI taxonomy): Eukaryota > Metazoa > Chordata > Mammalia > Chiroptera > Hipposideridae > Hipposideros > Hipposideros armiger. The sequence goes on along the minus strand of NW_017732221.1, from coordinate 183,096 downwards.
AAAGGCAAACGTTTTGAATGTATTCAGGACATCGAGGCAGCAATGACAGTGCAACTAAAGACACTCACGAAAGAGGACTTCCAGAACTGCTTCAGAAAGTGGCAAGAACAATGGGATAAGCAAGCGTGTTCTAAGTGAGGGGGAGTATTCTGAGGGGGATTAATAGCAATGTGTCTTACTGTAATTTTTTTTTATTTAAACATTCACTGTATGTTTGATCACATGTTGTATATCAAATTATTGTGTTATACACCTAAACCTAACATGTCATATGTCCATTATATCTCAATTTAAAAAATCACTTTAGTGTTCTGTATGAATTTCCAGCTTTAAAATCTTTTATTATTTGGGGGCCTGGTTTACTTTTGGTCTTTCTTCTTCAGCTAAAGTATGAGAGTACACTATCAGTATTTACTGGGAATGACATCAATGCCATTTTTCACAACAAACTCTCTACCTTTCTCTAAATACATTAGGAGTCATCAAACCTTCATTACTTTGTTTCCTTCATTTCCTCTGCTGAGATACCTTCTATTTTCTGGTTACATCCCCTCTACCCTTTATATGTGCACCTCTGCACCTCCTAAACCCACCCCCACCCCCGATCTCTTTGAGAGCAAGAACTATGTCTTATTTGTTATTTTAGTCCCCAAATATATCCCAGTTCTTGTGGTTGAATTAAGGTATTTTCTGAAGATGAACTGATGACATCTGCTGACTACTGATGAATCAAAATTCCAGAATAAAATTCTATGAAAATATATAGGTTGGATAAAATAACTTTTTAAACCTAATAAAACAGAATTTCAACTGACATAAATCTTTACCACTACTTTACAGAGATGATAATCATTGAGGAATTGTGGTGCTGGAAAGTTGTCTGAGATCTTCCAGATAAAGATTCTTATTTTGGATATGAGAAATGATACTAAGAAAAGTGATGTGACTTGTCCAAGGTCACATAGCTAGTTTTATACCACAAAAGCCCATTCAATTTTTTTCCACAGTCTAACTATGAAGGAAATTAATATTGAGTAGGTGCATCAGCATATAAGAAGCAAAATGGAAGTGAGTGGAAAATTTCTAGAAACTCCACAATTGATTTTCACTCATATTTTGACAGAGAGATGGATGTGATGGAGAGTATGATTGCAATTACTATTAAAGAAGGTGATGGACTAACCAACGTTGGTTTTAGCAGAGGATAAAGGAAGTAAGGACATGACTGTCCTTCAGTCTAGCTCCCCATACTGATCTGAAATATTAACCGCAAAGGGTTCAAGCTCAAGGGCATGAGCACCAGGTATTCGGAGTGTCATGCTGACAGCTTTCAGGAACGCAGGCCTAAAGAGAGCCCCAGGAAATATCCAGGAAGCAAATGGTCTGAAGTTCTAAAATTTCTTTGAGAGACTGAAATATAATCTAAAAACTATATTTCCTGTTTCTTTAGGATCATAAACCATATTTATATGGCAGTTATCTTTCATATACGGAAACAAAATTTAATGTTTCACATGCTTGAGTTTTATGCCTCTTTCTTTAAATACATAAAGGCTTCATAAAGCTTTGACTCTTGAAACAAGATCAAAGTACATCACAATGTTTAAAGTAGTATGTACAGATCTACTGCCACAGGAGGATAAAGAGAGAAAAGAAACATAAATGTAAATTTCTAAAAATGCATGAACAATCATAAACTAAATTACAATGCTGCGTTCTATTCTGTGCTTACGTGTGCCCTTTCCCATCCTCTTAAGTCAGTTAAACATTATGCTTGTTTTTTTTTGTTGTTTTTTTTGGGTTTTTTTGCATGACCTATTTCATGTAGTAATTTCCCCCCTTTGCAAAGAAGAGCCAGTCTAGTGCTAGGAAAAATATCGTTGATTACTTACTGAAATCAAAATACCAGTTTGACATTTTAATATATCTTTAAATCAACTGCATCATTTATCTACATGTCAAAGAGGTTTAATTAGATTTTTTTATGAAGAGAACTGTCTTTAAAGTAAATAGCTGATATTTATGAAGACAACTCTTTATTTACAGAATAAAAGTGAACTTTGCTATAACTTAGCATAAGCAAACATGTCGTTCCTGTTCCCCTAAAGGGTTCTTACCAACATCTTTTTCCTTTCATGTTCAAAGGCAGAAAACCATTGACTTTACCAAGAGCATAGCAAAGCTATCCATAATGTGTGTGTAAAATTAGGTGCCACCACATTTTTCTGGGAGATTAACACCTTTCACATATCCCTAAGCAGTTTCGATCTTTAGAAATCCATTCCCAAACTCATACCAATCACATATGATTACATGTCTTCTGCTCTCTCTCCCCTTGGGGAAAGCAAGAATTCTACTGTAGGCCAAATAATAGACAGAGGTCATTAGGGACCCACTTCAGGGCTTCAAACTCTTTAGAAGAGACTGCCAAATTTAAGTGGAGGAAGGCTCAAGCAGAACTAGACAATAAATACATTTTGCCTACTCCTCCTAGAATGCCTTGGAAATTTTGTGGCCAATGAACTGAGTTGCTACTTCTGGAATTGTCCCTATTCATATTGGACAGCAGAGTGCTAGAATGTCTTACCCACATCTGAGATCACTTAGGGCTTGGGTGTAGGAGAGAGGTGCTAGGCAGCTGCACTCCCATGCCTACGGGCAGTCTCTTATACCCGCTCTTCTGAGATGGATGAAAGACAAGCATACTCCTATGTCTCTCTACTCATTATGGGATGGTGAAATGACAAAACCACTTTATCTCAATATTTTCCATGGCACTTGACACATAAGGAAGTTCAGAAACAGATATATTTGTTCCCATGTTCCACTCAGTCTCTTTGAAAGACTTCTACCTTCTGGTTGCTATCATTATGCTAAAATAATCTGTATTCCTTCTCTCTGTGGGGAAGAGCAGACTGGACAGGCAGGAAAAGGCTCTTTCTGGGTCTGCACCTCTTTATTTAACACATATGTCCATTTACATTTCTGATCCCCTTACTCGTTCTGCAACTAAGTACACACAGAATGTGGATCTTTCCACAACTTCAGCACTGATGAAACTCAATAATGATTTGCCCTCCTTTACATGGTACTTGAAACATCTAATGCTTTAAAATTGCACCTCTGATTCAGTCAGGATCCTGGCAGCAAGCAGAAGGTACACTCAAAAGGGGTTAAATGAAAATAATTTAATGGAGAAACTATTAACTAAGTAGGTTAAGATGGTTGACAAAGCACCCAGGAACCAGCCATGAAGAGAGCCAATGCCACCCTTGAGTCTTAATGAGAAAGAGGATGGAATAATAGCACCAGATTCCAGTGAACCCTGGAGGTTTGGAAGGCCCAGCAGGAGGTTTGCCAGAGAAGAATGCAGCCCCTCCTTTAGGCTAAGGCGGGGTGCAATGGAAGAGGTCCTCCAATTTCCTACGAATGTCTGCATTAGGCCAAACCCCAAGAAATCCAGAAGACAAGGACTCCCAGATTTTCTAACCATGGAAACTGGCCTTTGGAGGCTGAGGGTCTTTCCAGCCCTAGGTCCCACTTTCACCTGGCATTTCACTCCCACCACTCCCTTCCCTGGACCTGTACTCTGCAGCTCCTGCCAGGGCGGTCTGCCTCCATGACTGCAGCTCTTGCGGGGCTCTGGAAGACTGTTCCCTCCGTGTGCACATCTAGCCCTCCCCATCTGTGTGTGTCCCAAGGTGCTTCCTCATCTTGCTTTGGCTCCTTTAAACTTACTCTGCAATGTAGTCCTTTTATTCACACTCTCCTGCTTAAACGTCTATTCTTTTTGCAAGTATAGGGAGGATGACTTGCAAGTTCTGCCAGATGTTAATGGATGTTGGGAAGTGGGGAAAAGAACCGCTCGTCCCATCTTATCTCCAAAAACACTCCTTTCTCGTTGCTTTAAAGAACAAACACATGAATTTAAAGTATTTTACAGAGATAAGCAACATCTTTATGATATGAGATTCTGTTTAATGCCTTAACTCTTAGCACAGCGCCTAATATACTGTCGGTACTCAGAAATAAATAGACTGATATTCAAATATCACTATTTTCAAATCAATTCTAATACTGATTTAAGAGGAATAATAATTACTGTATGCTGGGACCTTGAAACCTCACAGCAATCTCATGAAATAGATACTGATATTATTATCATGATTTTATAGATGAGGAAACAGACTCAGAATAGTTGAGTAACTTGGCCCAGGTCACATGGTAAGAAGACGATTAAGTGTAGTTTTGAAACTAGCAATCTGTCTCCAAAGCATCTAATCTTACCATAAGTTCGTACTGTCTTGTTTTATACAAAACTCTCTACAATATCACATTATTAAAATCCTGGTGGTAAGTCTATGGGATCCAAGTTTAAAGGCAAACCCGTGGGAGATGACACGAGTGCCCTTCAGTGGTCTGGATCACACAACATTGCACTCACAAGGATGCAATGGAGGAAAGGGCTTTCTCCACGTGGCCAACCCAAGAGAGTTCGTAGATTTAGAGTAGACGTAAAGCCTGATTTTTGCCGAATGTGTTGGGGGTGGGGTACAGCTGTGGCAGAACGGGAAGGTGGCAGATGGCAGCTCTTCCTTCTCACTTGTTTTGGATTCTTCAATCTTCCACAGAATGTGAAAGAATGTCACTATGTTCGGAAATACTTTCACTGAGTCAACAAATAAACTAAATACTTGAGAAGTGCAAGGGAGAAGCTTGCCTCAGTCTGGCAATGCTTTAGTTTCCAGAAGTCGACGTTTGTTACCAATGGAGAGGCTCAAAAAGCAGAACTGCTGGTCATGGACATTTAACAGTAAGATTGCTTTGGCAAAGCTACATGTTGCAAACATCATACTTAATACGCTGTTTTTCTCAGCTTGATTTTCTAAAAGCAAGTGGTTTCTGGCTCTGCTTGATATTTTTTGTGATGTTTGTGCAAAGACACAAACCACACAAAAACCCTATATTTTCTAAGTTTTAAAGACTTGCTTTTCAGTGTGGCAGTGTGGCCCTAGCATAGGCATCTGTTAGGAGCTTGTGGAAATGCAGAATCTTGGGCTCTGCTCCTCCCTGCTAACGCAGAATTTGCATTTTCACAAGATCCTAAGGTGAGTCCAGTGTACATTAAAGTTTGAGAAGCCGTATTGTTGGCAATGACCTTCACAGCAGGCCTCAGCTTCCTAAGACTACCCACATCTCTCTGCTCCCAGAACATATAAATCAGCCGCTGTCCTCACTATTCCCTAAGAACTCCCACCCACTGTTGGAAGGTGTGTTTCTACGACTGAGCCAGGTACCTACCCCTTGCCTTCTACCAAAAAAACGCCTAACCTATGCTTCAAGTAATATTTTGAATGTCAGTTGTCCTTTGTGGACCTCTAAGAAAAAACTAACTTTTAAATATCTCTTCTCTCAGGCCCATTCTGCAAAGGCCGTCAGTGTTAACAATTTCTTTTGAAATGTTTCTGAAATTTTTTGTGTATATCCAAGCATCTGAAATATGTTTTATATCTATTTTTCATAAATGAAAAAAAGTGTATGTGTGTGTGTGTGTGTATGTGTGTGTGTGTGTGTGTGTATGTCTTGTATGATTTACATAATATATCTTGAATATCTTACCTTGTTATTACTTAGAGTATTTTAGAGTATTTTGGTATGTATTTAGGTAGATATACCAAAAGTTATTTAATCAGTCCTCAAATGATAAACACTTATTTTATATCCAAGGTGTTTTTTTGTTTGTTTTTTGTTTTTTGGGTTTTTTTGCTATTTCAAAAAATGGTGGTGTAAAACATCACTTCACTAACAATTTTCCCACTGGAAAAAATTTTCTGTAGGATTCATTCTCAGGAGATGATTCCTCTGAGTGGAAGGGTCTGTGCCTTTTAACTTTGGTAGATACACTAGACTTCCCTCCAAAGGTGTAGTACCATTTTATATTCTAGCATCAACATAAGATACCTGTTTCCCACACCTTTGTCATCGGTAGGAATTATCAAACTTTTTTCTTTGTTAACTGGGAAGTGAAATCTAGGCCAAGTCTTGACTTCACCTGGGAGTTTCCCATAGGAGTTTGCTAGGAGAAATACAAAGATATGTGGAAGAGAAAGGGAAAGTGCATTCTAATAAGAGGGGATATTGTATACAGAGGGATGTGAGGTTGGGTCTGAGGCAGTGGCCAGAGTTTGAATAGATGGACAGATGGCCAGATCACAAAGAGCTTGGCACACCTGCTACAGGAGGAAAGATGGGACCATGTTTGCAAGGAAACCAGGACAATATGGTATAGAGAAGCTAAAACCAAATATTTTGTTTTTTCTTTCCACCAGTTTGAGGGAGCCATCTATTCTTGCCAGGGCACTGACTAATACTTGTGGTGTCCTTATAATTGGTTTATTTGTTCCAAAAATCCTATTTAGATAAGGTGGGTGTGCTTGTGAGAGGGTTGGCTAATTGTCAGGAGAACAGTGTTTCATAAATCTGGAGACCAAAACATTTCTTTTCTTTCTGAGGTCCCGATCGTGTTAATACAAAGTTTTCTGTAATGCTTTTACTAGAAACTGCACATATGAAACAAAAACTCTTTTATTATTACTGCCACTTTCCCTTCTTCCAATATTAAATTATCACAATAATATTCTTTAGAAAATTTCATATGGGAGATTGACACCTGTTCCATTTTTTTTTTCATCCCAAAATGAGACAATAGCTACAGAACATTGACAACTCTTTTAGATATCCTGTTTCCCACACCTTTACCAACAGCATGAAATATCAAACTTTTTTCTTTGTTAACTGGGAAGTGAAATCTAGGCCAAGTCTTGACTTCACCTGGGAGTTTCCCATAGGAGTTTACTAGGACAAATACAAAGATATGTGGAGGAGAAAGAGAAAGTGCATTTCCTATTTCCTATTTCACTGCTTCACTTTTTAGACATAAAAAATAAGTATAATACCACTTTATCAGAGGACTATAAATTCATTTTTTATAAAAGAAGGAATAATTTTTCACAAATGAGCATATTTATCAAATTCTAGATCACGAGACATATGTGACTATGATGTATTTTAGGATAATGATGAAAATACCAGTATTAAGAGTCACTTATTTATTTTAATTATCAATAGATACATGAAATGGGTCTATTAAATGTAATTATATTAGATTTGGTTGTTATTTGGATGATCATATTCCAGTTAAACTTATTTACACAGAATATTAGAATTAGAAAATACCTGAGGAATTATTTAATTCAGGCTCTATGTTGTCAAATAATTCATATTAGCTTGGTAGAAATTTGTTTGGCTTTATCTTTAGGACCAGGTTTTGTTTGTTTGTTTGTTTGTTTGTTCTCAAAATAAAATCAGTGTAATTTTAAATTTATTTTCTAGCAATACTTACTTGTCTCCCCAATAATTGTTCCTTATACTCTAAAGAAAAAATTCTACATTTCCTAGGTTTTTCAAATCTCTCAAAGAATTATTCACCCTGATAATATAATTTAAGAATAGGGGCTGACATTTTAGAAAAAAACAAGTAATAACCCTGAACATCTGGCTGGCTAGTTATGTTAGTTATTGCATTTTTAAAAAGTATCTTTAGGGACAAGGTGAGAGAGTCCATGTATTCATCCATCGTTGGCTAGCCTTCCCTTGTCTAATCACCATTCTTAACTCATCAGTTATTTAAACATCAGTCCTTGAATTCAGCACCTTTTGAGTTCCAAATCCTGATATTGATATCAATGTTCTAGTTGCTCAGAAAATACTAGGAGGACTCCCTGTGACAGCCTGATGTATTTGATGTGAGTGTGTGATGGGAGTGTGTGATGCCAACTATTATAAACTACTATTTTCTGAATACTGTTAACATGTGAAAGACACTGTAATAAATCCCTTGGCATACATTATCTCTTTTAAATTCTGACAAGGAGACAGTACGGTTCTCACTTGGCAGCTGAAAACACTGAGATTTTTCAGAGATGCTAAATAAATTGTCTGTGGTTACAGAGCTAGCCACTTGTAAGGAAGGAGACTGTGTGACAACAAATTTTCACCCCTATCTTTATGGGGATAAGATGTAGGTTGAGAACTTCCACTCCGAACAGAAGACTCTAATGCTGACCTGAGTGACAGCTTCAGAAAAGCTGGAATTCACATATACTACCAGTTCATTTGGATTTCATTATATTTAATATGTGTTTAAACTTGCTTCTATTATTTAATAGTTTTTTTTTTCTGAATTAATATTCTACAATGGAATAAAAGATCTTTCAAGTTCTTCTCAGGTATTTACTTTAAGATCAGGTAAAGTTGGAAGTGACAGAGTGACCCTGGTGTTGGAGAACTAGTATTTTAAAGAAAGAATTTGTATTTCATATTGGGAATAATTTTTTAAGTCCACAAAAGTCTCTATATTAAGCCCAAAAGATTTTTTGTCAAGATAAATAAAGAAAGTAGCATGAATGATTGAAAGTTGCAAGGAGTTTCAAATATATTACAGCCATAAATGAATCCACTTCTTTCTTTTGGAATTTAATTTTTCCTTTTAGATCTCATTTGCACGTTGTTATTTAATTGACCATGGTGAATAATGTTATGTAAAGTCCAAAAATATAAAGGAACTAGATTGCAATGACAATTATTCAACAATCATTCCATAAACCTTTACTGAGACTCAATATATGCCCAACACTGTGCCATGCACTGGCTGTGGTCTGTTGTTATGGCTCTACTTTGTTTCATGAAGCCTGAGAAGATGGCTGAGTCAGTGCCATAACTGCAAAAGCTATAGTTCGGGTTGAATTGAATTTAATATCATCCTTTAAGAGGGGGGATAATCCCATTCTTCTGGAGATTTTAGGAGCATTAAGTGACATAATACATGTGACTATTAGTATAATAAGTGATAGGTTGAAATCATTCCATAAATACTTTAGTAACACATATAAAGAACAATTATTTAAGCATATTATACAAATAAATGTATGCTAAGTCAAGGAAAACGTATTAATCCTAGCAACTAGAGCAAAGAATTGATAACACATCAGCCCTTACACTATCGAATGATTTTGGAGCAGGAAGATTCTTGAAATAGGTTGCTATTGAAAAACACTTAGAAATATACTCACCGATGTGTTCAAGCTACATACACTATTGAGTCTTGCCTTGTAGAATAGTGAAAAGAGAACTAGATGTGCCAGGAGGAGATCTTGAGCTTTTATTTTCTTACCTGTAAAATGATAACAGTAATGGGACCTAGCTTATCGCATTGCTGTGGGTCTCAGAATGGACCATGTATATAAAATGTCTTGGAAAGACAGATATAATCACTAGAATATAAGCTATTATTATTTTGATTAATTGAAATATAGTTATTGGCACATTTTATACATACATTTTAAGTTAAGTCCCTAATTCACAGATATTTTAGAACAACGTTTAATTTGAATTTATAATACACTGTATTAAAAGCAATTGCTGGGCCGGCCGAGTGGCGCATTGGTTAAGAACTGGCTTGGGATGCCAGAGGGCCCCTGTTCGGATCCCACATATGAGGACCAGTGACACTGCCCTCCACAGCTAAGATGCTGAACAACAGCTCAACCTGGAGCTGGGCTGCCGCGGGTCGCCGGCGGCGTAGACTGCAGCCCCTGTGGCAGTGGGTTGCCATGGGCTATCGTGTGTAGCCAGCAGCCAGCGAGAGCAGCCAGCAGCCGCAGTGAGTGGCCGTCCAGAAGCCGGCGACTGATCTGCCTCACCAGGGAAGAGCGCAATGATGGTGCCAACTTGGGTCAGTG
>NW_017732221.1:167468-173241 GCF_001890085.2 Hipposideros armiger | reverse complement strand
CAATTCCCCAGTGCTGTTTCTATCCCCCAATTCCCCAATAAAAATCTTAAAGAAAAAACAAAAACAATTGCTAACTCTTGGGAAGTGTGTGTGTGTGTGTGTGTGTGTGTGTGTGTGTGTGTGTGTGTGTACTTATCTATTTCTACCATGCATATCAGCTTCAGAAAGAATCAGGATTGAATTGCTGATCTGTTTGAGGTAACAATTCATGGCAGATACAATTTAAAATTCTAAGTCTAGCATGTAATATATGTAATTTTAAGGACCAGGAGCTATCATTCAGTACAAATTCTAAACATGTGAAATTGAACTTAAACTCAATATCCATTCCAGCCCTATGGCTTTATGATTACATAATATGACTCCAACTGCCTTCTGTGAAGGGGGGATGGTCCTAAACTGAAGACCCTTGATCTTCTGAACTCCTTGAGAGGTTTTGGCACTTACTGCTGAATATAGCACCTGTGAAAAGCTGGACTACTGTGCATCCTAGAAGAAGAAGAACGTGTAGCTCGCAGAGCATCTTGCAGGGAGGGGGTGAGGAGCAGAGATGGGAGAGGGAAGGAAGAGGTCGACAGAGAAGAGCCCAAATCCTTAGTGAACTCTATTAAACCCCAAAGATGATGAGTGTAGATAAATTTCTGGTGGAAATTAGTGACAGTTGGAACCTGGGTCACTTTTTTAGAATGATAAGGTAGTATACATGGGAACAAGACTCCAGGACACAGAGGACGACGTAAGACTTTAAGACCCTAAGAAGTTGCAGAAGGTTTTTGGACCTCCAGACTGTAAAATTGGTAGGTACTTGAGAAAATTATACCCAGATATGCAAGGGGCAAAGAGTCCCAAGCTTATACCTGTGTTATACCAGTAAGAAATATATTTATTTACATGTAATTTTTACCCTGCCTGCTTCCAAAAGAAGAAATACTACATTGGCCATATTATTTCGTGTAATAGAACTTTACATAGTGGAGTTCGCTGAGGCATGTGGTTCTCAAATGTGGAGAGGGGGTAGGGAAGGTGGGAAGGGCAATTTTGCCCTTAGGGGACATGTGTTAACGTCTGGAAATATTTTTGATTGTCACAACTGGGGTTTGTTATTGGCACCTTGTGGGTAGAGGTCATGGATGCTCTGTAATATCATATGGTGTACAGGACAGACTGCCTAGCAAAGAATATCTGACCCAAAATATCAGTAATGTCAAGTTGAGAAACCATGACTTAGACCAACCTCTCATTATACAAATGAGAAACTGAATATCATAGAGGGTCGGTGATGCATGTCAAGTCACACAGTGAGTAAATAGAAGAGAAAGGTCCTGTAGTGTTTTTCCCATCACACTATGTAACTTCTAAAAGCTAAAAATTGAACTGCTGGGAAATAAAGCTTCTTACGGACGAATGTAGGCTTAATATGTACTAAATACACAGTTGTATAGATCTATAAAACTCAGTACTGCTTACTTTAGGTAATCTGGGAACCAAGAAAATAGAGAATTTCATTATGTAATATGTATTTGACTGCATGTAGGAAAACCATTTTTTTCATGACATTGAACCAAAGTACTGCCCCGCTAGTGGCTCTCAAACTTTAGCATGCTTCACAAGCACCTGGAGGGCTGATTAAAAGACAAATAACCCCGACCCAATCCCAGAGATCCTGACTCGGTAAGTCTATAGCGAGGCCTGATAATCTGCATCCTTAACAAATTCCCAGATGCTGCTGCTGCTGCTGGTGGGGAGGTCACTCTTTGAAAACCACTGGCCTAGAATACATGCTTCATGAATGTCGACCTATTATTGTAGGTATTTAAAACTATAATCGCACCAGAAAATGTAATTTTGTTTTAGCAGAAATTAATAATAAGACTAATTTACACTTAGAGAAATATAATCTACAGATGTCAGAACCAAAACTAAATTTAGACCCCCTCATAAACTCAAATCCCTTACTTTAGAAATGTAGACATTCATGTAACTTTTTAAGCTTCACTACTAAAACGAAGAATCCCTTTTAACAACAGCCAATCAGAAAGCACCAAAGGAAAATTATTTATAGACAATTTGAATACTGCCAGTGTTATCCTGAAGATACATAAATTCAAAGATTGTGAGTACAACTAAGAATGTATGCATTATTTTAATATTACATTTATGAGGAATATTCTAAATGCCACACTGAGTAAAACCTGGTCCAATGAGGCTCTCATGCCAAGCTAAGTCTACGGGGAACACGCCTATTGACATTTAGTAATATAAAATCAGGCCCTGAGGGACCATAACTGTCTCTTCAAATTATTTGGGAAAACACGTACATGTTTAATCAATTAAATATAGCATAAAATGATAAGCAGTATATTCCCATCATAAATAATCAATGTGCCACTGTTAATCATGATTAATAGCATGAAGAGTACCCTGGGAGAAATTTATCGCAGTAACACTCATTTTCAGTCTTTTAATTTAATAAAATAAAGGCAAGAAAATTCCAGACACTTAAAAACTCCCAATTTACCTAATGAGTATACTCTAATTAACCTGCCTCATGCCTGTTCTGATTGAGAGACGCACAGTAACTGAATATTCAACTTTCCATTTAGCTCTTTACATCATGAAGGCAGTTTACACAGCCTTCATTTTACTAATTCATGACATCCTGTCTAAGGGACTGAACTCCTCTTGCCAAGGGCACACAGGAAGCCAGACTCTCTCAAATGTGCTACATTTGCCTTCAGTTTTTTAAACATCCACCTATCCTTTAAATTAGGTGCCATCTGTCATACCGTCATCTCTGGTAAAATCTTATTAAAATTCCTAGCCCATGTCACACTGCTGCTGCAATCTCACCCTGCTACTTTTCCAGGCGTTTCTGCAGCATTCAATAAGAGCCTGCTGTTTTAATGAATTCCCAGACCAGGACACAGTGTCAGAGCCTAAAACCGAATCAGCACTATACTGTTTCTACTTTTCCTCAGGGAGTGAATAACTGTTGGTGTCAAACCTGGGATCATGCCTTCAAGTCCCCTAAATGCAGCACAGTTTGAATCAACGCAGTTACCCCAACAGTACTCAGTGCTGGTATGGGAATGGCACTCTTACTGCAGTATTCACGGTGGAACTAAGTAGGCAGGGTTTATTATTTGCTGAAGCCACAAAACTACCAGGTTAGGCAGGCTCCATTCTCATATTATCACAATCACGACAGAAGACACATACAGGAAAACATCTAGTTCATTTACAAGGGAAGCACATTTGTGATCAGACAAGGGCAACGGGAAGCCAAGAACTGCAGTAAATCTCTTTGAGCTAATAGCTAATAATGCTCCCCTGCAACAGCTCTGAGCAAATGGATTGTATTCAGAGTTTACACAGTCAAATCAACATTCATCCCTTGATGGTTAGAGAAGATGCTTGATAAGCAAACCCTAATTTATGATTCATTTACTCTAAAGTGTCTTAAAGCTAGGATTGCTAGAAGATTTACTATGCTTATTCAAACACGCTCACAGAACTGGAATCTCTTAGTAATTTCTCCCTGCACCTCTCAGTATGGCTGACAGGCATTTGCCAAGACTATAGCATATAAACCACTGAATCATGCAAAAATATTTACCCCCAAAGGATGTAGCAAAAGCTCAGCTTCCTCCAGCTTCCATAGCCCCTGAAGTGTTAATCTGAAGGAACAGTTCCATGAGTTTTCACAGGCCAGCCGTGTGTCTCCTACACTTGACCTAGACAGCCTTACATAAGAAGCATCGGGACTGGGTCGCTGAATGTCATCACCAGCAAGAGTAAGCAGTATTGGCAGCAGCAGGCAGGCAGGCAGGCTGGGAGTTTGCATGAAAATCACGAAGCCTTTCTTGTCTTTCTCTTTTGAAATGTTTTGGAAGGAGAGTTAAGAATAGCTCAAAAACTGGTCTCATTCTTTTTGTGGGAAGAATGACCAGAAGCATAAAGCTAAATCTTCCAGCAAGTGCAAGACACCTCTTTCAGTGTCTGCAGTAGACCTCCCAGAATGAATCGCTGCCTGTAAAGTAATGTGCCATGACACCTAAAATGAAGGGAACAGTAAAGCAAAGTAATGACTCAAAGGCTGCCACCGAGAGCTTTTGTCTTCCTTTAACTCATTGTGGTGAGTATAGGGGAATATGTGTATCTGGAATGAGAGTAAGATTTGGAAGTGTGAGTTGGTTTGCAGGACGATAACTAAAGGATTTGTAAAGACTATTCATGTTCCTTGTTGCAAGCAAGATGAGAGCATTTTTAACTTGTATATCTAATTCAGAATAGGGTAGATTAAACTGGTTGTACTTAATATATTTCAAATTCATATATTTTCATGAAAGTGATAAGAAGAGCAGGGACCTCTCTGTGGTGGTTTGCAGATAACTTGTCAGATGTGTTAGTTAATTACTTTCATTGTCAATACTGAAAAGGAAGTTCTGAATTTCAACATTCAGATTTTGCATATAATCTTTGGTTAGACTCTGAAAGCAACTTCTCAGAATGGAGCAAGAAGATCACTGTGTTTTTGAAATAAGTTTTTATGGACTCACTCCTGGGTATGGAGGATACTTTAAAATAGCAAATAAAAACAATGTACTCTCTCCACCTAATTTCCATTTAGTTATCTCAAATGTGCGCAATACTTGTCTTTGAAATTTTGAAATAATAAAATAAAAAGTCCTATATGCTGATCCTGAGTACAGGGATATGGTATTATTAGTATAAGATGATATTCTATTATATTATTTAATTATATATAAAATTGTGATTTGATATGGCGATGTGGGCTAAGACGTATGATTCTCGAAGCAACAGAAATAGAGAAGGCATGCATCATTTAAAAATAACCTTAATGTGTTGCTCTTAGCTGGGAAACTTGTCTACTAATGCGTCATGCTGAGAATAGAGCAGGGAAATAAGAGAATTTTGGATCAATGAAACAACACAATGACCTAATTCCACCCCTTCATTTAACCCTCAAGGAGACTGAGGTAGAAAGAAGTTAAATGGTGTGCCCAAGGTGAAACAGAGGAAGAGGTGAGTGGAAAGTGGTTTTCCTGAGATTTACACAGTATTTTGCCTGCTGTACTCCAGTGATTAATTGTGTTTTGATACTGCTGTAAAGGTATAATATACAATGATTATTTTTATTCTAGAAATGGCAGAAAACAAAGTGGAGTAGCACTAACCTGTTTTTTAGCAATAACCTAATTTTGGAAAAACAAGTTCTGTAATGGGTAGAATGAGAAATTTTATTCAATTAGTTCTTACAAGTAATGAACATGTTGGTGCAGCACTGAATTAAAATTTCAAAATATGAAAGTGTTTGGAACATCAAGTGAGGGACACCACTTTTGTGGTTCAGATTCTTTTATTTTGTTAATGTTGATTGTGGTGCTAGGTTTATCTGTCTCTTTTAGAGCTGATGTACATGAAATAAACAACCCATAGAAAGCAATGAACTGGAAAACAGAATGTCTTATTACTTTCAAGTAAACTGAGCCTCTTATAGTTAGGCACTTGTTTTTCATCCTTGTATCCCTGCCCCCAGCACAGTGTTTACTGGGTCCTCAATAAATATTTCCTGAATGGATAACTGGAGGGGTGAAATGCATTCATAATAATCTATGCATGGGAGTTGCATACGTTAATGCCTACTAGAATTCCTTGGAGGAGTCATTTTAAGAAATGTATAAAAATGAATCATGAATATATCAGTTTAATAATCACCTAAGTATGTGAATGCTTCTGAAATGCTTGTTTG
>NW_017732221.1:160646-161973 GCF_001890085.2 Hipposideros armiger | reverse complement strand
ATTTGCTTTCATACTACATTTCTCAACTAACTGGCTAACTATTTAAAAACCAAGACTGTGTTTTATTAATCTTTGAATTTCCAGCACCTAAAATAGAACTTTGCTGGGATACAGCATACATTCAATAACTGTTCCTTATAATAAGAAGTTGTGATTATTAATAAGAATGAAGATAAGCCCCATTAACTTTAAGAAAACCAAACATACACAAACTTGGGCTTATTAAATATAAAATGCTAGGAATAATGATATAATCTACAGAAAAATGCTTCACTTCATAAGAGACCACCAAATGTCCATTGAATGTGTTACATAATAGTTGTCTACACTTAGTTTTCTCAGAAAAAATCTATTTCTTAAAATAAGCAATATCTGTACTTCAAAAATCCAATTGTAGGCAATGGTTTGGTTAAAAAAATAATCTGGGTATAGTAGTGGTCTACTTTGTCTGTTCTCTACATATTTTGTTAAATCCATATGTAGGAACTATAAAAAATACTCTCTTTTGAGAAGAAGTTAGACATTGGTAGTCTATTTGAAAAGAATCAAATTATATAAATGATATTAATTATTAACAGTGTTTAAGTTTAATATTTTTGCCCTGTATTACATAGATGTTTTAGTTTTTCACACGTGGTTTATTATTTTAGTTTTAACATAACCCTGTGATAGGTGTTAAACAGATTTCATCACCCCGTCTTACTTCTCCTTTTATTAAGAAAAGATAGAGAAAGAGTGCACATGACTCTTCCAAGATCTCAGAGTTAGGTTGCTGACTCTTTCCTTCCGATTAATTAATTTACTTTTGAAATTTATTTTTTCCCAGGATGGGTCTCTGCTGTATTCAGTGTGCTCAGTCAAATTTTGAGTGTACCAGCAAATCAAGCAGTCAACAAACATTTATTTGCCACCCTTTATGGCTCTGCAAAGTCCTCAGGCATTTTTAGTCAGGTCTCCAAATTAAACGATTGTATTTGGAACCTAGCTATAGAAATGCTGTCTTCAAATAGCAAGACTTGGCTCCCTCAGACATTCTGAACATGAAAATCTGTGAGTACATAGAACTCTAAATCAGCAGGGCTCCCTTTGCTTAAGGTCAGAGTTCTCCTGTAGGTAGGAAATGGAGGCTGTAGATGCTGAACCAGGTAATCCAGACCCATTCGTTTGTTCCTTTTGCCTGATCTCTTTTTCTACCTCCCAAATTTCAGTTGGAGAGGCATTTGGAAAAATTAGATGACTTGCCTGAGGCCGCATAGCTAGTTGTCTTTAGGGCTTGACCAACATATAAGGTTTCTTGACTAGGGTCGAGTAAGTGAAAAATCAATTA
>NW_017732221.1:157622-159982 GCF_001890085.2 Hipposideros armiger | reverse complement strand
GTGGTTGTTTACCTGATTCCATGCTTCTATTAAGATGGAGCCAGGATATATCCCTGGTCATGGAATTCTGCACAAAGGGCTCTTTACAGCACATTGCACTGTAGGAGTCTATTCATCAAGTGTGGGGCCACATGGATGTGAGGTAAAAAATGCTGAGTGGGGAGTGGCCAGTCCTAACCGCCGTCCTGCCGTGGAGGATCTGGGTTACCTCTCAGGCCTCCACTTCGACTTCTGGAAGAGAAGCTCAGGATTTCAGAGATGGGCTCAGACTTGTGAGATCCAGTGATGAGTGGATCTTCAGAAATGCCAAGCTCTGTTATTATTCTGACTAACAATTAGTCCCCAGATGATTTTTATTTTGGGAAAGAAAATCTCAGAAGTGATTAGTCAACTAGCTGAACAGCTGCAAAAGTCTTCAGATTTGAAAACATTGCCCTCTTCGCAGAGGACAGGCAATAGGGCTCCAAATGTAAGCAGATCTTGCATAGTCAAGAAATTACAATGTCAGCAAGCTTAATTAGGTAGAAAAAGTTTCCCTCTAATTCTAGTATTAAGGCCCAAGATAATCAACCAATCATAGGATTTGGAGGCTGTAGGAAACCCTAATTTTGCTATTGCCCTTTATGGCTAGCTTGGCAAATGCAGAAGCAGATGAAATTTGACCTTGATTAGTGCTCTTTTTTAAAGAAAAAGCATTTATAGCATACATCATGACCTACAATTGTTTTTTAGTAATAAAAGGCAATTTTAAAATGTAGTATGCTAATAGTTTGATATTTAGTTTTTGAACCCTAATGAATTATTAGTCTAACAAACAGTAACATTTGATATATATTAATGAAAGTTAAAATCACATAAGCTATTTTATTTCTTAATGTAAATTCATTTTTGTAAAACAGAGCAGAGGAAATATTGCCCAAAGGAAATACCACATCTTGACCATATTCTCTCTGTAATCCTGCTTCTGTAGCATCCAGAGCAAATTTTGGAGGGGAAAATAGGAATAATAATGCCTCTCTCTTAGGGTTGTTATAAATTTTATTGGGAAAATATATAGTAGTCACTGTGATTGGTGGTCAGTCAATTTGACTTCTATCTTTCTTGTTTGCCTTCATTTAAGATGGGAATTTTGATTCCTGGTCAGCCAGAAAAGACTATTTTTTGCCAAGTAAGCCTTCAGATGAAAACAAATTGGAAATATTTTCTTTGAGTATCTTTTTTTAAAATATTTTCTTTGAGTATCTTTTTTTTAAATATTTCTTTTTTATTCTGACTTCTCTGTAACAGGAAAGGTAGGAGGGTTGGAAGTGTCCCATCTTTACAGAGAAAGCTCATTTTCAGCATGTGTGCTAACCAATGACCCACTGATTTATTGAACTTTTAAACTATCTTTGCTTCTAATGTACTCAACCATTGCTGTATATTTACTTTAGCTATTAGCAAGGAATATTTATTGGCTCCCTACCTCCAGACCCATCTTTTAGAACACACAACTCAATCATTATGGAATGTTTAAGGTCTGGGGAATACATATTACACTGTATGATAGTATCAGTGTTGAGTGATGGACTATAAAGTACATTGGAAGCAATAGTAAACACGATTGCCTCCTCCTTTGGTAGTCTGAAATATCTTCTTGGGGAAAGTAGGATTTCCCCTACTTTCCCCAGAGAAATGGAGGCGGGGATATCACAGGGGAGACTATAAAGAGGGGGGAGTAGTTAATATTCCCTGAAGGAAAAAGGGAAGGAGAGGAATATTCCAGAAAGAAGGAATAAGCCAGTTTAGCTAGAGCTGAGGGTTTGTGCATTATCATGATTAATCAAAGGAAAAGCTGCCAAGCTTTCATCATAAAAAATATTCTCCAGGGGAAGTCATCGAGTTCTATTGCCTATTAATTTCTATTGATGCATTTTATGTAGCATCTTCAATGACAGAGGACACTTTTTTTAACAAAGAAATGAAGGCAATAAGATGGAATTCATTAGAGGAATGATGTATGTGTGATATTTTAAAACTAAGCAATGTCATTGTCCCAAGCAAATTATGAGTCTTTAATTTTAATTAATGATCGCAATGTCCTTGAAATTTCTAAATATGTGACTTGGCATTTTTATTTAGTACTTATCAATTGATAGTATTTAGTGTACTATATTTAGTATTTATCAAGTAATATTGAAACAAGGCAACGTAGTGCTGTGTTTTGATTTGTAATAAAAAAAAACCTTGGTGTTTAGTCTTACATTTACCATTAAATATTATTTTCTTGTATGACCTTGATTTTCTTTCCCATTTGTGAATCTATGTAATCATGTACAAAATAAATGAGACTAAACTTAAATGCATTTTAATTCCTTCAC
>NW_017732221.1:151704-155932 GCF_001890085.2 Hipposideros armiger | reverse complement strand
AACTGAGTTTATCATTTCCCGCCTACCACCAAAATAATATAGTAACAATCAAACATTTGGCTTATCTTGCTCTGTCTTTTATTACAAGTGTCTAAGTTAGAAATTTGGGTTACAGTTTGATTTTCTCTTTCTAACTTTTTCACACCCAAACACCAAGTCCTGTCCACATCTACTTCCTAAGTGTCTCTCAGATCCATCTACAACTCTCCATTCTTACTGCCACTACCCTATTTCAGGCCACCGTCCTCTGTTGCCTGAATTTTTGCAATCAACTGTCCACGGGTCTCTCTGCTTCTAAGTCATGCTTCTTTCCAATCTGTTGCTCATGTTACAGCCACGAAGACCTTTCCAAATATACATCAGATTGTGTCTCTCCCATGCTTAAAACCCAGGCTTACCATCATTCTAACATGGGTTACATGATATATGATATATTCTTAACATGTTTTATTTACAATAGGGTGCACTCCCTAGAACCCCCTGAGGACTCAAGCACTTCTTGTAGTGTTGCAACCAATAGCTCTCAATTATGTCCCTCTCTGGGACACTCTTCAGCTGAAGAGAACCTACTGCACAAGGTCACACCCTTCCCAGGGCAGCCTGCCTCCAATGACAGCTCCATTTAGAGGCACAAAATTCCAGCCTCCTTTTTTGAATCAGAGACAAATCTTAAGGTCCAATGTCAGAGCTCTCTGTGGGATTGGCTGAAGACTTTGTTTTGACCATATTCCCGCCCAACTTCTCCCTTGCACACAAAGCAAGAAGTTGGGCAGTAGACTGCCTTCTTTGCCCCACAGGAGTCGATATTGAAAGCTCTTCCCAGTAAACTTCCTACATGAGAACCTTGACCTCTAAGTCTGTTTCCCACAAAACCCAACTTGATACAAGACCCTCCCATGGACTATTTATATTTAGCATTTCAACCTCATGCTCTATGACGTCTTCCCTTCGTACTCTGTCCTTTATCTGTCTAGTCTGGCCTAACCTCAGTTCCTGAAATATATAGTGCTCTACCTTTGAGCCTTGGCACTTATCCTTTCCTCTGAGCTCTCCTCTCCCCCATTCTTTTGGTCTTTGCCTAAGTGTCGCTTCTTTCAGGAAGCTTTTCTGATCCAGATTCTAGTTAAGTGCATTTCCTTTGTGTTCTCCTGGTATTTCCCCCCTTTCAGTACTCACCGCTTTCGTGTTGTATTGTTACAGTCCATGACCATGTCTAATCCGTATTCTTGACTGGCTATAGGTTCTGTGAGGAAAGGCAATTTTTCACCATTTTATCCTAGTGTGATTCAGTCAGTGTTTGGCTTAGGCTAGTCTCTCAAAAAAATGTTTGCTGAATGGCTGAAAGAAGGAGTGAATGAATGAGCTGTTATTTAAGATTGGATTTTCAGTGGTTAGAATTAAGAGATTCATGGAAGAGGAATTTATATGTTTATTTAGGAATGATCATATGTAGTTTGGATGACAGCTTTAGTTTTTACCAAATATACTCTTGTGTGTGTGTTAATTCAGACAGAAATAGTCATTAACTCATCATTCAAAGTCATAGATTTAAAAAACTCCATAATGCATAGCCCTCCATAGCAATTACTCAAAAAATGTCAATTTGGCTTCTGCTAAGAGTTTATCTCTAACTATATTAATATTACTTTAAAAAAAACTTCCATAAAAATCTGACTGGAAAAATTGTCAGAATCCATACTACTTTTCTCCTCTTCACCATCTACTTTCCTTCTGCTGTCTGGGAAATGAAGGGCCAGAATTGATCAAGTCTTGTTAGAGCAGTTTTAGTAAGTGATCTCAAAAATTAAACAGTTCAACAAAGATATTTGAATTAGTAAAATTTTTGCCAGCCTTATGCTATAAAATGGAAAAGGAGGATGATATTTGATATAAATGCCAACCATTATCCACACTGACCACCACAGGTTGGGTTTCCTGAAAACAGGGCAGGCTCTTGTGCCTCACAGCAATCAGACTTTGAGGCACCATATGCTCCCTTGGTGAAGAGAGTGGGGCTACCTATGCATTTTCAAGTGAGGAGGGAACTCCTGATAGACTAGGTGAATTCTTCAGAAAAGGGGAAAGCTCTGAGCTGTTTGATATCAACACTGACAATTGCTGGGAGAGCTGCACGCTGTCCTGGTAAAGGGGGTTTGAGTGGGGACCACAGCGATGATACTATTCCCCTACCTCTGTATCCATTCTGGAGATCAATACAGCCTGTCCATGCTGCTTGCCGACTCCTTTATTTAGACCTCATGCCCTTCCTTTGGAACAGAGGCAAGCTTGTACTAGAACTTCCTCCGTTGTCAGAAGTTATCACTAATTTTCTTAGCATTTTTTTTCCAGGTTAAAAAATAAAATAATAATTCTAGCCCAGAATTTAATACTAACATCTAATTTACTATGTTGTATATTTACTATTACATATATATATATATATATATATATATATATATATATAAAATCACTCATGTAGATATGAGGAAAGAATATTGAAATCTAGCAGATGCTTACAAAGTGTGCTAGTGATAACAGAAGCTATTGTCTGAAGTCCCAATATTATTCTTATTTTTAAAATACTTGGGGACATTGTTGGTATCTGTGGGAAATCGGCACATAATTATATATTCCCTCCCAGTGAAATTTAAGAAAATGAATTGGTGGTAAGACTATTAGAGGGATCTAGAGTGAGAGAAGCCACACCATGGGCCTACCTCCCATGTAAGAGCTTTGCTTAAGACATTATATACTTGTTCACAAAAAAAGGTGTCAACCTTCCATTCTACAAGTTCTATACTGAAGGCATAAGAATTTGCCCTTAGCCAATATCTCAGAATATTCATACTTTAGACCATAGTCAGAAACTGTAACATCAAACTCTGTTTTCTGACTCTTCTGAAAAGTTACAGAAGTGGAGTTTAGAGAGGATACTTGGAGGGCATGTGGTGCGATGCTTTCTGCAGTGTTTCCAGCCCCCAATATTGGATAAGCAGAGAGCTTTATCCTGGGACCATAGTGCTTTTTTTCATACACTATAGAAACTCAATAGAAGCACAGAATGGTCAAATTCTAGAGAAATCCACTGCAGATTTGCTTTGATTATCATCCCATTGTTTTCAGTAGTGTTGAATCATAGGAGGCTGCAGTCGAAACCAGTGCAGTGTCTGTTAATAGTCCAACCAAACAGTTGTAGTTCAGAAATAACATCATCTAAATGTGTATATTTTGGACAGTAGAGAAGGAAAATATCCAATGTGAAAATTGGCTTCAAACTCAAGCTTAGAAAGGATTTTAAATGAGATAATGTACAATAGGTCAAATTAAAAATACATGCAAATCATTACCTAAATACTGATTATGAAACTTAACACATAAATTGCTAAACCGGAAAGTAGTTGGACAATTCTTTGCTCTCTGGAGAGAATGAGAATTTCCAGGCCCACGGCCAATAGGCTCGCTGCCTGGTTAACTTCAGGCTGGTTGGACACTCACTCTCATTATTGAAAAGGACTATTAAGTGGCTCAGCTGTAGCTCTGGCAGGTGATATCTGGGGGACAAGAGAAGACCACATGGCCAAGTTTGTCCATCCCAAAGGGCTTCTATAACCTTTGCCAAGACAGAGTCTATCTTTGTCTCTGGCAGGAAAACAAAATTGTTTTAAGAATCACTCATTAGGGAAAAATCGTTACACTGGTTACAGACGTGTGTGTATATAGATGCATTTCAAATTTTAAAGCAATTTTATGCTTGAAGATTTAATTTTCTCTTAGTTTTTTGCATAAAACATCTAAGTTGACTCAAAAAGAACACAAGAGATCTTTAGATTTTTAACAGGAAATGCCAAAAGTTGGCTTCAGAGCTATCTTGCAGGACCAGCTCTTATATTCACCTCTTATCCCCTTGGCTGCACAAGCCATGGAACTTCTGCTAGTTTATACTTACTTTGTACAGGATGCCTGTGCTTGTTTGAGCCATGGCAGCTACAACTGACACAGGGTGGTCAGAACATTAAGGCCGCTGCAAGAAATCTCTCTCTGTTCACCACTTCTGATCTCATATGAAACACTGCATTACAGGGGTGGACAGGGTATTACACTTCCACGTGACAAATGCTGACAGGGATTGACAGGAGGGAGAAAAGAGCCAGCACGTAGGTTTCTTCTCCGTTCCCTCCACTTATGGACAGTTCCAAAGCATAGAATTGCCATATATATACACACGCGC
>NW_017732221.1:149687-150629 GCF_001890085.2 Hipposideros armiger | reverse complement strand
TATTTTCACTATCCTAATCCAAGAACCCTTCAGCTCTTGCCTACACTTCTGCAAAACCTCCCTAATTATGTATAATCCCTGCTTCCACACTTGCCCTGTTTCTACATCAGCAAGTAATCACAGTGACCTTTTAAAAATGTAAATCAAAATATATCATTCCACTGTTTGAAAACCAACAGCCTTTATCAAATTACATAAAGCCCTCCTTGATCTGGCCCTAACCTGTCTCTGGCTGCATTGTTTACCATTTGCACCAGTTCTGTTTCCTCTAATAGTTTGCACTCATTTACCCCCTTAGCGGATTTGCCCGCACTTTCCTCTGTCTGGAATGCTCTGACTCTAGAACTTTAAATGGCTTATTTCCCAGTCATTCCAGCCTTACATTAGATACACCTCCTCAGCAAGGCGTTTCCCTAGTGAACTAACACAGGTGAGCCCTTTCCTGCCCTTTCCCCACAGTCACTGCCTCTCACATCACCTTGGCTCCCTTTCATCCTAGAATTTACCACTGCTGGAAATTAGTTTGTTAATTCCTTGTTCAGCTTTTCAAAACCTTTTTCCAAGGCCCTGTCCCTATTCCCTCAGCACACACACAGTAGGATGTATGCTCAGGTGATCAGGGGTCACTAGCACTTTGTTCAACACCTGGGGCCTACCAAACAAGGAATAAATATTGATCTCCATTGTTTAAGTTTTGGCACTAGCATTCTGTTAAGCTGCTTTTAAAGTTCTTTCATCTTAGAAATGTTATTCTGAAACCTTAGGCAGATTTAACCTGAAGCCAGTGAAAGAAAAATAAGCTCATGAAGTTAGCTTATGTGATCAGAGCACTCCATGAAAGAACTAAGTAATATTCAGCTACTTATTTTAAAAGATTGGGTAAGGCTTAAGAAGATCGTTACAAAGAACTAACTGTTCACTGCTTAAAACTCTCATATTGTG
>NW_017732221.1:142964-143982 GCF_001890085.2 Hipposideros armiger | reverse complement strand
GCCAAACTCAAGAGAGAACAGCTGTAGAGGATACTTGATAATAATATTCCCAAAGCAGCCTCTGGCACACCAATGCCTCACTCCTTTTCCATCCTCCAATTCAACTCTCACATTAGCTTTCTGACTTTCTGTTTGTTCAGATGGTCTGACTTGGAAACTCATTTGATCAAATCTCAAAGCTCTTGATACTTCTACTTTACTCTCAGCTTGAAAATTGACTTCCTCCAATATTGATTTTGGAATGCCCTCATGGTAACGTCCTCCTTCCAGTTGGCTCCTCTCCTGGTATAAACTGCCCTTTTGAGTAGCATCCCCTGGGTACATGCCAACCTTCTCTCCTTTACAGTCCCCAAAGGTTATACTCAAATAGCAGGGAGGACTTGGGTAGACTGAGGGAAAGAGACTCCAGAGTGACAAAGGGAAGCAAAATAACATGAGGCCAAGGGCAGAGGCACAAAGATTATGATATATTCAGGGGAGCAGCTCTGACCAGTTGGGGTGACAGGATTGAAAGGGGGAATTGTGAAGGATTAAAACAACAAAGCAGGCCGGCTGAGTGGCTCAGTTGGTTAAGAGCTCGCTCAAGAGTTTGAGCTCTGAGCAACAGTGGTTTGATGCTGGCCCGAGCAACAACAACAACAAAGCATGTTGGAGGTGATAAGATTGATAGCACCATGATAATTAGTGTGGATTTTTATCCTGTAGGCAATGAGAGGACACTGTTTTTAAGCAGCAACATCTATTATAAACATTGATTGGATTTTAAAAAGGCTATTTTGGGAAGGCTACAACCAATGGATTGAAAACAGAAACTCTTACAACAACCTTGATATTAAGAGATGAGATCTTTGGTTAGATAGTGACAACAGATGAAAATAATGACTATTGTGAGAGGCATAATAATGCTCCCTAGAGGCCAAATGGTTTTTATTGTCTTGGGCTTATACAGACTAAATTACCAATGATTATTCTGGAGATTTCAGAGCAGACCATAAGAAAAAAAGGTTCTTACTGTTTT
>NW_017732221.1:128469-137959 GCF_001890085.2 Hipposideros armiger | reverse complement strand
AAATAGCTACTGAATCAATTATTCCACAAAAAATTCATTGGTTATCATTTCTTTTCCTGATACATTTCATATCAGAGAATGTAAGACTTTGTTAGTGACCTAGTCAAAATACTGTGTCCATTGGGCACCCAAAAGAGGCTCGATGATTATTTAAATATTTGGAGTATTTGACACCCTATTCCTTTATTCTCTTTTTGGTTTCTTTAGTATACGTTTGAGGTAATTTTCTTGTCCTTTTATGCTAATAAGCTATTTAAAATGTCAACATTAAAATATCACAAGAGACTAAGTTTTTTCATTACCAACTTTGTAGCATAAAACAGTAGCAGAAGTTTTATACTTCTTATAAAGAAAGCAGTTACAGAAAAGACAGCATGGCATTTCTTCCTAACTTTTTTTTTTTTATTCAGCTAACTGCTTGTGCATGCTTTATCCCAAGAGACATACTGATAGACTCAATATGTGTTGGTACGTGTAATATCCTGTTAGACTCAATATGTCTGGGTTAGAACGCTATCCTTTATTGTGGCCCAGAACATCCTAACACACAAAAATAAATCACAATTTCCTTACATAAATATAAAGAATAAAAATATAATTTCTAATAAAGTATGTCATTGTCTCTCTAGTCCAAGAAAAGGTCTTGTTCCTGTTATAAAGAAGCAAAACAACAGCCATAACAATAAGGCTCAAACTGGATTTCCAAAACACTAACCTAGCTGTATATATTAATATTCAGTTATATTGCACCAGTGAATTATATTTGCTGAGGCTCAGATAGCCATGGAAATGTAGTTTAAAATGGCTGACTATTTTGCTGCATTGTAAGAACTAAGGAATAGGAGTACATTGTGTTATGTTTGCCAGAGGAACATCAAATAGACTGGGGACAAAGAGAGTAAAATGTTTCCATGAGACTTATGTGCAAACAGTAACAGGGTTCATAGTCATTTTTTTTCATTCAAGTGCACATCTTTTATATCTATTTACAATTCATGTTTTTCTATAGGTCTTCATTTCTACCAAGCTAAGCCCATAAAACCCAAAATATCTCACATAATTGTTGGATCCACATCTACTATTGAGAGTCTTTCTTTCTGCTAGACATTCTAACTCTAGAAACTAACCTTTATGGGTCAGTCCACAATTTCCCATTGCTATAATAGCATAAATTTCATAAAATTTCTTCCAAATTAGAATGAAAAGCTGGGTACAGAGCATGAGACATCAAGTCTGCATGAAGTCTCAGGGGTAGAAGTGATGACAACGGAAATTATGGGGAACAAGACAAATACAGCCCCATTTCTTTAACATGGCAGTATTAGAGAGATAGGGGTCAATTTAAACAATAAACAACGTAAAATTCTCAAGAAATTAGTCAAGTTTGTGGAACTCGTCTGAATAAAAAGTCACCTTATTCTTTTTCTGGCTCGCATTAAGACAAGTTTAATTATTTGTGGAACATGAAACCTAACTGCATTTTGGAGCCTGAAAACTCTTCATTTCATTGACCAGAAGATGGAGCCATTACATAAAGAATTTGAAAAACTTGCAGGCCAGAATGAAACTAGAATTTCTCTTTATTATACTATCATTTTAAAACAAATTTATGGAATCTGAATAACCTGAATATCATCTTGTTTTTAACAATAGAAAGGAGGTGATGTGTTTTAACCTCACATATGCAAAGAAATAATATATTAGGCAATTAGCACTAGTTAAATAAGCATGCACATGGAAAATGCGTAGCTTCTGTCTTCAATGTGAGAGTTCTATAAAGAGACACATCTGTATGGTAGAACAAGATATTACATATTTGTATTATAGAATTGTAAGCACATTGGTTACCTTGGACCAAGGCAAATTTCAACAAGCAGGCAGCATTTGAGCTACTCCTCTTTAACATTCTTGTTTGGGATTCGGGATTTTCATATAACAGATGACCTGGGAGAATATTTTGTAAACTAGGAAGCACACTAATTTTTTTTAATCCATAATGTACCGTTCATGAACACCACTGTCGTCATATCCATTCATAACGATGCTTTTCTATAACTCTTTAAACTTTACCAAGATTTTCCCAATTTCTTTTATATGCTGTTCACTATTATCTATACTTATCCAGAACAGAAGACAAACAGAGAAGTTAAATGTCATATTCAACTAAGTAAGGCCACAGAGGCAGTAAGTAGCAGAGACTGAGTGAGACGGACAGGCGAGCTGCCTACCTCACAGCCTAGGCACAGTCTCCTGAATCCCTCAGCCGGCACTGCAACTTCTTTCATTCAACACGCGCTTGAAACAAACTAGGAAACTGAGGGAACAGCGCTCTCCTGATGGTTCAGCTTGAGTAGGAGTCGCCAAGAGTTGCGCGTAAAGAATACAGCACCTGTGGATTAAAATCCAGAGCAACTCCCATTGGTTTTTCAAGCTTAGCAACACCATTAGAATCACCTGAGGAGTTTCTAAGATTCCCTGAACCCAGGCTGCAGCCCAGGCCAAATAAAGCAGAATCTCTGAGGTGGGACCCAGACACTGGTTTTCAGGTTCCCAGGTGACTGCACGGTGCAGTAGTTTGAGAAGCAGAGGTCTTGACCAGTGCTTTCCAGGGGCAATGAACACACAAATTACTTGACATCTGGAGTATTCCTACTCCAAATATGGTCACTGGATGAAAAGCCTTAGCATCACCTGGGAACTTGTTAGAAATGCAAATTTGGGGCCCCACCCTCGACCTACTGAACCAGAAACCAGGCACGCAGCCCAGCATTCTGCAGTGGTTCTGACTGTGCTAACATCTAAAAATCATTACCAATCTCCTCCTCCTTTTATCCCTGACAGGTGGTAACTCGATCTTCCAAAGGGATAGAGCTTCGACAGTTTTATCCTAGAAACGGATCCATTTATTGCTTTTCCCCACAGTTGCTAAACAAAGGGACACATCCTGTTTGACACTGAGTCATTTTTCCCTTCAATGCCTGCTCTCCTTGATGGCTAGGGTGTTAATGTTCAGAGGGAAGGGATCAATAAAAGATCTAGCAAAAAAAAAACAAGAGAGAGGGGTTCCAAGATTTGTTGGAGCCTTGAACTCTGATTGATATTCTACATTTAGGATCCCCACTCCATCTAATAATATACTCCACATATATTGATACTGGCAATAAAATTCACATCATCTGTGAGTCAGGCAGAGTATTCAGAAAATAACCACGACCTTAAGCAGCAGCTTGACATTTCACCAGTCTTGTTATTTTGTTTGTTGCTGAGGTTTTGAACTACCACTCCCTAAAACAAATGAAAGGTATGGTCCCCGGGATCAGAGAGATCTGGATTTGAGCTCTGGTTTCAGCCCTTTCATGAGATGTATCCTTGGACAAGTTACCTGAGTTTATTTCCTTATCGCTGACATGCCTAACAAATCAGTTTTATGGGCTGCTCTAAGACAGGAGAGACTGAATATAAAATGTGTCACACTGTTCTTGCCACGTGGTAGAGGTGGGTTAGGTGCTGGAGCCAGAATGGACTAGCTAGAGAGCGCTGTTGCACCCAATCTCCTCCCCACTCCACACTCAGTGGCTTCAGGTCGTTTGCTCGAAACCGGCAGTGGAGGGACTATTTACACCACGGAAACTGACCGAAGGTCCATACAAACAAGAACTTTGTTTCTCCAGGAAAGTCAGTTATTAAACGTTGGCCAGCACATCACTGGCAGGCATTCCTTTTGTGGTTATTTATTTCCTGATGGGTTGATTTAGGAGGTAATTTACTTTTATGAAGCAAACAATAATAGCCAAACACAGCCCAAAGATCTGATATGAACGGATGGATTCCAGGAAAACCTTTCCCTGCCACCCTCTCCCACCACAGAGCCCCACATTTCTCTGTTAAATTCACAGACCTGTGGGAAAGCTAATACTAAACTAGGAGCAGACATGTTCCTTTTCATGATGTGAGTCCCTCAGAGCATTTTATTTTCAAGCCAAACTGACANAGAGAGAGAGAGAGAGAGAGAGAGAATGAGAGAAAGCTCTGTAAGAGGAACCAAATATAGCATTGAGCTGACAGATGATAGTTTTAAGAAATAAATACCCTTGGGCTACTGTATGACACCATGACCCTATTCAGATGACAGGAAAACACAAAAATCAACTTCACCTGCATAGGAAAAAATAACTTCCTGCATAGGAAGAAATGCACCAAAATACAATAATTGTTTATCTCATGGGAATATGACTTTGCTCTTTTTCTTCCTTTTTGGGTTTCTGGGATTTTCAAATTTCTACAAAGAACCCATGTGACTTTTGCAATCTGAAGAACTAGTACTAGATTTTAAGGAAATAATGAATGTATGTTTCTGTAGTGCAAAGTGGTCCCCCACAACATCAGGCATTGCAGACCCCTTTGAAACAGTGTGATTTGCCTAAGCTGCTGAAATGTGTTAGAAGCCTACCTGAGCTGGCCAGACTGCAGAGGACTGGTCTGTGATCAACGACTCATCAATGTTCATGGTTGCCCTCATTTCAGTTTATACCAAATTTGCAGCAAGCTGTGCAAAGATTAAAAACAAATGAGTGAGTGGATGAAGCTCCCCAGAGCCCTCAATCCTTTCTGAGCAACACCCACAGATAGCTATTATATCTATAGGCAGAGTGAGCAATCTGCAAAGTCAAAGGAATCCAGAGCTGTGGGCTGGTTGCTTTTTATATCTTAGGTAATTTAAGACTTACCTATTACCATATAGGGGAAGCCTTGCTGTCCACAAATAAACTTTCTACATTCATTTCTTACTACCCACCCTGCAGGGGCCTCTTACAATGAGGTCTGTGCAACTCATATTTGTTTACTGAGGTCTTCCTGACCTGGCTTCCCTCACTGGTCTAGCTTGCCTAATTTGATGTGCCTTACTTTTGCTCCCTTTGTTCTCTTGACGCTTTGAGCCATTTCAGTGGGCTCGTGATAAAAGGCCTCTATGAAGCATAGATCTCTTACTTACGTGTAGGTACCACGTAAAGATGAAACTAAATCCGCAGAGCCCCAGTACTGCTCAGCATGATCCCAACAGCTGGCAGGGAGGACGAGCATTCAGGCATAGGGAATTTAAAACAGAAGAATGCAGGGCTGGCCGAGTGGCTCAGTTGGTTAAGAGCTCACTCAAGNTTTTTATTAAATTCATTGAGTGACATTGGTTAGTAAAATATAGGTTTCAAGATGTATTTCTATAATACATCATATGTATATTGCATTGTGTGTTCACTGCCCAGAGTCAGCTCTCCTTTCTTCACCATATATGGGCCCCCTTTTCTCTCTTCTACCTCCCTTCCTTTCCTCTCACCCTCTGGTAACCACTAAATTGTTGTCTGTGTCTTTGACTTGTTTGCTTGTGGCTTTCAATCCCACATATGAATGAAGTCATATAGTTCTCAAATTTTATGTCTGACTTATTTCACTTAGTGTAATAATCACAAGATCTATCCATGTTGTCACAAATGGCAATATTTCATCTTTTTTTAAGGCTGAGTAATATTCCATTGTATAAATGTGCCATATCTTCTTTATCCAATTATCTATCAAAGGACACTTTGGTTGTTTCCATGTCTTGGCCAATGTAAATAATGCTGCAATGAATATAGGGATACATATATCTTTATGAATAAATGTTTTCAGATTATTGGGGTAGATGTCCAGAAGAGGAACTGCTGGGTTGTATGGTAATTCTATTCTTAATTTTTTAAGGACCCTCCATACTGTTTCCATAACAGTTGTACCAATATACACTCTCACCAACAGCGTACGAGGGTTCCTTTTTCCCACACAGCCTCTCCAACATTTGTTATTACTTGTCTTGTTGATGATAGATATTCTGACATGTGTGAGGTGGTATCTCATTGTGGTTTTGATTTGAATTTCCCTAATAGCTAGTGAAGTTGAACATTTTTTCATACAACTGTTGGCCATTTGTATGTCTTCTTGGGAGATTGCCTGTTCAGGTTCTCTAACCATTTCTTAATTGGATTGCTTGTTTTGTTGTTGTTGTTGTTGAGTTGTATGAGTTCTTTATATATTTTGTTCTTTATATATTCTTCTCCCATTTAGTTGGTTGCCTCTTTGTTGATGGTTTCTTTTCCTGGGAAGAATCTTTTTAGTTTGATATAATCTCATTAATTTATTTTTGCTTTTACTCCCCTTGCGTTTGAGGTCAAATTAATAAAATCCTCTCTGAACCCAAGGTCCATAAGTTTAATACTATTGCTTTTTTTTTATGTAGTTTATTGTTTCAGGTCTTATGTTTAGGTTTTTAATTCATTTTGAGTTAATTTTGGCATATTGTAACAGATAGTTGTCTAGTTTCATTCTTTTGCAAATGGCTTTCCAATTTTCCCAGCACCATTAATTGAAGAGGCTTTCTTTTCTCCATTGTATGTTCTTGGCTCCTTTGTAAAAAAATGTCTGTCCATATTTATGTGGGGTTTTTTTCTGGGCTCTCAATTTTATTCCATTGGTCTGTGTGTCTGTTTTTCTGCCAATACCATGCTGTTTTGATTATAGTCACTTTGTAGTACAAATTGAAGTAAGGTATACTTCAGACTTGTTCTTTTTTGTCTGAATTGCTTTGGCTATTCAGGGTCTTTTCTGATTTCATACAAACCTGATTTTTTTTGTTGTTCTATTTCTTTAAAAAGTGCCATTGGGGTTTTGATGTGGATTGGAATAAATTTGTATATTGCTTTGGGTAATATGGCCATTTTAACTATGTTGATTCTTCCAATCCATGAACATATCTTTCCATTTCTTTGTGTCTTCTTCAATTCCTTTTAGTGATGTCTTATGGTTTTCAGGGATTTGATATCCTTTGTTAAGTTAATTCCTAGGTATTTTATTATATTTTTTGGTTATAATTGCAAAAGAAATTTTCTTTTCTTTTCCTTTTCTGAAATTTCTTTGTTAGTATATAGGAATGCAATAGATTTTGGTACATTGATTTTGTATCCTGCAACTTTACTGTATTTGTTTATTGTTTCTAATAGTTTTTTTGTGGAGTCATTAAGATTTCCTATATAAAGAATCATGTCAACTGCAAAAAATGACAATTTAACTTCTTAATTCCCAATTTGGATGCCTTTTATTTCTTTCTCTTGCCTGATCTCTCTGACTAGGACTTCCAATACTATGTTGACTAACAGTGATGATAGGGGGCATAACTTTCTTGTTCCTGATCTTAGAAGAAAAGTTTTCAGTTTTTCACCATGAAGTATGATATTAACTGAGGGTTTGTCATATATGGCCTTTCTTATGTTGAGGTACTTTCCTACTATACCCATTCTATTAAGTGTTTTAATCATAAATGGATGTTGTATCATGTCAAATACTTTTTCTACATCTATTGATATGATCATATGATTTTTATCCTTTATTTTGTTTATGTGATGTATCACATTGATCGATTTGTGTATGTTGAACCATCCTTGTGCCCTGGAATAAACCCCACTTGATTGTGATGTATAATCTTTTTAATGTATTGTTGTACTTGATTTCTAGTATTTTGTTTAAGATTTTTGTGTCTGTATTTATCAGAAATATTGGTCTGTAGTTTTCTTTTTTTGTGCTATACTTACCAGGTTATTATATCAGGGAAATGTTGGCCTCATAAAATTAGTCTGTGAGCATGCCTCCTTCAGGTTTTTGAAAGAGTTTGAGGAGGACAGGTATTTAATCATCTTTGAATATTTGGTAGAATTTACTAGAGAAGCCATCTGGTCTTGGACTTTTGCTTTGGGGGAGGTTTTGAAGGATTGTTTCAATTTCCTTACTGTTGATCAGTCTGTTTAGATTTTCTAGTTCTTCATGATTCAGTCTACGAAGATTATATATTTCTAAGAACCTGGCCATTTTTTCTAGGTTATTGAATTTGGTGGTATATAATCCTTCGTAGTATTTCCATACGAGCCTTTGTATTTCTTTGGTATCCATTGGAATTGCTCCTCGTTCATTTCTGATTTTGTTTTTTTGTGTCTTTTCTCTTTTTTCCCTAGTAAGTTTAGCCAGGGGTTTGTCAATTTTATTAGTCTTTTCAAAGAACCAGCTCTTTGTTGCATTAATTTTTTTATTGTCTTTTTGTTCTCTATTTCATTTAGTTCTGCTCAAATTTTTATTATTTCCTTCCTTCTGCAAACTTTGAGTTTCATTTGCTCTTCTTTTCTAGTTTTTTAATATGTAATGTTAGGTTGTTTATTTGGGATTTTGCTTGTTTCTTGAGATAGACCTGTAATGATACAAATTTCTGTCTTTATACTGCTTTTACCATATCCCAATCATTTGGTACAATGTATTTTCATTCTCATTTGTTTCTATATAACTTTGATCTCTCTTTTTATTTCTTGTTTGACCCAGTCATGTTTTAGTAGCATGTTGTTTAATCTTCATGTATTTATGGCTTTTCTCATTTTATTTTTGAAGTTGATCTCTAGTTTCAAAGCATTGTGGTTGGAGAATATATTTTGTATGATTTTAATCTTCTTAAAATAAAACTTTAAAAATAAAGCTGAGGCTAGTTTTATGTCCCAATACATGGTCTATCTTTGAGAATGTTCTATGAGCATTACAAAAGAATGTGTAGTCTGATGTTCTAGGATGAAGGGGCTCTGAAAATGTCAACTATGTCTATTTGGTCTAATGTGTCATTTAAAGCTGATATTTCCTTATTGATTTCCTGTTTGAATGATCTATCCATAGCTGTCAATGGTGTATTTAGATTGCCTACTATAACTGTGTTTTTGTCAGTTTCTCCCTTTAGTTCTATTAGTAGTTGCTTTATATACAAGTATTTTGGTGCTCTCCGATCAGGAACATATATTTTGATAAGTGTTATGTCTTCTTGTTATATCGCTCCCTTTATAATTATGCAATGTCCATTTTTGTCTCTTGTTACTTTTTTTATCCTGAATTCTGTTTCATCAGATATAAATATGAATACACCTGATTTTGTCTGGATGCCTTTTGCTTGGAGTATCATTTTCCACCTTTTCACTTTGAGTCTATATGTGTCCTTCCCGTTGAGATGTATCTCTTGGAGGTAGATATGGTTGGGTTTTCTTTTTAGATCTAATTTGCTACTCTGTGCCTTTTTATTGGTGAGTTCAAGTCAATTTACATTTAGGGTGATTATGATATATGAGGATTTCCTATAGCCATTTTATCTTTTGTTTTCTGGTAGCTTAGTGTCTCCATTGTTTCTCTGCCTTTGTGTTTCTGTCTATTAATTTAGTTAGGTGGTATTCTATATTTTTTTGTTCCTCTTTTTTATGTTATGTGTCTCAGTTCTGGATTTGTTTTGAAGTGGTTACCTTTTTTTTTAGTTAAAGAAAATTTCAAATTATAAGTAGGTAATTTTTTTTCAGCATGCATCTTCTCTCCATTCCCTTTTGCAAATTCAGAACTTTACTCACCCCCCCGTTTTATGTTTTTGTTGTCACAAATTATCCCTATTTATGTT
>NW_017732221.1:125755-126999 GCF_001890085.2 Hipposideros armiger | reverse complement strand
GTCCTCCTCCAACTGAGAAAACAATCCGAGACTGGCTACGGGAAGAAGAAACCCTACTGAAAACGCCACAGAAGAAGAAGGCCATGAGAGGCAAGTCAGCAAAATGGCCAGATTTAGAGAGGGAATTGAAGATATGGATTGAAGAGCAAAGGGCAATTGGGTGATTCGTCATCAGACACAGATAAGGACAAACTAATGGTTGGGAGTTTTGACAGTGATGAGGAGTTGTATGAATTTTATGATGAATAAAACGTGCGTTCAATAGCTTTATGTAATACATTTTTTTTCAAATTT
Source organism: Hipposideros armiger (assembly GCF_001890085.2). Classification (NCBI taxonomy): domain Eukaryota; kingdom Metazoa; phylum Chordata; class Mammalia; order Chiroptera; family Hipposideridae; genus Hipposideros; species Hipposideros armiger. Next base: position 126,705 of record NW_017732221.1, on the reverse strand, counting down.
TGAGCCCCAAAATTAGGTGCATTTTATACATGGGAGCATCTTTTACATGGGGAAATATGGTATTTCTCTTCCCAGGCATTTACAGGAGTGAATTCTGCAGCAGGATGTGAAGAGGTCTTTCTTTTGCTTTCTAGTATGTAGCCCTGGAACACTTTATTTTCTCTTGCCCTGTTCCAGTTTCTCATGTGGTGGGAGATGTTTCAATGAGCACATCTCTCAGATGTGTTTGTGTGTAGCATGGGGGACTTTTTGTTGAATTATAGATGTGCAACTTGTTGTAACCTCAAAGGGAGCGATCAAGGAGCACCCTTCACACTGCCAGGTTTCTGACAACACTGTGGGATAGATTTTGTAGGTTGAACCAATAATACTTGTTGATAGATTGGATGTCTATGTAAGGGAAGGAAACAAGAATGTTCTAATTTTTTGTTTTACTTTGAGGACCAGGGTAGCTATTATGCTTATCAGCTAATTTCTAGCCTGAGAAAGGTTTTAAAGAAAATAAGTTGTCTAAATAGTGAAGAAAAGAGAAAACTTTAGACTTATTACAAGTTGAAGAAAAGAGAACAGTTCATATTGTACTCTTTATTTCAAGCCCTTCCTCCTAAGATAAATGATTAATGCATTTATGGAATATCCATTTCTCAAATATTATTCCTACAATGCAGTAGGAAAACAATGTTTCAATTAGATCACCAAATAATTACTCTTGTAAAAAGAATTAAAACATTATCAAAATTTACAAAGTTAAGTCTCATGTTTAATAACTTTCCTTGAATATTTTTTCCATTTCCTTACTACTTTTTTTTTTTAAGATTTTTACTGGGGAATTGGGGGATGGGAACAGCGCTGAGGAATTGGGGGAAGAGGAACAGACAAGTTGCTGTTGTTTTGTTCTTCAGTCTAGTTGTGGAGGACGTTGCTTCACTGGCCCAAGTTGGCACCATCAT
>NW_017732221.1:120512-122715 GCF_001890085.2 Hipposideros armiger | reverse complement strand
TTCTCACCTATAAAAATTTATTATAAAATTAGTTCTTAATTTCCAATATTTAGAGGAACATCCAGGACAATGATAATATCCTTGTTTCAAACAGAAGCACAAAATGTTTACTTTATCTATAAATTTCAATCTTTTCTCATTAAATCTTTGGCCTGAACTGTCAGAGTGAAATGACTTTCAACTTAAAAAAAACAACATTTATTTTTAGGAGTGAGAAGTAAAATAACTATTAGGAATGAAAAGTTAGCTCTAGAGTGATTTCTTTTTTTTGTGACAATACAGCTTATAGGTGATTGGAATGAAGGACTAGAGTGAGTAATTCTAGAGTTACAAAAATTTACAGTAAAAGAATCTACACAACCTCATTATTATTTTTAAGTTCTGACCCCAAATTATGAAGCTTTTGAGAGAGGAGCATCCTGATATTCTTTTTCTAAATATCATAAAATAAAATAGTATATAACATAATAGAACATATAACAAAACATAATCTAATACATGTGATATATACATGACTTATAATGTATAATGAAATCAATATATTACTCTCTGATATTTATAATCATTCAGATGTAATCATTTTTATTTCCTACTCAAAATAAAACTCCATGAAGGAAGGGATTTGTGTCTGCAATGTCTGAAACAGGGATGGGCAGATTGAAGGTGCTCAGAAGATATTTATTGAATGAATGAATGAATGAATGAATGTGTATAATGTTTAGCTCTCTTTGAACATAAACTGAATTTTGCTAAATTTGACTCACAAGAGATTAATTAGGAGTCAAAAAACTTTGAATTCGTGGATTTGTTTTCTTAGTCTAAGGCAGAAGTGAAGGTGTCCACAGCTCTAAAACTCTGAGGAGAGACAAAAATAAATGGGGTTTGGGTGAACCTTAGGATGGTTGGAAAATCTTACCTGTTGTCTCAATTTATCAGGAGTTTCTCTTAGACCTCATCTTGGAAATGCTTTCCTTTTCACTACAGTAAAGAAGTTATCTTTGGTAGTACTCATCTCAAGTTTGCTAAGGGTTTAACATAGTTAAAATCAATTCTATTGAAAATTCTTAAAGGTTATGAAATCTTAATGCATTTTGAGTTGAAATATTCCCATTGGAGCCACCTGCTAGTTTGTACAGTATGTAGCCTTTACAGGCTGTCTTCTTTCACTTAGTAATATAGTTTGTCTTTGTTTTTCATTGTTCTGACTGATTCATAAAGATATTCCAAGCTGTTGCCAATAACCTAGTGGAAGTTAACTAAAGAGAAGATATTTTGTCTTGTATGAAATAAAACCAACACTAGGACATGCTAGCGAATGTTTCATCTGGAAGAGGAGCAAGTTTTGGTCAAGTCTATTAGGCTTTCAAAATTGTTAGCAAGCTCTTAGTCTTTTCTATATATTTACTGTGCATCATTTTATCTATTACTTTGTTGCATTTAAATTGTTTACAAAAATATTTTAAATGAGATTCAAGCTAAAGAACATAATACAGACCTTACACATGCCTCCTAAATGTCTTAAAATTGACTCTTTTTTTCTTGGGTGGATCAATTGGTAATGTAGGGATTTAGTTACATGACTCAGAATAGGGAGTAAAGTGTAGTATGTTTTCTCTATTGATTGTTTATAGCTATCAATTATTCATGTTCCTCTTCCTGTGTGCATCAAAAGCTGCTGCAGCAAAAGTCCTCTCTGCTCTAGCCACTATGCAATTTTTTTCTCCCTTGAGATAGATTACCATGTACTCTGCAGCTCACTTTGCTTGGATTATGGTATAGTATTATCTATAGCAAGGAGGAATTTAACTCTTTTGTTGTGGGAACTTCATGTGATTGCCAATCAGTAGTGTTGAAATGGATAATGTACTGTTCAGTGACTGATTTTATTTTGCAGTGACTATCACTGACAGCACAGAGCTCTCTAGGAATATTTTATGCTTTTTTTACATGTCATTAAAATAGAACACAAGGTTGAAATAATGCCCCTGCACAGCAGCAATTATTTATAGTGTATCTTATTTAAAGATGAAAGCAGGATTGGATGCTCACAGCTAAAATAAAATAGAGCTTTGGATTGGCTTTTTAGCTAAAAATGGGAACTATCACCTCCAAATTTTTTCTTGGAATAAGCTAAACTTTTGTAAATATGCAAGTATTCTCATTTTAGCATATTGTTTGAATTCATGAATATAAAAAATATCTT
>NW_017732221.1:118833-119912 GCF_001890085.2 Hipposideros armiger | reverse complement strand
CTTTGGCCCTAGATTTAATTTCCTATGTACCTTAGGACCAATGTCTACATGTGATAATCTCCCTCATGGATGTTGTAAAATACATCACAATTAAAATTTTTTCTATATAGGAAGTTCTATCGTAACACCTCTTTTTGTCTTTTTCACATCTGTGTTTTTTAGTCTCTCTCTCTTTCTGTCTCTCATTCTTTACCCATACCTCGTCATCTCTAAAGTATGTTCACATCTCCTTACTTTTAACTAGCCAGAACAAAAAGTATGTTTAACTACTTATTATAGAAATATAATTTGTTCTTTTTAATTTAAAAAGCAAATGGATGAAATACCTTCTATATGTTTACTTTGATAAATCTAAATAAAACCACTTTATCCTTACATAACTCCATTTTTGCCTGCACATGAATAACTTGATAGGAGAAAGAGCCCATATTCCTGAAATAAACTTATGAAAAAAATGCACCATGGCCATTTCGTTTCGAGCCACTATCAATAAGAATTTCTTAAAAACTAGATTTACAATCCTCGGTAGGAGGATAACAGCTAAGCAAAATGAGTATGTGCTTGGTGAATTATAAACTCAGCATACTTTATTGGTTGATGCATAATATACCACAGTCATAGCATTTTAAGTAGAAAGTGACATCTGCCTCATTTTATAGATGATAGAGGTCCAAAAGGATAACTTGTACAAATGAGGAAAGTTAAGTGGCAAGAAAGCAAGTTGGCAAGAATCCCAGTTGAATGCACTTTCATTCATACTAGAGACAAGTCTGAGTTGAAAAGCTACCTTCCATTATGACTTGAAAGCTTGCCATACACATTTAAGGTGGACAGGTGATGCCGTACATACTGTGCCCAAGTCATTTTCTGCAGACATATACCATGGTCTTAAAAAGCCACCTGCACATCAGGAAGCACTTCACTGGGGGAAAATATCAACTTTGCTTCGTGCTAAAGGATGGCTACACCATACTGCATGAGCAAGCAGAAAAATGTGACAGAAGAGATTAAAAGTTGGGTCATTATTGGTATTTTTGGGCAGCACAGTCCAGTGTTAGGTTGTATAAATAATAGTAAAT
>NW_017732221.1:114422-116269 GCF_001890085.2 Hipposideros armiger | reverse complement strand
CATGAAAATATTTCTATCTAAATGACAACTAAGTAATTTCTTATCGCTGTGTAATGTTCTGTCAAAATAACCACACAGTGAAGAATTTTATGTTGTTTTCCAATTTATGATCTCCACAATATCTTCCTGTCTAAAATTTATAATTCTAAAAATAAATGCAATCCTAAATTAGTGGGCAAAGGTATGGACAGATAATCAAAAACAAAAGGATAGAAAAACAGCTATGGTAATGAAAGGGGAGAAAGCAAAAAATCATCAATTGTGATTCATAGGCATGACGGGTTGGTTGAGAAATGACTACATTTTATAGAGTTGCCAACTATGAAGTCATAAGAAATGGAGATGGCATTCTTGAGGCCTTAACTTGACTTTGAATTCAGGAAGAATTTTCACGAACAGTCACCAATATTCTGCTATTAATATGATCATTATTCAAAGGGCATTTCTCATATGTGCTAAAACTGGAAGTGATTTCAGATTCTGCTTTGGTCTTCTAAGACACACCTACATAGAGATGCAGTTGCTACCACTGTGAAGGGTGAACTTGGAAATCAAATACTGTATCAAAGGGTATTATGTAATTCTAACAAATAGAAAACCTGTGGCTTTGGGACCTGTAGTGTGAATTCAGGAATTCTGACACAGAGGGTTTTGTTTTGTAAAGTTTTATTTTTAAGGTTCCTTCATTTTCATTTTACTAACTCACTCAAAAGTTAATTTATATTTAAGAATTCAGAAACTTCTCTGAACCATGTGTGGAGTTTGGTTTGATTGAAAATTAAAATCTGATTAATAAATGGTCTTACCTACAATGGAGAGAATCACAACCACAAAATCAAAAATGTTCCATCCTACAGTGAAGTAGTAGTGCCTGAGGGAGATCAGTTTCAGCACACATTCTCCAGTGAACAGGACAATAAAAACCAGATTTATCCAATATAAGACATTAGTCATGTCGTCACTCTGTCCATCTCTTTCTACCATCATGGTTACCATGTTGAGGCAGATAAGAACCATAATGGTGATATCAAAAGCTTGATTTGTTACTAGGTCAAATACACATCCTTGGAGTTTGTTCTGCAAAGAAACAAGAATAATATGGAATGTACAGTAAACTTTGCAAGTAGTGTCCACTAAACATTGCCGCTTAGTAAAAAAAAATTTTAAAAAGGTACCTATCTTAAAACTTGCATAAATTATCCTTGGTCACAAGTTCATGTTTTCTATAAGAAATGTTATTAATGGGTTAAATCAAAGTCAAGAGTAGATGAGACTTTTTTTGTTGTTGCCTTTAAATATATCAGACCAGTATTCAGTTAGCCTTGTACACTAACATTTGTTTTTAAGCTTATCTACCCTAGTATGTTATATTTGATCATCAAAAGTACATTTATTTTGATTTTCTTCAGGCCACTATAGGAGTAAGTTGTGTAACTAATATAAAAGTAAAAGCATATACAATTATTTTTCATTTTTAGAGAAAAATAAAAAATAAGAAGGAATATTAAAAACTAATTTAGTGTTCCAAATACTTATATTAAATTTTATAAAGATTTTATTCAAAATATTGGCAATTGTGTTAAAAAGTTGTGTTCAAAATTTTGTTTAAAATACAGTAAAACCTTGAATTGTGAGTAATGTGGTTTGTGAGTGTTCCGCAAGACGAGCAAACATTTCTAATACATTTTAATGTGATATATGAGTGATGTCTTGTGATACGAGTAGTTTGTTTCTGGAACAAACTATGCTCACAAACCAAGGTATTACTGTATTCATGTTTAAGAGATAGTTGTACATTAAAGATGCTGAAGATATATACATACACATACATATATATATATATATAT
>NW_017732221.1:105665-111672 GCF_001890085.2 Hipposideros armiger | reverse complement strand
ATTTACTGAGCACGTATTATTGTGTTAAGTGCTCTACTTGCATTTTCCTGTTGGATCCTCAGAACAATCCCATGATGTAGGCATTGAACTGGTTTCTTTATACAGTCAGTAAACAGGCTCTCTTCAGAGAGGTAAAGGAATTTGCAAGAAGTCAGTCGCATAGCTTGTATGAGTACGATAAGGTAGAGCCAGAATTTGAGTCAAGGTCTGTCTCTAACTGCTGCACATGTAATCACTAGGCTACTGTTAGGTGGAAGTTCTTCATTTTGAGTGTACATACCAAGGGCTCCTTGGAGCTACTGTTTGAAAATGGCCAAACTAAACTAAGGAGCTTTTAAAAATTGTAGAATTTAGTTATATGTTGACCAGTACTTACATTAACAGAATCAACAGCTGCATACATAATATCCATCCATCCCTTAAATGTTGCCTGTAAATATAATATTTATAGAATCTGAATATGAAACTCATACTCTAAAGCAGCCATACATGAGTTTAGTTCATTTAATGTTACATTTATTAAGCAATGTAAAATCACTAAGTTTTACTGTATTTCAAAGTATCAATTTAATATAAAATTGCTATGCCAAGAACAAAAAGAACACATTCTCAAATCACATTCTAAATCTTATTCCTAGTTTGTTATTTCCAGGTTGTTACAATTCCTGAGAATTTTGTACATGAGCTTTTATTTTTTTCAGGGGTAGAGGAGGGTTTTATGAAAAAGGCCAGAGACGATTTTCCTCCATTTCTTAAGGATTCTCTGTGCTAGCGGTAGTCCCTCCGTTCCCATATAGTATAAAACTGGCAGTCCAAAAAACAACTATTCATTTTTGGAGTACTATTTAGATGGTGCAATGGTGCAAATGACACCCATAAGTGAATTATAGATTAATAACTCTCAAATGCAATAGAACTTATGCCTTTTTTAAACTCACTTTTATATGCATATGTTCTAAGAAACAGCAAGTCTCTTTTTAAAGACACAGAGTACTTTATCTTTCATTTCTAGTTAACAGATTATTTAAAATAATGATGTATCCTTCATTCAGGGCCCACTAAAATGTAAAGCATTCATGCATGAAGGGGGTTACTTACAACTTGAAGCAAAGACAGGTAACCAAGTCCAACGTTATCGAAGTTCACCTTCAAGTTTTTCCATCGCACATTTTGACTAACATTCATCAGTGCAAAACACTCGGAACGATTGTAAACTTGAGTGTCAGGAAACCGTAACCCATTTGTGGTGTTAATACACTCATAGAACTTGCCAGCAAACAAATTTACTCCCATGATGCTAAATATTAACCAGAATATTAGACACACAAGTAGCACATTCATGATGGAAGGAATTGCACCTATGAGGGCATTCACGACCACCTAGTATTCAAAGAAAGAAAAGAGTAATTAGGATTCATAAAAATTGTAAATGGGCAACAGTAATAAAACACAGCGCAGAATTAAAGAAATTAGAAAAGCCACTCTTAAATGTTTAAGACATTAGATTAACCAGCCAACATGTATTAATTGAATGCCTACTATGTGCTCAGCAGCATGCCAAGCAAGACAAAATGAGACAGGAGCCCTGTGATCAAGTTGTTTACAAAAATACATGGTGAANGGCTTCTGGATGGCCGCTCACACTGGCTGCTGGCTACACACGGTAGCCCATGGCAACTCACTGCAGCAGGGGCTGCAGCTTACGCTGACGCTGGGGACTCATGGCAGCCCAGCTCCAGGTTGAGCTGTTGTTCAGCATCTTAGCTGTAGAGGGCAGTATCACTGGCCCTCATATGTAGGATCCGAACCAGGGCCCTCTGGCATCCCAAGCCAGCTCTTAACCAACGCGCCACTTGGCCAGCCCCTACTTTTTGGTTTTTTAAAGCTATTTCTAGGTTTGCTCTGGGAGGCATTAGGAATGGGGAATAAAATTATTTTGGAAGCACAAGTTTCATTCTTACAATATTTACCCTATTATGTGTTGGAAAGGTGAATTTTATGAGAGGTGGTTAATGGTTATATTAAGCCTAACATACTTCTCACTGACTCATCCAATGTGGATTTTGCATCTAGTATCTCACCAAAAATGCTTGTATTAAATGACTGACACTATACTGTTTAGTTATGTGACAACTCTGTAACAGTTTGTAATGCTGATCAGCTTTTCTTAATACTCTGTCCACCCTCCTCAAAACTCTCTTTTTCATGCTTCTGCTTGCATGCATACACTCTGGTAGACCGAATCTGCTTCTGGATTCAACCATCCCTAGGAAGCAATGACTCCTGGGCATGTGTCTCTAACCCTGATGTCTTCATTGAACTTCAGACCTCTTTATTCAATTGCCTGCAGGACTTCCTTACTTTGGTCCATTGTACCTCAAACTCAACATATTCAAAATTAACTCTCACTTAGTGTTTAATACTCTAGGCTACCCTAGCTAAATTAAGCTCTTCTCCATTATATTCCAATGATACAATATGGAAATATAGCATAGTACTATTATCATTGGCTGATTCTTCTAAGACACAGTAGATACTCAATATCATTTTATGGAATTTACAACGGAATCCTAGAGTAAGAGGTACAACAGAAAATCCATAATAAATTATTGCCCTTTAAATTTCCTACCATGTACTTATGTACTTTGGAACTACTTACTACCAGTCTCTTTTAGCTGAAGAAACTGAGGCTAAGAAAATATAGTACATTGTTAAAGTTCACATTCACATTGTTAGTTACAAAGATTTAAACTCATGATATTACATAATGTGCTGCTGCTGTGTATATGTTTGCATATTTACATTTATTGACAATTCTTAAAGACATGAGATAGTATTGCACTCTGAAAAACAGATCTTAGATTCCTTTAAGTGCTTTCGATGTCATGTCTAATTTGCTTTATTGATCTTATGAAGAGGAAGAGATTAGTTTTGTTGGTTTTAGCTCCCAAGATGACAGAAACAGGAGAGAGAGGGGAAAAAAAAAGAGTTCCTTATTCTAGGAGGAAAGGACTGGACAGGAAGAAATGCTAATAGGGAAAAAATGCAAAAGGCTGCCATTTTAAGCTGCCTTAATGATTCCTCAGCTTTGTGCAGATCAAAGGGCTTTGTTTTTCTATATAAGCACTAGCTTCTTTAGACCAAGCTAATCATGCCCATCTCTAGCTCTACACATGAGAATTAGTGAATTTTTAACTTTATTTCAAAGGAAAAAAATAAAATATGCTCATCAGCAAACATTCACTTCTTGCTTGCAGTCATTCCTCAGATTTCTCATATAGACTCTGGCTAGCTCACAAGCTCAAGTAGATTGCTTCTCTTGTTCTTTCTGGCTCCCTCCCAGATCCTTTTCTGCCCATAACGTAGTTCTAAGTGGTGCTCTGGCTGAGCTTTGTAAAAGGCAGACCTATTTGTCTCTCAAATAAATGGACAATGTGTAATTCTTTAGAGATACACGTATATTTTTCTTTCAGTTGCAAGTGCCAGGGCAAAATTAAGTGACTTTAAACCAGTGAACAATCTTTGTTCATAATTTAGGGTCGAAATGAGATGGTTAGGGTCAGATGAGTATATAAAAGGAAATAAATTAGGCAGAAAAATGAAGCACGGAGGAATTCTTTCCCTATTTCTGTTTCCTCCCAATCCTCTCTTATCAGAACTGATTTAATTGAGGGTACCAACTGGAACCAATATATCAAAAAGTGCTGAGTTGTTTATGGAGATTACAAAAGAATTCTATCTTTACTAGTTTCTTGGGATTTTTTAAGAAAAAAATTTCTCTGTAGATTTTGGTATCTATTTCTCACCTATAAAAATTTATTATAAAATTAGTTCTTAATTTCCAATATTTAGAGGAACATCCAGGACAATGATAATATCCTTGTTTCAAACAGAAGCACAAAATGTTTACTTTATCTATAAATTTCAATCTTTTCTCATTAAATCTTTGGCCTGAACTGTCAGAGTGAAATGACTTTCAACTTAAAAAAAACAACATTTATTTTTAGGAGTGAGAAGTAAAATAACTATTAGGAATGAAAAGTTAGCTCTAGAGTGATTTCTTTTTTTTGTGACAATACAGCTTATAGGTGATTGGAATGAAGGACTAGAGTGAGTAATTCTAGAGTTACAAAAATTTACAGTAAAAGAATCTACACAACCTCATTATTATTTTTAAGTTCTGACCCCAAATTATGAAGCTTTTGAGAGAGGAGCATCCTGATATTCTTTTTCTAAATATCATAAAATAAAATAGTATATAACATAATAGAACATATAACAAAACATAATCTAATACATGTGATATATACATGACTTATAATGTATAATGAAATCAATATATTACTCTCTGATATTTATAATCATTCAGATGTAATCATTTTTATTTCCTACTCAAAATAAAACTCCATGAAGGAAGGGATTTGTGTCTGCAATGTCTGAAACAGGGATGGGCAGATTGAAGGTGCTCAGAAGATATTTATTGAATGAATGAATGAATGAATGAATGTGTATAATGTTTAGCTCTCTTTGAACATAAACTGAATTTTGCTAAATTTGACTCACAAGAGATTAATTAGGAGTCAAAAAACTTTGAATTCGTGGATTTGTTTTCTTAGTCTAAGGCAGAAGTGAAGGTGTCCACAGCTCTAAAACTCTGAGGAGAGACAAAAATAAATGGGGTTTGGGTGAACCTTAGGATGGTTGGAAAATCTTACCTGTTGTCTCAATTTATCAGGAGTTTCTCTTAGACCTCATCTTGGAAATGCTTTCCTTTTCACTACAGTAAAGAAGTTATCTTTGGTAGTACTCATCTCAAGTTTGCTAAGGGTTTAACATAGTTAAAATCAATTCTATTGAAAATTCTTAAAGGTTATGAAATCTTAATGCATTTTGAGTTGAAATATTCCCATTGGAGCCACCTGCTAGTTTGTACAGTATGTAGCCTTTACAGGCTGTCTTCTTTCACTTAGTAATATAGTTTGTCTTTGTTTTTCATTGTNTAAAGTCAATGAATTCCAGTATCATCTTTCTGTATAAAGTGTAACTTGCAATTTTTCAATTCTTATATGATAAAAAGTATTTGAATTTTATGGGGTTTTTTGCATAATCATGATCATATGCACAGAGCTATCATACACTGGATTCATTAAGCAGTAGAGGTGACAGTCATAATTAGGTTAGCAGGGATAATAATGAAGATATGCTAAATGAAAAGATTTCTCATATTCACCTGAGGCTTCAGATTTCTGAGCTCCATTTCAGTTTATAATTCACTATGTCTAGGATGGGGCCTGAGAATTTGCATTTCTAGTAAGTTCTCAGATGATGTTGATAGCTGGTCAATAGACCTTGCTTAGAGAGGCAGTGAGGTAGATTAATCTGCATGTTAAATTGTTCAGAGACTACAGGTAGAGAGGAAGTCTGATAAATAAATAAGTAAAACACAATATAATGAGGGTTTTATGTGTCTGAACATAGAGAAATGATGTTCAATTATGCCTTGTGGTGGACAGACAAGGCGAATTTAAATTGAGGCTTAAAGGATGGGTAGGTGTTTATCTGCTGTACTGACGAGTGAAGGTTGGGGAAGGGCAGGGAGCGGCATTCCTGGCTGAGCACACCAGCAGCATGAGAAAGCAGGGAGACATTTGGAAACGAAGAAATCTGAGGAGAGCAGCAACGAATGAGGACATGGACTAATGAGAGAAAATAAGGTTATTGTCCTGCATGTATTTTACGAAAAAGTTGCTGGTGTAATATAGCCCTTAAAGCTAGATTCCTGGCAGTCATCCTTTCTCTCTCACCTTGTTAGTCTTTGCAAAATGAATCTCTTTTCAGGCACTGTGCAGCCGATGGCAGATTAGGTAAACTCTCAGAGCTTTCGTTTTCTCAGATATAATTTGAAGATAAAGCTACTTTCACTGAAACATTTATTTTTAAGGACGAAATTAAAAATGATGGCGATTACTTCCCTTCCCTTTATTTTCTCATGCCCTTTACCCAGGAT
>NW_017732221.1:102163-103100 GCF_001890085.2 Hipposideros armiger | reverse complement strand
TATCACAACAGTCATCTTTGAAGTACTCCCCTTGGGAAGCTATGCACCGACGCCAGTGCCTAGTCCACCCTTCAAACCAATTTTGGAACTCTTTCTCTGGAATAGTTATCAGAGCTGTCATTGTATTACCCTTGATGAACTTAATGTCGTCAAAATATCTTTCTTCCAATATTTCCTTTATCTTTGGGCAAAGAAAGAAGTCATTGGGGGCCAGATCAGGTGAGTAGGGAGGGTGTTCCAATACAGTTATTTGTTTACTGGATAAAAACTCCCTCATAGATGGTGCCATGTGAGCTGGTGCATTGTCGTGATACAAGAGCCATGAATTGTTGGTGAAAAGTTCAGATCGTTTTTATCTTAGCTTTTTCATGCAGCCTTTTCAGCACTTCTGAATAGTAAACTTGGCTAACTGTTTGTCCAGTTGGTACAAATTCATAATGGATAATCCCTCTGATATCAAAAAAGGTTGGCAACATTGTTTTGACTCTTGATTTGGACTGCTGGAATTTTTTTGGTCATGGAGAATTGGCTGACTTCCATTGTGCACTTTGACGCTTTGTTTCAGCGTCGTATTGGTGCACCCATGTTTCGTCACCAGTGATAACGTGGTCCAAAACATCGTCTTGCCTCTCCAAAGGTCTTGGCAAACTTTGACTGTCCTTTGCTTTTGTTTATTTGGTGAGCTCCTTCGGGACCATTTTTACACACACCCTTCTCATGCCAAAATTTTCAGTTAAGATTTTCCTAACTGTTTCTCTATCGATGTTTACTTGGTTTGCAGACAATGATTTTGATGCACAATTGGACAAATTTTTGCAGTGCTTTCGTCAGTTCTGCTGATTACTGGCTGCCCTGACCTCTCTTTATTAGTGAAGCATTCTCTCATCTCAGAAAATCATTTAATCCATTTGTACACTGCCATTTCCTTTATAGCATT
>NW_017732221.1:93798-99348 GCF_001890085.2 Hipposideros armiger | reverse complement strand
TAAAGTACAGCTATACCTTGGGAAATAAAAATATATATCACCTATATAGAAAACAAAAAATATTAAGGTTTAATATTTCATATATTGAGTTGTTCAAAAGCAAAGAGTTTACTGAGCTTTAGATAACAGTTGAGAAATTGAACTTTGAGTAGATATGATTAGTTTTGTCTTAATTTTGCAGTCAGGTTTTGCTATATATAGTCATGCTTACTTGTTAACTTTGATATCTATGAATGATGCTGTATTAATTTATCTTTTCTGAAAAGTTTGATAATGCAAAACTCTTGTTTAAATGTTACAGCATTTGTTGATACTATAAAAATTTGCATGTTGCCCTCTAATTTGAGACATCAGATGGAAAACAAATCTTCAAAAACTATGACGGATTATTGTATGTTCCTTCCCTAAACACAAAGAATAAATTTGGGAAAATCTAGGAGAATTGGTAAAAGATTGAAAAACATAATTCATTCTGAGAAAAATAAGATTGGGAGATTGTGGTCATGAATTACAAAAGTCTTTTAAAATAATATAAAATATATTATAGTCACATTACTATATAATGTATTATTAAATTATATCATTAAAACCTAAACTAAAATGATTAGAGTATACTACATAAGAATGAATTGATAATAATGGGTTTTATATCATTAATTTCTATTTGAGATGTCTTGATTTCACAAGGATCAAGGATCTATTTCCTGACTATTTCAACATGCCGAAAAAAATATATTTTCTTTGTTAAAAATAATACATAAACTGAAGTATTCTTATGGATTTTCCATCATCCAAGTATTCAACAGTTCTCTGAATTTGTTATTTGAAATTATTAATGCTGATTTTTCTGTCCTACTGCCACTCTAGAGATGAAGAGTAAGTTAGATATTTGACATGGGGACTAGAGCTGTGACTCACTTTGGTTTTCCCTGTCATTGTGACTGAGATAAATATTTTGAAATTCCATGCCTTTCCTTCTCCCTAACATTGAGCTATTTAGCTTTAACACTACCATTTTTATGTAACTGTCAGCTAACACATCAGGCAACCTGATACACCCCTCATCCTCTTTTATTTTCTAGTTTTGTATTATATATATATATATATATATATATATATATATATATATATGAAAACTTATTGTATATTTTATCTTTTTATCTGTGCCTCTGCCCTTTTCCATTCCCCCTTCCCACCTTCTAGTTTTTCATTTTGTTCATATTCCCAACAGGGATGATATTCAAATCATGAATATATATTCAAAAATCACATCTTCTCCGATTGCAGAAAACACATGCAAGAGTAAATTAAGCATGTTAGAATTGTACAGAAAAGAATTTACATTTATCAAAAGGTTTCTCTTTCAATAGTCCTCACTGATACACCTCTACTGGCTGTATTAATATTTTTAAAAGCATAAACCTATGACCTGAAAATACAAAAAGGTAACCCAAATCAAAATATGATAATATACATTAGTGAAGGTTTTTCAGAACACTTATTTGTAAGAATAAATCCTCTTTTAAAATTTACTCAAAGTACCTACATCAACAATTAAGAAATCCAGCCAACACCAGGCATTGGTGAAATACGTTTTATAACCATATGCAATCCATTTTAGAAGCATTTCCAGGATGAAGATGTAAGTGAATATCTTGTCAGCATAATCCAGGATAACCTTAATAGTCTTTTTATTTTCAATATATATATCTTCTAAAGCCTGTGGAAATAATATTCAAATTTTAATTTATGTACAACTTAAAAGGTTACGTTCATAACAAAAACAGGAAATGAAATTCTGATGGATAAACCACTGACATAGAATACTACTAGGGGCCAGCTGACTGTCTTCTGATTTACAGCTACTGTGTAACACTTAGCTCTAGAATTCTCAACAGTGCATGCCAGTTGGTTACCAGAGGTCAAGAGAACATGGGTACAAAAGAATGAAATTGACCAGACCTCTGATACTTAAGAGATTTCTACTTCATTTGACTCTCCCTGTTCATCCCTATTCAAATTGGCAAGACCTGATCATTTCAGACACGATTCCAGGATCAGCCCCTGATATATCCTTCTTGCCCTGCACTCTCCTTCGCACCCACCGGCAGGATATGGACCCTTCCTTCAGCTCTTACACGCTGTGCATTGTGCATCCCCCGCCTACCACTGAGTCAAGACCACAGCAGGAGGCAAGGAAAGGTTTGGCTCGAGGAACAAGTGCAGTATCTTAGAAGGGCTACAGAACACACAGGATGGCTTCTTTCTTTGAATTTTGTACAATATTTTATCATTCATTACAAAGCTTGAGCTCTACAAATCACTCTTATAGTCATTCCATGAATGTGGCACCTTTTAATGCTCTCCAAGAATTTTTGGTAAGTGAGAGAAGGTGATACTGTGGTATCAGCCACAAGTTCCTTGGGAAATAATTTGAACGGACTTAAAGAATTGAGCTTACCGGAGACACTGAAAATGATTGCCGACCTAAACAGGTCTAACGTATTAGAATTTTCTCTTTCAAGTTTAAACAATATTCACCATGTTGGAGAAGACGAAAGCAAAAGGCCTGCATCCTTAGTGGTTAACAGTAAGTATACTTCTATCCCGAGTCATGACCACGTTCCATTCTTATTCTTCCTATTCTAAGTTCTTCTATCAATACTTTAAAAATGATCCTTAGCACTTTTTGAATGTTGAAGAGAACAGGGAAGTTGAGACAGAATAAGCAGGTTTACTAAGATGCTAAAAGAAGGTTCCAGCAGCTGGCAGAGGTTCTGAACATCAATGAAACTGAAATGCAAGGGGAGACTTCCAGCCCTCCATCTTTTCCTGCTTCCCTTTTCTGACTTGTAGAGGAATCAGGAAAGCTTCCCAAACAGAAACTATGGCAGTGCCTCAGGCCTTGAAATGCAAAGATAAGGAAAGGGCTTGATCACAAGGAAGAAGACTGCTGTTCCTGGAACTAAGACGGGCGCAGAGCAGGACCAGTAGTAAGTCTTGCTGCTGAGAGCCAAACACCCCTCCAGATGCCTCTTGCTCTGACTAGTCCCAGAACCTAAAATTGGATTCAGCCTGCAGGGCTTCTATCTGGCTTCTAGGACTAACTTTGTGGATGTGGGAGCAGAGAGGCAAGGAGGTCATCATATGAGCTCTACCTGATTTGGGCATACGCTTCACTGTTACTTATTTCAGTGACCACTCATTCATTTCTGATTGGCAAGCACTCCCGTTTTCTGAGGAGCCATAACACAGCGAAAAGATTTGGCTTTGATTTAGACCTCAGTTAGCTTATGGCTCTGTCATTTACTAGCTTTGGGATGGTAAGCAGCTTTTAAAACTCTATACCTAGTTCCTTCATTGGTAAAATAAGCAAAATACCATAATCTCACAGGGTTGTTTGAAAATTAAAGGAGAAAACCTATATAAAGATCTTGAAATAGAATGAATATGTACTAAAATTAGAGCTATTGCTTTTTATTTATTTTGTAGACAGGTATTTTAAAATCTAACTCAACTAGCTAACTCCCTAAGTAAAAACTTCTTGAAATACTACTCCCTTTTCTTCCTTATGATTCATTTGAATTCAGTTTTGAGAGCACCCCTTCCCAAAAATGTCATCTTTGTTTTTAGACATTTTAAACAAGGGCTTACTCTAAACTTTTCTTTAATTTTTTTTGTATAATCTACTGTTTGAAAATCTCAGTCACATGTGACTCAGCATGGGATAAACTTCCTTACTTATTAGAAATACAAGCCAATGTAGACACTGTCAAGATTCCTGCTTGTATTCTACAGGATTAGATGAGTGACACTTTCCTTACTCATCTTCTGTTTTTCAGAGAGGAGACTTGTTAGAAGAGGCGATCTCCTGGGGGCCCTGAGTGTCCCTGTGGGTATGCCAAGAATGCAAGGCCCTGGCTGCTTTTTATCCAGGCCATTTCTCAGGCTTGTTTTTGCAACAAGCAACCATGAGAGATGAGATGGCGTCTCCCCGTGGGACAAAGAACAAGGCTGCTTACTTCTTGCTGTAAGAGGATGGGTTCCCTAAGCTCAGTGCTGCTCAGCTCTGATGCTAAACCACTGTGTGCACAATGTTCATTTAACTCCATGCTATGATCCCCTGTGACTTGGGGACAAGGGGAACCGACACAAACATCTTGAAGATCATGCTTCTTTCTAAGCCACAAATAATGAAGTCCTGTATCTCTGACTCTAAATGTCTCATATCTTCCACCAGCATACATGAAACAGTAACAGGTTAATTTATTGTAAGTAGAATAAACTCAAATCCCAAATCCATGAAAACTGTCTATGAGGTAATTTATAGAGTTGTTGAGTATTGTGTTTTTAGTATAATGGAATTTCCAGTGGTATCTCTAGGTGGAACTGGGCTTCTGATGGCTCATCTCTGTTAGTGTCAGCAGGAGAGAAAAGCACATCAGAAATGGCTCAGGGAGCTTGTAACTCTCCCAGGTCCCTTTCAACTCTCACATAAGGTGACAGGTATAAGTACAAGAATGAGAAACTTGCCCCATTCTCACCCTAAAACCACAATCTATTTTTCCTTATAATAAGATACAATATGCTCATAAGCTGACACTGCTGTCACAGTATCTCCGGCCATCACTTTTCTCCCTGTATTTGTTCTTCCTCCCACAACACTTCCTTCATTTGGCAACTTTTAATTTCCTGTATATCTGATGCTGTTTCATGCTTCCTTTCCATTGTACACTTGTGCCCCTCAGCCCACCTTGCCTGGCTGGAAAATTAGTATTCATCTTTCTGGATCTTGCAAACCATCATCTACCTTTCTGAAATCCAAAGCAGACAATTGTTCTTGCTACAGAGCTTTAGCAAGTATATTCTTCACTTACAAAACACACCCCAGTTCTGGAATCACTTGTGCCTCTCTCTTCCTCAATGCTCTCTGGGCTCCTGGAGAAAAATACCTGGATCTTATCCATCTCTGCATTCAGGGCAGCAAGAATAATGTCTGGCATGCAATAGTGCTCAGTTACTATTTACAGAGCTAAACTAAGAATCTATCCTTGGTACTAATCACAGGGAATACTATTAGATAAAACAACTTGCCAAGACACTTTTATCTTCCAACTCATTTATTAAAAGTACTGACAATCAATATATTGCTTTAGGTGTCAGATCACTTACCAGAGCACCACTGCTGAGCAGGATCATGAGAACAATAAAGCTTTCAAACCAATTGTGCTCAACTATCCTGTAGCAGGTTTTCCTGATGTTCCACCAGATTCTTCCCTTCCCTGACTCTATATTAACTTGGCAACACGGGAACCTCCGTACACAACCTGGCAAGAAAGACATGCAGGTCAAATCTTGATATTCAGAATTTATAAAATGTTTAAAATACACTATTGAATACAAAGCTTTCCCCACAACAGTCCCTTAACCATATAATTTCTAACACCTACACCTGCAACTTCAAATAAATTAAACTTGGGTGCCACCTTCTCTTGTCTCCTAATTCTCCATGGTTTTTTCTTAATACTTGTCAGTTATTTCTAACTTACA
>NW_017732221.1:85304-87233 GCF_001890085.2 Hipposideros armiger | reverse complement strand
ATAGATGAGGGCCAAAGGACTTTACATGCCAAGTTATGGACTTCAGGTTTTATGCTATAGACCAATCATTCTCAAATTTTAGCATGCATCAGAGTATGCTGGAGGACTTGGATCCTATCCGCAGAGTTTTGAATCAACTTGTAGTTTCTGTGATCAATTTGTGGCTAGAAAGAAAGAGATTAGGACTGAATCAAAGTCAAACTTGAGAGGCCTGATAGGTCACGATGTCACTAAATGAGATAAAGACTGAAGGAAGATGTAGATTATATAGGGATAACCCACAACCTTGTTTTAAACTTACTAAACTTGAAATGTTTAAAGGCAACAGGTGGAGGTGACCAGTGGGGAGTTACAGACAGTTCCGGCACTCAAGAGTGAGGGCAGGGGTAAAGATAATGATTTAAGAATCAACAACAACAACAAAAAAAGAATCAACAACACAGAAATGGTTGTTCAAGCTTTAGACATGGATGAAACCCCTTAGGGCTAGAGAATGCGACAAGATAACTAAGCATCAAAATATGGAGGAACATCATTATTTAAGGGATAGGCATAAAAATAGTCACTAAAAAAAATAAGGGAAGGAACTCAGAACTCTCAGGGATGTAAAGGAAGAACACAGGTACAGTGGGGCCTCTGAAATGAAGGAAATGCGTAATTTTGAGACAGACTGTGGTCAACAGCATCAATTTTGAGAGTTAGTGAGTGGCTTTAACTTTTGATGAAAAGGACAGTAGTACCATCTAGCCTGTTAATTTTATTCTAGTGGTTCCACAGAGTTGGGAACATGAATTAAGGCTCTAAAATAAGAAGTATAAACATCCTAGAGTAAGTAGCATGCATTAGAGTATAATGCACTGTCATTGTAAATTACTGTTAGTCAAGTATCACAAGTATGCAAATAGGAGCATAGGAAGCTCTCATGATGTGTCCTTGGCCATAGAGCCATGATTGACTCAGCATGGAATGAAGTCTTCTGACTTTTTACTAAGCAATCCCCAGTAAGAATTAGGTTTTAAGATAAAACCCAAGACACTAATAAATGAATGTTAACTGAGGTCTTGATTTTTCTCTTACCATCTGTGAAACAGGCCTCTGGCTCATCTGCATTTATAGATTCAGCCTCCGCGTCTTCTCCTTCTCCTGGGACGGGGTTATCGATTGTGCTGCACTCAGAGGAACTCAATCGGTTCTCTCTCTAAAAAGAAATGCACCATTCCACCGGACAGTCATTTAGAGTTCATTCAAATCTTGCATCCAAGCCACATTTAATAATCAGAGTCATGCAAAGTGTTATGAAAAAATATTAACAGTATGATGGCCATAAAAAANGTCAAATGACATAGCAATAACATAGATGCAAATGACTCTACTACTTCTAAAAATGAACTAGTGCCATCTATCGCAAATATGCCTCATGACTTTCCCAACAACTCAATAATTTCACTACAGAATCATGAAAGAAGCCATTAACAAGACATTGTCTAAAACATGTCTAAAACAATTAATATTTCATCAAGAGAATTCTAGTTTTGTTGTTTTAGGACATGCAGTATATGATTACGTGAAGTTATTACTTGATAGGTTCAATATTTTTTATGAAATGCAGTTTGTTTTATAGAAAATAATTTTTTTAAAATACCTAAATTAAAACTTCTGAAACAAGTATCTAAAAAGTACTCTCCCACCTTCTATCTTCCTTTCAAATGAGGTTTTTTATCTAAAATTTTTAAGAGAGGAATTATAGTTCTTAAAATCCTTCCTTTTCTTCAAAATAATTTTAGTTATTTACTATTTAATCAACTTTAATTTCTTTAATTTTAAATTTTCAATCATTATTTTTCTGGGCCTTTCTTTTCCTGGTCATGGCTCTGTTCACCAGTCCTTCATGAAACTTTTTACTCTCTGACTTCGTTTATTGCTTCCTCC
>NW_017732221.1:78749-79734 GCF_001890085.2 Hipposideros armiger | reverse complement strand
CAAAGTTCTTTTTAAAATGGGAGTAAAAAATTAAGAATACTCTATTAAATTAACTTCTAATCTATGTTGGCATAGAGACATTATTCTGATCAGGTTGAAGAGTTAAAATAATATCAGTTATAAAAAGCATCAGTAAAAAATTTCATTTAAAAAGCAGGTTATTTAAACTGATTGAATTCATCTAAAATTACTTTAAAATAAAGGAAACAGCTATTAATTATGACTGAATATTCTGTAAGATTTAAGCCTGCAAAATATACATTACTCCAGGAAACAAAGAGAAAACATAATTACTAATAGGTCCTATAGTGCCAATTATCACACAAAAAAAGTTTTTAAACTATATCTAAGAAAGTACAATTATTTGATGTCCTCAATTCTTAACCTTTCAGCTGCAAGTGAGCTGTCACCAGGGAACTGAACAACAAGGCACAATGATTCTGTAGAGATGAGACCAATCCTTCAACCCTGAGAAAAGAATTATTGGCCCGGCTTTTGAGGCAAAGCGGTGGGAGGAATTGCTGACAGAAAGAATACAAAGCCTCTCCCTGTTATTAGCCAAAATATTGACAACTAGGAAATAGTTAGAACGAATTTCTCTCAGCTAGTAACCACTTTTACATAAAATGATTCTAATTTGCATAATTCTGAGTTAGGTTAAATTAATGAAAACATCTTCAACTTTAATATTTGGTTTTATCACTCTTTAAAAGGGTATTAACAAAGAAGATGTATGCCAAGTTAATTTGTAAACAAGTAAAAGTTAAGATGATTTGATGGAATATATCTTGTCATTGAAACTTTTTTTTATAACTTTTATGGTAATTTTGGTCAATTAAATTCAGACTTTGGCTCATTTTATATCATTAATGACATTTATTCAATATTATTCCTCACTGGAACAGAAATGATCAAAACATTTAACATGAACTATAAATAATTTGTATCACAAGCCAAATTATTGTGGCTGTTTGAAAATGTAATG
>NW_017732221.1:70716-75689 GCF_001890085.2 Hipposideros armiger | reverse complement strand
GTGACTTCAACCTGATATAGTCCCTTACTCAATGCATCTTAAATGGATGGGGTTATTATTCTGTTACGGAATGTGCTGTGCTCCACTTATACTATAACCTAATAAATCAGCATTAAGGAGGATTAGAAGCAGAATATGAATCAGCAAATGCACGATACCATTATAACAGAAGATTTGATCCTGAATTGCAACATTACAGGGATATAATAGAAAATGATTACATTTCTGCTCACTCTCTTGCCTTGCTATGATATGCTTTATGATGGTAAAAGCTTGGAGTTCAAATTCAAATGGACCCCCAGCAACATCAGTGACTAATCAGCATCATTTCTTATATTTTAGTGTCTTAGTCATCTGTGAATACAGATAAACAATATCCACTTGCCTGGGTTATTATAAAGAGGAAAGTGATATGGCGTAGATGAAAGGGGCTAATGCGTACATTTTTTCCCTGGTCTCTTTGGTGCTTTCTTGTTTTGTGTTTGCCTCTCAAGTGCTGAGCTGACCACTTGTCCTTTTACTTTCGATGGTCCCTGTAGTGACGTGGATGCTGTGATGCACGACCCAGATCCTCCTTTCAGGTAAGCCACTCATTCCTCTGAAGCAGAGACCCCTTAGCTTAAAACCCCTAAGCTCAGCAATTCCCCTAAAAACCAAGTGGTTTCCATTCCCGTTCCAGCTAGCCTCTGCCCAGCAACAGTGACAGAACGCACCCAGCAATAGCTCAAATATTCTCTTTGTGATTGTATGTTTATAATATAATAATCAATTAATCAATATAGTTGGATATTAACATAATCCTGCTGTTTTAGCTTCTGTAATACCGCTTTGCTAAGACTATACATTTGTTCTGATAGGGACCCCAACTCAGTAATAGATGGACTGGGGTCTGAGGAACCCAGCTGTGTGGACTTGCAGTTTCAACATATGTCACAGGACTTTCCATCTCGAACCCGCATCATGTGCTAATGGACCTGTATACCACGATTGAGACTTCCCTTAATGGACGTGTTAACAGTTTGTTTGCCTCAGTGGAAATTTCTGCCTCAATATACCTTTATAAACCCTGCCTAACCTCCCTTCGGGGCTGCGAGGTCTTTGGAGGCACTAGCCCCCTCGCAGTAAATAAAGACTCTGCAATAAAGTCTCCTAATTTGGCCCCAAACTGGTATCGTCTGCCTGACTCGCGAGCTTTGCTTTACAACACCTCCAGCTACCAGGAGTGTTGGCAGCCGAAGACTCACAGGTGAGTTCCCCTCTGGGAATGGCCACGCAAAAGGGAGCTAATTCATCCAATGTTACAGCCCATCCCCTGGAAACATGGAGGGGGAGTCTGCATCCAATGACTGACTGATTCAGATGACCTCAGTCGACCTTATCTCTCCTGCAAGTAGCTCACAATGAAAATATCCCCAAATTAAACTGTCTTCTCTACCCTCTAGATTTTCTCCTGCTGTATATTTTTAACAGCATCAACAACTACCCAGTCTTCTAAGCCAATTTTATGAGTCAATTTGTATCTCCCAAAAACATATGTTCAGTCCTAATCCATGGTAGCCTTGAATATGACCTTATTTGGAAACAGGGTCTTTGTAGATGTAGTCAAATTCAGATGAGATAATTAGGGTGGGCCCTAATCCAATATAATTAGTGTTATTATAAAAAGAAAAGCCAGAGACACATAGGTAGAATGCCATGTGACCACAGAAGCAGAGATAGGAGTGATGCAGCTACAAGGCACAGAAAGCCAAGGATTAACAACAACATCAGAAGTTAGGAAAAAGCAACGGAGGATCGTCCCTAGAGCCCTCAGAGACAGCATGGCCTACAGACCTGACGCCTCCATTTCAGACTTCTAGCCCCTAGAACTGTCAGAGTATACATTTCTGTTGTATAAAGCCAAGTTAGTGATATTTTTGTTATTGCAGCTACAGGAAACTAATATACCCTTTGAAGCTGCCCACAACCCATACGAGGTCTGAGAATTAAGTTCGTGAACTTGTGGCAACGATGTTACTAACTTTTTTTTGATATCAGAAGGATTATTCATTATGAATTTGTATCAACTGGACAAACAGCTAAGTTTACTATTTGGAAGTGCTGAAAGGCTGCGTGAAAAAGTTAGATCACCTGAACTTTTNCTAAAAAAAATAAAAAGCCCAATTTGAAAAGTACTCCAGATATCCTTTGTCAATGAAATTCAATGCTATTTTCCTCTCTCTTATTCTAGATTTTCATTTTACTTCCATTCAGTTTACCATAAAATTGTTAGTGTACCTACTACTTACAATAAATTCTTGGATTGTATTAGATGTATGAGCAACTACAACTCCAGCACTTTTTCAAATACAGGGCAAGAAAATGGAGTTTTTCCTTTCCTAGTGTTCTTTGCTCATTGTTACCAGAGAAACTGGGTAGGCTTTTTGGGAACAGCTGTTCACTCAGCAGGAAATCTACTTAACAGTTCCATCACAGGTCAACATGGTGTATCGTATCAGACATTGGAGAAATAGTGCGGTCAAATCTCAGCCACTACCAGGGAAATTCAAAATAAATCCAATGATTTCATCAAGGGTTCTTAGATTTCTTAGACTCTTCTATCTAGGGCACTTTCTATCCAATAACATGACAACTTACGTGACTAAACGATACGATCTTGAATATAAAAACAAACAAAAGCAATGAAGTTTGCTCATATAAGAAGGCTGAAGATTTCTCAGCTAGATCCTACAGTATCATTTTGAAGCTTCTTTCTAATGAAAAGGAAAGCAGAATTCACCAATAAAGCCTTGCAATGTAAAAAAACCCGACAACGGTATCCAAGGAACCTGTGCACGAACACAGAACTGCTTTTTGCAGAGAATAGATATTTAAGTTGCTGGACTACTGTGGATCAAATCAGAAAGAATGTCTTAAAAACTTTAAGAACACATGTTTGAACAGTTCTACTACTGAGGCTTGCTAGAAAACTGCAATAAGTTTGTAAATAAAGGTTAGAATATAGGCAGGCATACCAGCAAAATGTGAGGTAACGGTGTAGGCTCTAAAACTCCAGTTCATTAAATAGTATTAATAATTTAAAAAAACAGAATGATAAATAACAAACTACTGCATTTGAATGATTAATGCTATCCCTTAAAACTACTCAAAATGAAGAAGTACAAGGGAAGACAAATTCCAATGAATGTAACAATTAGCAATTTTTTAAGCATGTGGATTTCTAATATTGCAAATACAATATAAAATGAAAATTCGCACAGACAAAATATATCTTTCCTAATATTCACGTAGGCAGCTTCTGCCAAAGAAAAGTAACATATTTCAAGTCATTCTTCACAGCTGAACTATCCAAAGAATGGCCATTTGTTAACATGTACCTCATGTTTTCTAACAGTAGTTTGGTTAAAAAAAATAGTAATTTAGGAATTAAACACACATACACATCCATTTTTCTGGAAACAGGTATCTCAGAAATTGTGTTTTATCTCTATATATAGTATTGTATATGTATACATCTTTATTTCGGTTCTAGGTGGGAGGAAATTTAATATATAATATAACAAAATAGTTTTCTGAGAGAATATTGCCTCTAAATCACCATCAATTTGTAATAGAAATATATGTCTTTTTATTTAGGAGCACCTTTATAATTAACGTCAAGTAAACTGGAACAATAATGTTTCTTTTAATTTGAAATTGTTAGCATTATTATCCCTACCGAGTATCAACTTCAGGATAAAGTTTGTTTTTCTCATTGTACAATGGAAAACAATAATACAAGCATCCCAACAGTGACAGAAAAATTCAAAATATGAACTGGATTATAAAAAAAGGGCAAGGTTCTTATTAACATGGATTCACCCCTCTCCCCCAAGGAACTATTGGAGTTGTCATTCAATAAGCTATACTAAAATTAAAGCAAAATATTATATCTGCATAGTATAATTTATTTTATACTTGTTAGAAATATTAGATACGGCAAATTCATAATAACCTGTTTCTAATGTTAGGGAAAGTTTTGTATTTTATTGACAGATTTAGTGTTCACTTTAATATAATATGTTCTATTTAAACCTCTTCTTGAGGCTCCTCTGCATCTCTCTTTATGAGGTATATACATAATCAGAAACTTATTCCCATCAGTGAGTAATACTGATTCTGGAATCAAATAAAGCATTTTAAGCACTTATAACTCATTTATTCATTGGCAGGACCCAGTAAGTTATTAATTTACACATTTTACATATGATGAAATGAAAACCAAATGTTACTTACTGAACTGAATAAAGAAATAAAGCTATAGTTATCAGTGCGCTTAAAATCATTTTAAATGTACTCAAAGTTTGGCCTAGAAGCAGGGTACTTTTGTCTCTGTTCCCAACTTTCTAGATGTGTACTCAGAAAGTAGTTCATTTGTATAAGCCTCAATTTCCTTATCTGTAAATATAGGGCTAGCACTAGAATGGTCCTTTCCTGTTCTGAGATTTCATGTTTACACCTAAAAATACGTCTCCCACAAGAATTGTTTCTTAAGAGAGTTTTAATTTACTGAATTTAAATGTAACATTTTTTTCCAGCTTTCCTGAGCTATAATTGACATATAACATTGTGTAAGTTTAAGGTGTACAATGTGATGATTTGACACACGTATATATTGTGAAATGTTTACTACAATAAGGTTACTTAACACATCCTTCACCTCACATAATCACCATTTTTGTTGTTGTTGTTATAGTGAGAACAATACAGTTTTACTCTCATAATAATAGTGTGATAATTTAATGTGCTATACATCTATACAAATACAGGTTAAATTAGGAGGGGAAGTTGATGAGGTTTTCAGATTAAATGTTCTTTCAATGGCTTCTGTTACACTCTACATCTTACTTTTATAATCCATCCAATAAAAATATACAAATCATGCACCTGAAATCACCTAAGGACATGAGAGAGAGATATAGAAAGTCATCAAG
>NW_017732221.1:53568-64956 GCF_001890085.2 Hipposideros armiger | reverse complement strand
TGTCATGACTTTTCCGACAACCCAAGTTGCAAGTGTCTTATTAGAGTTTTTCCCCATCTCCTGCCATCCCGACCTCAGCTTGAGCCTCATCAGCTGTTCTCTGGATAAATGCAATAGCTTCCCATCCTCTCACCTTTCTCTCCTGCTGGGCTTTATCACAACCACAACAACATTTTCTTTCAAATACAGGTTTTCTAACAACAAAGTATAACAAAACAAGACCTTTAAATCTTCTTCTTTCTGGTAAATAAAAAGAAACATATTTCAATCTCTTGTCATGGTACATCAAACCATTCACTGTCTGGCTCCAACCTACCTCCATAACCTAGAACTTCCCACCAGGCCATCCTCATGTGTATTTAATGGGTCTTTTTGCATCTGGAGGCTTCCACATATGCTGGTCCATTTACCTCTACCAGAAAGGCTTCTATCTGTTGCTCTAATTTCCTCTTTCTCATCCCTTCTCCCCACTCCTGATCTGCCTGATAAATTGTTTTTACGAAAGAACCCACTTCAAATGCCATCTTTTCAATATTTTCAATATTAATTACACTATCCTCTGGCTTGCCTCAATGTTTTGTCAAAATCTCTGTTTTAATTCTTTTTTATATGTTTAATTATAATTTCTGGTTCCTGTATGTGTTTTTCCTCAAAGGCAGAAACCTTGCTTTACTCTCTTTTTTTCTTTTTTAAAGATTCTTTTGGGAAATTGGGGGAGGAGAACAGTGTTGGGGAATCGGGGAAGGGGAACAGACAAGTTGCTTTACTCTTTACCACTGAAGACAGTGTCAGAAAAAAGACCATCAGTCCACATTTACTTAAGAGATGAGCTCTGATGGTGTGTCTTTGTAGTGTCTAGCTGAGGGAGGATAGATAGCCTAGGAAATTGACAACCCTCTTCAAGTGAGGTGTTTCCCTGGTTACACAAGTAATAACTGGCTGTATCCAGCATCTGCAGCTGGAGAAAAACAAGAACCAGTTTCATTCAGCACAGCTATGACCAGGGACCTGACTTTTAGCTAATTGTAATGTCATGTGCATTGTGGTTACTATGACTCCCATCATACATCTAACACCATAACAGTTCCAGAGAAACCAAACAAGTAAGAAATCTCGGGTAATGGAGGGTCCTGACCAGGGGGAGGAGATAAATGAGCCATGGCAATGAGATGTCACCAATTCCCGCCCCGGTAAGAACACAAACCCCTGATCACGCCCTGGAGCAACTTGTCCTCTGAGTTTGCTGGCACTTTCCTTTCAAGTGTGTACTTTCATTTTCAATAAATTGTTTTCATTTTCCTGCATCTGTCTCGTTCTTGAATTCTTTCTAATGTGGAGACAAGAACCCGGTCACCTCTGCTCCGGGTTGAGTCCTCTCTTGTGTATCCTCACGAGCCTCGGGTGACATAGCTGGCTTATAGTAACAAGCAGGCGCTCAGTAAATGTGAGTTGAAAAAATAATTAGCAATAGTTTACAGAAAAGGTGCTCAGATGTATCCCTTTGCAGTTTTTTTCTTCCACAGTGATCAAGTGAATGAAACCTTTATAAGGACTTGGCTTCCTTATGGAACATACAGTTTTGCATAAATGTGGTTGCAGAGTTTTGAGTGACATTCCCTTGAAGGTGGGACGTTTGATTATGTGAAATGTGAAGGATCCATTGATCTCCTTTCTCCAAGGGTGTCAAGCTAGCTCCATCATGAATTTGATACAATATTTCAAAACACTGAAGAACTATTAAGTGTCTGCATTTAGCTTGAGGAAGAATTAATCGGGAGATCTTTCTGTGAGGAAATTTTTACACAGGATGTTTTCCTCTCAGCTGAGTATAAAATGAGCAAATTCACTTAAGCCAGTTTTGATAAGTGGATGCATTTATTAAAAAAGCAGTAAAACTTGGGGTCCATGAGTCATGGCAAGGAACTTCTCTGAAAGTTGTATGAGTTCATACTATGTAATTTAAAATCATATGAGGCTGTTAAGTTTTTCAATATTTGGAGAAATAAAGTGGATAAATTTAATGTTTTTCCCTGAAGTTTATATACACTTCCATAATCAGTTCTACAAAATAGTTCTATTTATTTATCTTTAAAGCAGAGAGGGAAGTAACCTGTAATTAAAAACACAGGAAGCATCTCTTTAACCTCTGAGGAAGAACGCTCCATTTAAAAAATTGTTTAATTTAGTTTTTTAGGTCTTTCGATTTGAGACTTGGCACAATTAAAAAAAAAAAGAAGTACATTTCTTAAGAATTTAGTTAAGCCAGATGCCAATCACATTAAATTACTGCATCTGGGTGAAAGAGTTTTTTCCTAAGCAACTGTTAGCACAGTGCCTGGAGCACAGTACATGTCAATAAATATTTACTGAATAAATGGGTGCATTTCATGCTTCGTTTGAGGCTCATGATAATGAAGTGTTTCATCGCTAAAGGTAAAAATCTGTGCAGTGTGTGGTTAACGTTTGCCACATGCTAGAGGGCTGCATTGTGTCTCAGGACGAGGCTGATTCTGAGAAGGGCCATCAGCTCATTGTCTGTGTTCTGAAAGCAGTACCAGGAGTCCACATGAGATTCTGAGACAAACTCGATCTTCAGAAAAAAAAAAGCTGACGTTTTATTGCCAATTATGTCCTCAGAACTGTTTAAGATAGTTTACTCAACACTATTTGAACGCATCTCTTTGGCTATTTTCTGATAAGGTGTTTTATTATAGAATAGTTTGACTTCATTCTGGAGTGCATAGTTAACCATCTATCAGGACAAGGAAACCTGCCTATCTGAGAGCTGACAGCTGATAGTAGAAGAGGATGGAAAAGTGATGGGAAAATGGGATACTAGGCCATAAAAAAAGACCCCCAAACACTTTTTTTATGGGGAGGAGGACAGAGAGGTGTCAAAGGTCAAAGATGTTCTCTCCCCTGTTCAAAATACAGATTCTTAAACTTGCAAAAGGGAGAAATATCCCTAGGTCCTGAACAAAGATCATGATATCTCAAGAAACCTGGATCAAACCAAGCCAGGGATGAACGTAGGTTCATTTCCCAAAGCAACTCAATTTATCACAGTGGCCACTAAAAACACTTCAAATAAGGATCTGAGGGTGCATCCAAATTTAGACAGAGTTCAAAGGATATGGCTGATAATGGGGAAAACAAAATGGAATTAAGCATTGCTGAGAAAGTCACTTAATATAGTCGGAAGGCCACTGAGAAAGTTTGGCCTATGACTATCTCATGGGTTAGTTCTCAGAACTGCTGTGAAGTTCTAACCTGCTGCTAAACCCAGCTCAAGGTCAAGCCATAAACATCCTGAAACAACTGCTGCATGGACATACATGGACCTAACTTCCTCCTTGTAGTTTTGTCTCCCTCATTTGCATATTGGAACTAACCTATCCCAGTTAACCTGACCAGCAATCCTTCATTTGCAGGGAAAACCTAAATGGGACCTGCACTTGTGGTTTTTGCTTTTATAAACCCTGTCTTTCTTTGTTCCCTTCAGAGCACAATTTGGGTTGCTTCCTGAATCTGCGCCCCCCCGGAATGCAAACATTTTTGCTTCAATTAATGCTTTTTGTTCTTTATTATAGCTTAAACCTCTTCTTTGGTTAACACGGCTTAGAACAGGCATTTGAAACAGGCTCCCTAAGTGTGTCTTTACACACTAAAGCTGTGAACCACTGATCTACATCATGCTACCTCTCTTAAATGTAACCACTAACAAACAGCTACTTACAGTATGTATGTGACTACTCAACTTCATAACCATAATAATTGTTAACTGGGCACTTACTCTCCAGCAGGTACTTGTCTAATTAATAACATAAATCCTTCCATCTGCATTATAATTATATTTGGTATATAAAAAAACTATAAAAAAAAAAAGTTTTTTGCCAGTCAAGTGGCTCAGTTGGTTAAGAGCTCGCTCAAGAGTGCGAGCTCTGAGCAACAGCGGTCCGATGCCCGGCCCAAGCTGAGCTGCCGCTGAGCTGCCAACAGGTGGCAGGACGGCTCAGCTAAAAAAAAAAAGAAGATTTTTGTAAATTGCACAAGATCATAGAGTTAGCAAATATCAATGCTAGTATTTAAGGCAAGTATTGAATCTCCAGTGGCTGTATTCTTAACCATTCCTCAAGGTAATACTTAAGAATTAAATAACCTAAATGTAGTGAATCAGGCATTACTCTCCATTAGGTAATCAAGATTTGCCTCTTCAGAAAAGGTTCATCAAGAAGATGGCAATCACTCTTTCAAAGATATCTCAGGCATGAAAAAATAAGAAAGTTATAAAGGAGGGAATAAACAATTAAAATCTTGGAACTCAACTGAGGACTAAAGATTGGGGAATTAGAGCAGGTAGGTAGGTAAGCATGGAAGGGTAATAGAAACACTTTAGATAAATAAAATCTGCATTGTTTAGTGGTCCAAAGTGAAAACTAAAACCAAAACCAAAACCAAAACCAATCATAACTAGGAATATTTAAATCTCAAGCAACTGGAGAGAAAGACTGACACAGGGTTTCACAGTTGATGACAGCTTAATATTATTGCTAAGCTATCTAACACATTTCCTATAAATCTTGAACTTTTATTATTTCTGAAGTCTAGCATATAGTCAAGTAGATTTGAATGTACTCGAGATGACAGGCTTTGGGTAATATCTTGGAAAATTTCTTATGAGGAAGGGCAAACTTTCAAAGTCCATAATATCAAATCTTTGAGATGATAATGATGATGAATTCAATAATAAATACAATGTCTAACACTGTTTTAGGGCTTACCAACTCAAATGTTGTGCTAAATGACTTAAATAGATTAGCTTATATATTCTTTATTACAACCTATGAGGTAGTCCCTAGCTCCTGTATATTATACCATGTAAACCACAGATATGAAATAGAAAAAGTGTACATTTCTCATATAGCTATGACTATAATATCATGAAAAAATGATAATCAAGATTATTAGAATGATACCATCAACTGGTCTTTAGATAACACAGTTTAAGGACACCAAATTTCATGCTTTTTAGGATGAGTTTATTGGATAGGTGGCAGAGTAACTTTATGGATGGCTAAAATAGTCTTAGTCACCAAATAGTCTACAGACTAAATGACATTACAAACCTCCTCTGACTGCCACAGGGTATATAAATTCCGCAGTAGCATGACTCAGTGTCCCATGGGAGACAACTTGGGTATTAACCCCAATAGGAATGTGTTTTTTATTCCTGAAATGGACAAACACAGGAGAAGGGAGGTAGAAATGTGAATCACAAGGCTGGGATTTGTGTCATGGCTCTGCCTTTATTTAACATTATAACTATAGATAAAGGCACTTNGAATCCAGAAAGATCTCACTTTCAAGCCTAATCAGGCCCTTCTCTCTAACCACTCAATGACTCCTAAACTCCTGAATTGATGTTTTGGAAGGGTTGCTTTTTGTTTTTATGTGTATATGTTTGTATTAAGGTGTATGTTTTGATATGTTTTTATTGAGACACTCTAGAGGCTTTTTTTTCTTTTTATGAGAACAGTAAGTTTCATTTATGAATTTGGAAAAATACAGCTATTCTACATTACTTCTAAGTTAAGAAGATGACTACACATTGGAGAGAGAGCCACTTGTGGCAGTTAAGAGCACACGGTCTGAAACTCAGGGTCTTCATGTGAACTTCAGGACTACTGCTTATTAGCTTCATTTCTCTGTGCCTCGGTTTCCCCTTTGTAAAACAGGGATAATAATATATCACCTCAACAATATTTACGGTTGTAAATACTAAGTACATTTGCTATTAACATTACTATTAACTCAAATAAGATCCCTTGCAATAACGTATATATTAAGTGGTGACTTGAAATAGATAGCAGAGGGTGGCAAATAATCCAAATTTCCTTACAAAAATGGGATCTATTATCAACTAATAAGATCAGCACTATCAATGCATTTTCTGTGCTGATATATATCTTTTATAAATTATTTTCTAAAGGAATGATTTAGAATCTTCAAGTATAATATCAACAGCTAAGTACCTTTTTCCAAACATGCGGTTTTGTATCAAATCATTATGTTGTACACCTGAAGCTAATGTTATATATCTATTATACCTCGACTTTTAAAAATGGGGTTTTAAATATCTTTGAATGACATGCCTACAGCACATATGAATACAGATTAAGTAATGAGTTAAAGATGTGTTTTACAGACAGAGGATTGCAAAATGCAGCGCCATTCGCAGGACCAGAGAAGGCCCCTCCAGCAGAAAGACGGGCTGATGCGAGAATGAGGGCCGAGCCATGCCTGAGCTATTTAAAACGTCCTTACGCTGTCATCAGAAGTTGCCTTATCTATTATCACCTCTGGCAGAAGCTGTCCATTGGGGAGCATGAGGGTTGAGGGTCCATCCACCAGGGAGACCACACCATTGCAGTCCACGGCGCTGTGCATCTTCCCGCTGACCGGCAGCACTGGGGGCGACCGNATTGTATCCAACATGGAGAGCAATTCCAGATCAGAAATGTGTGTGCACATCTGTACCACCAAGGTGGACATTTCTGTCTGGATTCTTCAAGTTCTGGGAGAAAAAAAAACAGAGAACATGAAGTCAATCATTTGTATGTTTTATTCCTATCCAGATACAAATCAGCAGTGCTCTAACACTGAAACGAGTCTTCTGGTTTGCCTGAAAATTTAACAGTACTGGTTCCATGCAATCATAGCATTATTACATAGAAATCTTATAGCGTATGTTTGTTTACTAGTTCAAGCAGAAGTAAGGGGAAAGCAGTGAAATTAATGACTAAAAGCAGATATGGGCATCTCTCAGAGAAACACGTACCAAATATGTGATGGTAAACAAGAGTACCTATGTTTCCTTAAGGGAGAAATGTCTATTTTCCACAAATATACGTACTTTCCCCTTGTCCTTAATCCCACGACAACAATAAGACAATTCTACTCTATTCAGGAAAAGTTCTTGGTAGTTCATAAGTGAAAACAATCCCAGAATCAGGAGACTAGAAATAATTTATGGAGTGACTCACACAATAGATATTTCAGACCATCAGCCCCTTTACTTCTCAACATAAATTTGGAGGTGGATGGAAACTTTGTCTGGGCCCATCACAGGTGTGTGTGGGGGTAAGAGATGGCAGCCTTTGAACAAGGTGAGAATTGGGGCATAGTGTGAGGGGAGAAAGGGGGAGTCAGCACATTTTCAAAGCTGCTGCCCTTTGGCTTTCGTCTCAATGCATCTGAGGATCTAACCACTATTGCTCACATTATATTCTCTGAACTGCTTTCTCTAATGCCTTTTCATCATAATCTTAACAGGCGTCATGCCACATATTACCACTTTACAACTTCATGGAATGTATTCAGAGACAGCAATTTACAGACATCTGGAAGTATGCATTTTTTTCTTATTAGAGAGACAATAAATTCTGAGNACTCCTCCCAAATATCAAGATGTAAGAAGTGTTTGTAAATCCTGCCAAGCTACCAAAGCACTATAATGTCTAGAATCCCAGCTTATTCAGAAAGTCTTTCAGGCAACTGGAGTTTTACAAATTTTACTTCGTTAGCAGAAAAATGGGCAACTGAATTAATTTCCCTTTCCACGTGAAGCTAGACTGAGATTATTGTTCCCGAAAAGGAAGATGGAGAATTTGATTTTCTACTTTAAAGCCAAAACAACCACACCTTTTGAATTCTGGAGATATTACTTTTTCCATGCCAAGTTTTTAAAAATAAAATATTTATTCCTTACTTTGTCATCTTGGAAAGAATTTCTATGGCTACTTAGAAACATATATACATAATTTAATCATCTATTCACTCAATAAGTACTGAGCATTTACTATGCACCTAGTACTGATCAGATGGCCAGTATACACACACACACACATGCACATGCGTACGCAAACACACACACACATACACACAGCTGTGTAACTTTATTCCCAAATCCACTATAAACTCATAGAGGGCAGGTTTAATACAGGGTTAAGCAGACAGAACGCGTTTGGTGAACCTGTCAAATACTAGTTTAAATACATGCCATTCTCTTAACAATCTGTCATAAAACTCATGGTTATTATATTCCATATTAACAAAAATACAGTTCAATAATACTTTAAAAATATGCAACCAGATATGGGGAAGTAGGATACAGAAAACTTTGAATAAAATATTCCTATTTTCAATGAGTTTACTACCCTTTGATGCATACAATCATATAAGACTAATAAATCTAGGAAGGGGCCATAAAATTGAGTGGGGTTCAAAATGAGGAGAGACAGTATCTGCTTGGGGAGAAATCAGGAAGGATACAATAGCTATACTTTTGAGCTCTCTTGGTACTGTTCTAAGCATTTTACATGCGTTAATTCATTTAACCCTCACCCAACCCTATGATGTAAGGGCTAATCATTTTAAAAATGAGGAAGGTGGGGGCTATGTCTTTAAGGATGTGTATAGGATTTTGCATGAAGAAGGAAATCCCAAGCAACATCATGCAGGTGGTGAATATATGTGACCTAGAAGGAAACTGGTTTTCACACATGTATGAGCACTAGACGAACACGATGGGGGAGGAGCTCCAGGCGAACATGAGGACACACAGCTGGACAAAGCTCGTTGGGGTCATGGTGTGAAGGCTTCATCTACAGTCTCTAATTCAGGAGACTGTGGGGACAAAGGATACTGCAAAGGAGTGACATGATTAGGGTTGAACCTGAGTCAAAGTAATCAAATATGTTGACTAGAGTAGATGGAAAATGGAGGCAGAGACACCAGTCAGACTCCACTTAAAATGGTTTCATGAGTAGAGAGGAGCTGAAGAGGGACAGTGGGGTCAGCAGACACTGAAGAAGGAGACTGTGTGTGAGTTCACAGCTGGTAACAAATGGGGTGGAGGAAAGGAAGACTTAAAGATACCTGGTGTTTTCAAATTACTGCCAGTCAAGATTAAACAAATTATTAAGTGCCAGTAAGTAAAACCATACCAGATGAACCTTTAGGAAGCATGAAAACTATCCATGAGTATGCAATATAAGAAGAACTTACGGCATGGAAATCTGAAATTTTTATTCATTTCATACTAATCAATAATATGAAACACAATTATATAAAACAATCTTACCCCTTTGCTGTCTTCACTATCGGAATCACTGCTAAGTTCCTCGGTATTCATATTCTCCAAATCTGATTCCCCAAGTGCAATTGGCACTGTGACTGTGAGGCTGGGATTATGAATGAATGACTGATAGTCACTTTCTTCCATCAAGTATTTGTCCATGGTCCTTTCAAAACCACTGGTTTTATCTTTTTCTTTGTAGAAATTGTAATCTTTGCTCATTTCAGCAAGTGTACGGTTAGAGATATAGTTTTCCTTCTTATTATTTAGATCTTCTGCTCGTTTTATCTCTTTGGAAATCTTTGGTTTTTTAGGAAATGCTTTTAGAATAAATTCACGTACAGTTTGTTTCACATAATTTATTCCCTTCTTAATTCTGGCCACTGCAATCTGCAGGTTGTTTGCATCAGTATCTTCTTCAACTGCTGAAAGATTGTCTGAACTAAATGAGCTCAGTAATAAAGCCAGAAAGAGGTTGAGGACCTATATCAGGGTGGGGATGGGAGGTGGAGAAATAGGGAGATCAAAAAGAAAGTAACTATACTTGTCTGAAATACAGGCCAAAAGCCACACCACCAATGAAGATCTCTGTACTTGTTCACACATAGATAAGACCATGCGAAGCGGATAGATGAAAGCAAGGCTCCTCATCAATCTCTCCACATGCCAGCTCCCGTGAACTCTGGGAACATGAAGGGCTAGCATGAGGGGCAAAGAGAAAGCTCCCTTCACCAATGTCATTACGTCACTCTGCAGTTCATTCCTGCGGCAGGAATCCCTTAGTCAATTCCCTTTTATGGATCTAATAAGCCCTCCTAGCATTTACCTATAATTAATATAAGTTACCTGTGAGAAACAAATAGAACAAGAAAATTGTGACCACTGTCTACTGTGCTGTATGTAGTAACTTAGGCCAAGTAACTGTTCCCAGAAAGATAAATGTCACTTGTTACAACAAATGGAACATGTAATACTTGGAGACTTCCTGTAGTAAAATACTCGATCCAAGATTGTGTCAGCTTGCAATTTAAGGAGGCTTTTCAAAACATAGAAAAGAACCTTCCCATTGAGCCCAATTCAAATGAGATAATGGCATTATGATCTGGGTGGCTTCATTGCCAATCATTTTGGTCCTGGAACAGATAATAAAAGAGGTCAGGTCAATTATCCTTGCAAAATCCTGTTTGTGTGCAAAACCATTCTTGCTTTTCTTCCCTGAGATAGGGGTCTAGGTGAACTCAACATTGTAAAAAATAGAATTCTCACAGAGGGCTGCATTATATGAGTTAACATTTTTATAGAAAACAAAAAGGTAATTGAATTGTCCCTCCATGGAAGTCTATTCATGGCCAAAACCATCCACTCATATTAATATAATTAAAAGTAGACTGAACTGAAGATATGGGACTCACCCTGATTTTGGCCACATCTCACTAAAACAATTAGAAAAGTACAGGTTAAAAAATGTCTATGCTAGTATGTCTGATTTAAGAGAAGCGTCTGACGGGGAGGGGAAAGAGAAAATCATAGAGAACAATTTTGATGAATCACTAAGAAATTCTGAAATAATTTATTTTTATTTTGGTGTTTATTGCCACTGAGAGAATATATTTTACTGTGAAATATATATGTGTCATATGTATGTTTTAATAGGAATGTTCATGAGAAGCCAAGGTCTCATTTTACTACTTTAGTCTCCCTAATCAATACAAGTATTAATAAAAGGAGGGAAAAAGGATTAAGAAGTACAAAATCCAGTTATAAAATGAATCATGGAGATGTAATGTACAGCACAGGGAACAGAGTCAATAATATCATAATAACTATGTACAGATGGTTACTATATTTATTGTGGT
The DNA here is from genome assembly GCF_001890085.2 of Hipposideros armiger. Classification (NCBI taxonomy): domain Eukaryota; kingdom Metazoa; phylum Chordata; class Mammalia; order Chiroptera; family Hipposideridae; genus Hipposideros; species Hipposideros armiger. The sequence continues at coordinate 53,964 of NW_017732221.1, read as the reverse complement.
GATCACTTTGTAAGGTGTGTAACTGTTGAATCACTATGTTGTACACCGGAAACTAATATAATATTGTATGTCAACTATAATTAAAAATGAATTCTTAAAAAATTGCAAAAATATCAAATGTATAATTTTCAGCTTTATTGAGATATAATAGACATATAACATAGTGTAAGTTTGAAGTGTACAACGTGTTGACTTGATGCACTTACATATTGCAAAATGATTATAGCATTAGGGAACACCTATCATGTCACATAGTTACCATTATTTTTTTGTGGTGAGAACATTTAAGATCTACTCTCTTAGCAACATTGAAATATATAACACAGTATTATTAACTATAATCATATGCTGTAAATTAGATTCCCAGAACTTATTCATCTTTTTTTTTTTTTTTTT
>NW_017732221.1:49389-52471 GCF_001890085.2 Hipposideros armiger | reverse complement strand
CAGGAAGGAGTGGAAGAAGTCATTCATGTGCCAGCGTGGGAGTTTACAATCATTGGAGATCTTGCAGACACATTCTTTGTAGCTCTTACCAAACAGCTGCATGCCGACCACGGCAAAAATGAAGACGATGATGGCCAACACCAAGGTGAGGTTACCCAGAGCCCCCACTGAATTGCCAATGATCTTAATCAGCATGTTCAGGGTAGGCCAGGATTTTGCCAGTTTAAAAACTCTGAGCTAAAAGTAAACACAAAGCATAATATTAATTACTATGATAAGTTTTAATGTTTCCAGTCTTGAGTTTTATTCCAAATTTTAAGTTCCAAAATATTGTCATTATGTAGCTAAAAATTGTTTCTATTTTTCATCTATTTTCCAATACTCTTGATATGCTTACCACACTATAATAACCACACGTTTTGAAGAAAGTGTATAATTTTAATTCAGGATTGCTATAGAAGCCTCTTAACATGGTTTCAGATGTTCCCTTTGGAATTGATAATTTATCCTTAATTCTGTTTTCTGCTATTTTTATAAACGTTTTAATGCTGACATAGAAATGAAGCCCAACATGCTAAAGAAAAATGCTTTAAAAAGCCTATGTTTTTTTGGTATTTTTTTAATCAGAAAAGAATTGTGTTGAAAACAATGATTTGATCTTGAATGATCAAATCCACAAAGTAACGACTATATTATAATGACTGAAATTCTGTCAACCATAAACTTCTTACCAATAAATAAATTATTGTCCCACTGGGTAAAGAAATATTTTCTGTTATACTAGTATATACAACTTCTGTTATACTAGTGTATACAACTGAATATTTCCTCAAGATTCTAAAATTAAATATACATGTGGTTTTTGAGCTCTTTAAGTGCATTTGTTACTGAAAGAATTTTATTTTACTAGCTATCTGGACCTAATCTTGTCTTTTGATTTAAACCTCCAAAAGATCTAAATAATAATAATAGTAATAATAATAATAATGCAAAGTCAAGAAAACACCCTTTTATATACAGAATATAATGTAACGTTGGTCTATATTTACCAGTCTGAATGATCGCAGAACTGACAATCCGTCCACATCTGATAGAAAAAGCTCCACTAAACTTAAAGTCACAATAAGGCTGTCAAAAATATTCCATCCTACTTGGAAATACTCATATGGATCCATGGCAATTAGTTTTAAAACCATTTCAGCTGCAAAGATCCCAGTAAAGACCTAAGCGAGAAATATGTTGGTGTTTTTTTTTTTGTCTGTTTGTTTGTTTTTGGTATTATTAGAAGGTATGGAATCAACATCATGATGAGAATGATTATTTGTTTAGTACTTACTGTGCTTCAGACAGTGTGCTAGATACTTTGCAAATGTATGTTATTATCTCATTAATCCGATAAACTAGGCATCATTATTCCTATAGCGCTAATACAAGCATTGAAGGGTTAAAAAGCTCTAACTCTCCTGTCAGCAAGCATTATGTTGAGATAGCATTTTAGAAAAGCATTATTAAAATTCCAGATAAATAAAACCTTTGACAACTAACACACTCTTTGCAAAAACATTTATGTGGTCAACAAATGATTCTGGAAGAAAATAAAAAGGAACCATGGATACTGAGATTTTGAACCAGTTGTTTTCTTCTGGTCTGACTACTCTCAAAGTAATAAAGAACATGCTGACTAACTCTTTAAAGATTTATCAATAGAAGGGGGAAAAGTATTTAATTGATACAGTGGCAGCTAAAGCAAGACTTCCAAAGCTCTGACACAAAAGTACATCACAAAACATCATTAATTCATGACACTAATATCAAAGGACTCACTTAAAAAGGCAACAGTGAAAGACTTGTTTATGAATCATTCAGGTACCATTTGACTCAAAGAAACTGAAGAAATTTCAAACGGTAATGATTAGGTCTATTAACTACATGGGCTGATCTTAAAATAATGCAGCATCAAGAAAAGCATCAGGGGGCACTCAGATTTGGGACTATGTTAATAGATAAGAAACGTGGTGAATTCTTTCTGGGTTCACAGTGATGCCATCAACTCAATGAGAAGGTACTGACTTTCGTGATGTGGATCTCTACCAAATAGATATTCCTGTCTTATTTCCAAAGAGGAATAGAAGAGAAGAAGAATGCTAACTCAGCCCATGGGCGAACAAACATTCTGACTAGGAATATTCGTAAACAAGTTGGAAGAGAAGATCAACTCAGAAATACAGTCTTTGGCTTCCAAGATCAATTTTTGTTTAGGACCCTGGCAAAAGTGAAATTACCTAATGTAAACATGCACAAAGGCATCCAGGATGATTCATGCTTTATGTAGAGTAAGAAGCTGCGACTCCTCACTGCCTGCTTTATGCAGAGTTTCAGAAACTAGTATTTTGTTGTTGTTTACTATGAGGCACTAATTACGCTAGAGTATGACCAGCACTGCACATTTAAGAGATTGCTCTGGCATTGATTTTCCTAATTGGGTCCTGTATCTTCCTGATGTCTACAGATCACCTTCTCGCCTGCCCTTGTGTCTCCTGTGTCCAGTTCAACCATTTTGGTTCCTCAATATTTTTGTTCTTAAGGCTTGTTTCTGCTGACTGATGGAAAGCCTGATGATGATAATGATGATGATCATAACAATAGGTTTAATTTGTTGAGTATTTACCATATACCAAGCTAATAAATTAAGTAGAAAGTGTTTAAAATCCTCTCAACAAAGTGATAAATGAAGTATTACTACCATTATATTATAAAAAATTATTATTCTCATTTTGTAAATAAGGCATTATTATTCTATAAATGAGAACATTAAAAATTATAGCAATTAGCATATTGGTTTAGGTCACATAACCAGTCAGAGGCAGAGTTGGGATTCAACCCAGTGCTTTGGAACTCTAAATCAGTCCCCAGACACTTCACTTATTATGGCAAAACAAAGCATCCACAATTTTCCTGAAAATATGTGGGGTATGTACTCTCAAGGAAGTTACAATGTAATTATAAAATGGGTAACAAAGTATCACATTTTCAAAGCATTGATCCCAAGAAACATGCTGACAGAAAAACCAAACAAAACAAA
>NW_017732221.1:45500-47148 GCF_001890085.2 Hipposideros armiger | reverse complement strand
GAGGGTTGACTTCTGTCTTGTCTCAGTTTCTTTTGTAGTAAAATGGGGATATTCACAGTACTTGCCTTACATTCTTGCTATGAGAATTAAAAGGATGAATACTTAGGAAATAAAAAATTAAATGAGCTGTTTTTAGTGTTTTAATCACTATCATCATCTCTCCGTCTTTCCGGTCTCCAGTTCATTCAGAGAGCTTTACCATGTAAGAGTCTTAAATGAAAAGAGCTAAACAAGTGTCCTAGTGGTATGTGTGTGAAAATGAGAGAATCTCAGTATTCTCTGATGAATTTCTTTAATTATTCTTTGTGGAGGTAACAGCATTAATGGAGGTAGCTGTAATAAGAGTTTCTTATGGCCAAAGAAGAGCTCATGAACTGATCTGAGCATTTGATGATAAATGACTCAGTTTGAAAAGGACAATTAAGACTGATGGGAACTGTAGCCAAATGGAGAATATAAGCTCCATCTAAAAGAGGTGACCACTGTTTCGTTCAGAGGATTGTTGCCATGCAGGAATATGAGCTCAGTTTTACCAGGTAAACTCATTTTTATGAGAAATGACTTACTTCTAAATTTTGGCAACTAATTCAAAGTCAAAACACTACACAGGTTCAGTGCATGTCTGCAACACACACACACACACACACACACACACACACACACATGCACACACTCGTGCTCACACACATATACATGCAAACAATATACAACTCTACATTTATCTGTCTATCCATCTATGTATCTGCTTGTGTTTTATGTATGTATGTATATATACACATACTCCACTTACAAACCTATATACTCATAGGTGAGTTCTAGAATTGTAAACTTGTATAGTTGTTTAGTTATATATGTGTATATATCAAAACACAGACACACAGCCATAAATATGTGCATGTTCACAGACATATACACACAAAAACACATCTACGGGTGGCTTTTTATAGAGAACTCTCTATAGTCATTTTTTCTCTGATGGTCTCTACTTTCTGACTTTTCAGGAGCAGGGACTTCTTTTACCCCAAGTCAAACAAGAATTTGTTGATGTAAACACATTTTGTTGATTTAATCAACAAATTCTTGTCCATGTAGACAAGGTTATATTGTCATGCAATTTTTTCATTGAAACTGTACATTATGTCACATTAAGTTTTTGCATTAGTATTGAATCTTAAAGTATCCACTAATTCTTCTAATTCTGTAGTTTTATTTTTAGGGTTTATAGTGAAACTAATTTTTCTGTGGTAAAAATAAAATTTTAAATGAAAACATTTTATTTAAAAATATGACATAATTTCCAAATTTGATATAAATTATATAACCTTTTAAAGATAATACACCTCATTGAAAAGCAAAACACAACAAACATTGGATTCCACAGAAATTTCACATGCTCGTTTGAGAAGGAAAAATACCTTAAGGGCAGAGTTGAAGCTATATAATGCAAGCATAGAGGCCGCATGCTACCTAAAAGCACATGCATTCATTCAAACTGAAATATGTGTGGCCATGGTTTTGATGGAACTTTATTCTCACATGAAATACTACTACATTGTCAGCAAATATGAATACATGAGTAAATAGCGTGAGTTCAAAGCTTATTAGTTTAGTCACAGACCTTGCTGATATTTAAAATGCAGTGTAACAG
>NW_017732221.1:41425-43162 GCF_001890085.2 Hipposideros armiger | reverse complement strand
ATCACACTAAGAGAAAACCATGTGTGCTAATTAATAAAGGCCTGAAAGGACAGGGCATGTAGGTGAGAGTGAAAAATCATGGTGGATTGAGTGTACGTGAAGGCACAGAAAGATGGGAAATGAAGCTAAAGCCATTCACGGCATGGGTGGGTAACATGTGGGTCCCCCTCTCTAGTCAGCAGTTATTCAACAGCTTTTTTCTTTTCTTTTTTTTTTTTTTTTGAATTTGAGCAAAGGGACAGCTTTGATTTAGAAACATGATTTGGAAAGGTTGTGAGTTAGAAAATAGGGAAGGGTTAGGGAGAATAGAAGCAATGGTTCACCTTGGGGGTTTGTAGGTAGAAAGACCTGAAATATGGAGGTGATTGTGGCAAAAGAAAGAAAGGGAAAGAGAAATTCCACATCATCAGGAATAACAGACTATGGGACTAGATGTTAGTATCTGATGCAGTGGGGGGTGGAGGCTGTCAAGGTGTCTCCAATTTCCCAGGTTAGATGAGTGGTATTTAGCTAATACATTACCTACAATGGTGAAGAAAAGAGAAAAACAAAACAAAACAAAACTAGTCTAAAGCTAGTTTTTAACCAACATAGCATTATAAAACACAGACTAAATAAAAATGTAAAAGTTAATCTACAGTGTAAATAATTTCTTCATTTCTACAATGGTTGTCACGAATATTTTGTTTCAAGAATTTGTTTACTGGAGAAGATATGACAATCCCAAAACTATAAGCTCCTTACAGACTTAACTGGAAAACTATGTATACCGTGTTCTTTCTATAAATGCCCGGCAATCAGTAGTTTTTACCTAAAAACATACCAATCAAGTCACTCACTCTGTTCTCCTGAGATCCTGTCCCTCAAAAGAGAGCATTTTCCTCTATAATCCTACCTATGGTGACATGCATTTGATGGTGTTAATGTTACCTGATTAGGAGTAGACAATCGCTTTTCACGTGCTCGCCTGTGACCTTCAAGACCCAGGTAGAAACTTTTTCTCCTGATACTCTCATCTGATTCTGATTTGGACAATTTCTCATCATCTCTTTTTTCTTCGCCACTGGAGAACTTCTTTTGATTCTTTTTCTTTCTTCTGTTTTTTCTTTCCTTAGCACTTTTAGAGCTTAGCTTGGATGTTTCAGAAGAACTCTCGGAGAGGCCCATAATTCGGCTTCTTCCAATACTTGCGTATTCAGCGGCTGCCATCGCTATTGCCTTTTGGACCCAGAGATCACACATTCAGTGTGTCATTTCCAAAGTTTGGGAAACCTGATAACAGGGCACCTCTCTACCATGAATAGAATCATGTGCATATACAAAGATCTGACAATTAAGTTCACGAACTCATCCTAAGAAAAATTGTTACATACCTCATTGCTGAATATCACTATAGTCACCTTCAAAGTATTCCCCTTGGGAAGCTATACACTGATGCCAGCTCCTAGTCCACCCTAGAAAGCAATTTTGGAAGTCTTTTTCTGGAATGGCCATCAGAGCTGTCATCGTATTACCCTTGATGTCCTGAATGTCATCAAAATGCCTTCCTTTCAATATTTCCTTTATCATTGGGTGAAAAAAGAAGTCATTGGGGGCCAGATCAGGTGAGTGGGGAGGGTGTTCCAATACAATTGTTTACTGGCTAAAAACCCCCTCACAGGCAGTGCTGTGTGAGCTGGTGCATTGTCATGATGCAAGAGCCATGGATTGTTGGCGAAAAGTTCAGGTCGTCTTTTT